>NC_046374.1:25913410-26264660 GCF_011125445.2 Fundulus heteroclitus | reverse complement strand
CATATTTCATTATTATAATATTCAGGTTCATAAAAACTCCTTCTGTTGTCAAGCTACAGATAGTCGTTCATATGATTGCAGCTGTTTTTCATCTGCCGCATAATAATAAGGTGAAAGCAGCCATGTATGAAGGTATGATATTTTTGATAGAAAGTTAACCAGCAGTTTGTTAGTAACAAACTGCTGTAAGTTTTATTTTATTGTTAGATGTTGACGAGCCGTGAGTCTGTTAAAAACAAGAGTTACAGATTTAGCTCTTTGGTTGATGGGGGATTTCATGTTGTTTACGTCCTCTGTGGCAAAACTACGTTCAGGAAACAGAAGGCCGATCTTGTTTGTGAGGATGTGATTCCAGCAGATCGGAAATAAGAGTCATTTCGGTTTGTCTCTGTGCGCGTTTGTCTTTCAGTTCATCCCTGGTGGAGCTGGAGAAGGGGATCAAAGGCTTCGTGGTGATGTCAACAATATATACGATGCCCGGGTGCCCCCGCTGTGGGAGAAGGTGCAGAGACACATGGAAAACACACGGCCATGAAAAGCAGTTTTGATCATCCTTTACCTTATGCTGTCTTGGAATAAAAAAAAAAACAGAATTCAAGTACTTTTTTGTACATGTTCCTTTTCTCAGCTCCTAAAGGTATCATTCACGCCTTCAGCGTCGCCTCACCTCAACAGCGTCTGTTCTCACATCCGTCTGTGGCGTTTCTGAAGGCTTTCATACCAAAAAGCAGTTTCAACCCTCTTTATTTTCTTCACAAAGCGGAAAAATTAAGCTGTGCGGCGAAGAATTGGGCGGAGAGGATTGCCACTTGTGACAACTCACAATCTCTCATATCCTTCGTACTCCAGTGGTAGCAACACAGTAGACTTAACCCGAGTTTAGCCACATGTGACGAGTCCCTGAAGCAGGTGGGGGAAATGTGTCGTGGTCTAAACAAAACCTAAACTTGAACTTTTTGGCCATTTGTCCAAAAGGCGTGTTTGGTACAAGAACACAACGCATCACCGAAGGAACACGGTACCGACAGCGACACACAGCGGTGGGAGAAACATGCTTTGGCACTTTAGCTGAACTGTAGCTGAATATGAAGATATGGCTTAGTCTCGTAACACGATAAAAACTCAAAGTATATCTCCAAATCAACAAAAAAAAGGGTATTGGCAGAAGAGGTAGTTTAGAAATGGCCGAGCAAATGTAGAAACTCTAAATAGGCTGATATTGCTAAGTCAAGGGGTGCTATGCTAACTCTGAAACCCAAACATTTGGAGCGCTCTAATGAAACCCAAGGAGCTTTAACAGAGAATTAATTCAAAGGTGCATTCTTGGTATTGTCACTTTTTCTGTGTATATTCCTGTATTTGTGGGAGGCCTCCTCTGGATGCATTCCTGCAGCGGAGCGTTGCGTAGTGCAGCTCGAAGGGGGCTGTTCGTCAAGCTAATAACAGCTAGCGCAGGCTTCTGTTGTCCGGCGGGGTTTATAGCCGCGCTGATGCACGTTCAAGAGCTCTACTGACTTTTCTATGTTGCTCTATAACCGTGAGCCTAACGGTCTAATTTCAGCGTAACGTTGACCATTTTCAGCGTAACGGTCCATTACGCTGAAATGCGCTGGCGAAAACCCTGGACTGAAACCTCGGCATTTCTTTTGTGGCCTTCTCCTGACCAATACCTTTGGAAGATGACATCCTTATGATGCTTTTGGCAGCTCTCTGCTGCCTATGACCTTTGCTGTGAGACACGACTAAGAACATGTCAGTAAAAGTGCACAGAGCTGGGTTTTATTATGTTTTTTTATTTGATGGTAGGTGTATAGATACTCCTGTTTAACATCAGTCACCTAAATGTGGTGTCCAAAGTCAATCAAAAGCCTGGAAATGTTCTTTTTACATTGATTATATGATGGCAACGTTGAAGTATTATCACTAGTAATTTGGTGCTTATATAGAGTAAAACTGTGTTTTATACCCTTTCTGCGCTTTTAACAGGTGCTGCCATCTTTGCGTCCAAAGAACACACTAAAATCATGCAAAAATTATGATAATAGTGACGTACCAGCTGCATCAGGCAAATATACAACAGGTTGAAGGCAATAGATCTAAACATACCGCAATGCTCGGCATACGGTTGCAAAAAGAAACCACATGCATGCAAAGGGAAGTCCCTTTTTTTTTTTTTTATTCCCAACCCACTGAAAGAAGATGCGAGCGTGCGAGAACACGCAGCTGCTTGGCGTGCCGACTGACTGACAGCTTCCAGTACGATGGGAAGGTGTGCTTACTTCCTCCTCGGTGCTGTTCAGACGTCACTACCAGGCTTCCGGTTCAGATAATAATAGCTGCGCTTGAGGATTGCTTGTAGTCTGCTACTGTAAATGTTTTTGGGGGCGTCAGGAGGTTATTATGTGACGTCTGTCAATTATTAGTGCACTGGGGTGTTATGCTAAGAATACGGCATGTTTCACATGAAAATGGTTGCATGCTTTTCTTTGACTTTAAGTCTAAAACGAAGCCTCAGTCACATCTAATTATTATCTAACTACACTGTTTTAGTCTAATAATATGGGATATATCGCCAATAAAAAGTGGAAAAGGTTCATTTTAGACTTCATAACACAGTGTATATATAATATGTGGCTATAGATAGAGCTACGGTCTTCAATGCAAGGACATCTGCCTCCTTGTGGTTTACGAGAGCCAGGGCCGGATTATCCATAAGGGCCAGTGCCCAGGGGCACCAACCATGGGGGGGCACCACATGACACATGCTTTAAAAATATATTTTTCATAAATTGTTATATTATTTACTTGAAATTGTTGAAAGACCATGCATTATTCGTTTTTTGAACACTGATGTCACAATAATAATAAATGATAAATAAATCAAGATTTTTTTGATTTCAACATTTTAAAACGAGATATTTGAATATTGCTCACTGCTCGTATGCCTACATGTAGTTGTGTAAGTTAGTAAATAGTAAATTACATTACAGAAATCCCCTTGATTATGTCTAATGTTTTTGACCGGAGGACAACACGGGTAAGGGGGGGGGGCTTTGAGGTATAGTGCCCAGGGGCACCACATTGTCTTAATATGGGCCTGACGAGAGCACTGCGCTCCAATGCCAGGCTAATGTTGCCGTTTCTCCACCGACTCATCGCTAACTTGTAGATGTGGGTTCTGTGTTCCTCTGGTGGAGTGCCTGACGTAGAATCGCAGCCTGCCAGGGTCCACGGTTGAGTTTCACCTGGGATTCAAACACGGGACCTTGACGGGGATCGCTTGATACGACTAGAGATGTTTGCTTATCCGTTTCCTCTCGGAAGAAACAAGAACGTTGGGCTGCAGGGCTTTTCAGTTAAAAACGTCATCGGCTTCATTTGCAGAAGGATCGGCGTGTTCGTTTGCTGCCAACACTCCTCTTGTGTTGCTCAATGAGCCGTTGAAGCAGCTGCAGAACGGGCCGTGAAAAATGAGTTTGATTCTGCTCCGCTCATCCTAGCCAAAAGCACGCTCTGGCTGCTTTCCAGCTGTGAACGACTTGTTCTGGCTTCATGGCTGCTGGACCGCTCAGTATGGAGCGGGGCGGGTGTGAAGGGACACCGGGTCAAAGGGGCATTGACCCATTCTGGGTCAGATGAGTTGATGTTTATTTTCGACCTGTTCCTCTTTCTAAGGACTGCACCTGAGAGCGGCGTCGGGGTTTATGAGTGGCCCTCGTGGCGAGGAGCTCACCTTGGCCCTCGGAGACCGAACAAAGCAGCTGTCTGTGGACTAATCGGAGCGCAATGAGCAACGTAAACCTTCCAAGGCCCGTTCCGCTTTCCCCAATAAGACCCTGAGCTCATTGTGCTGCAGCCAGCAGCCTATTATCCGTCAATCTACTGTACGTGTATCTGTGTGTGCGCGTGTGTGAATGTGTTTCCTTTTATAGGAGCATTGGATAGCCATTAAGGCTGCTGCTTCCAGCTGAGCGTCTCCATTCAACGGACGGCTTGTAAACTACGCGACTCCGTCCCTTCCTTTGTGTTTCTAATCCTGGCTTTAATCCGTGTCTCTCGTCGTTTCCAGCGTGCATCACGCGCTTTCTCTCTTCGCCCTCTTACCCGATGTTCCCTTCTTTCATTTCATCTGCTCCGGCGCTACCTCTCAGATTCTCTCCGTCGGGCTCGTTCGTCCCTCCACCTCGCGCTCTCTCTCTCCTCTCCGGCCCTCCTTGGCATGGCAGCCTGTCATTAGCGCTGAGCTCAGACTCGGTGCTTTAATTCTGGCCTGCCTGCCTGCCTCCATCTCTATGACCATGTCGCTTCCTTCTCAAGCGTTTGCACAGTTTTTCAGTATGAGGTTTGTGGGCAGAAATGATACGGGTCTAATAAAAAAAATAAATTGTCAGAGAGCTGCAGAAAGTAGTATATGAGTCGTGTGTGTGAGGTTGGATGCCGAGGAAGCATGTATCCACTGGCTGGAAAGGATAAGCAGCCGGTTAAGAACAGAAACAGAAATGTACCAATGAGTGATCAGAGTGTGCTGAACAGATGAAATGAGTACGCTGAGGAAGAGGAAGGAAGAGAAAGAGGAGAACAGACTGGGGAAGGTTTTTTTTTTTTAAGGTTCGGACCTTCAGTCGGGCATTTCTAACGTGATAAAAGGTGCATTCATCCCCTGAAGTCTGTTGGTTTTTTTCTTTGTGCCTGAATAACTTTGTATATTTGGAATTGCATGGCTTGAAAATAAAAATAGATGAAAACCTGAACAAAACAGACGTAAAGACAGCCAAAGCTAGGGGAAGATCTCTGAAAGCCTTTGGGTGGAGTAGAGTAAAACGATGCCGTTGTTGAAGCTGATTCGGCCAAATCTCTTTTGTTTCAGAGGGGAAACCCTCACCTTCCATCTTTTTTTTTTTTTTTCTTTTCTTCTTCTGGTAAACCTTCTGATATGTGACACTTGCACAGACCAAATAAATAGATGAGAAGGAAGTCTGGCTTGCTCGCAGGGAGAACGAGGATAACACTGTGAGACTTTTCTCCCAGCATCCAGTGCTGTGGATCCCCTCCATGAGGAGCAGCCAACAGCTGGAAGCAGAGCTGACCCTCACCTCCTCTCCTCCTCTCTCTGCCCTCCAGGCGTATCCGTCTCTGGAGGCCCCCTAGCAGCGTGGACGCGGGATCTCTGCCAGAGATGGGGACCGGTTCGCACGCTGGGCGGAGAAGGGCCAGCCTCCCGTCCTGTTCTGGCTGCCGGCGTCGTGCCAAACGACTTATCCCCCGCCAGAGTTTGCATCCCCTGCGTCGGGAGCGTGCTTGAAATCAATTAAAAAATTTGACCTCCAATGTTGTAAAGTCTAAATACTTTTAAACATCACATTCTAATAAAATGAAAATGAAATAGATTTTTTTTTTAAACTCCTATTTCTTAAAAGCGACATTCCTCCTTTACTTAATATGGTCAATATCTCTATATGGTTCTTGCTTGAATTAAAATCTTACCAGATCTGATAATTTTGCCTGTACCTTTTATTCAGTGTTCATTTGATCACACGTGAAATACGCTTTATGTTACATCCATTCATGCGGGTCTAGGTACCAACAAAAATAAAGAAAGACACTGCAAAAACAGAACTAAAAATAAGTTACAATTTTCTTGAAATGAGTGTATTTGTACTTTATTTGAGCAGGTAAATAAGATAATCTGCCAATGGAATAAGATTTTTGCACTTAAAATAGGAGCAACTCATCTGCATCGACTTATTTCAAGTGCATTATATCAAAATATCTTATTTTAGGGGTAAAATTACTCATTCCATTGGCAGATAATCTTATTTACCTGCTCCAATCAAGGACAAATGCACTCATTTCAAGAAGATTTGACTATTTTTAGTTCCGTTTTTGCAGTGCAGCACAAGTACGACTCCAGTCATCTACAGAAACACTGTAGATGACTGGATTTTTGCACTTAAAATAGGAACAACTCATCTCCAGCATCTTATTTCAAGTGCAGGATATCTAATGATCTTATTTTAGGAGTCAGAATACTCATTCAATTGGCAGATTATATTATTTACCTGCTCAAATCTAGGACAAAAACACAAATTTTAAGAAAATGTTACTTATTTTTAGTTGTTTTTGCAGTGAAGAAGAAAGAGGAACAAGCAGACAGCTGTGATGAACTCAGGAAAGTGGAGTTTTGGTTTCAGCAGACAGACATGCGACAGTCTAATAACATAAAGCTAATATTTTCGTGACACATCTGGAAATGACCACAGAGCCGTTTACTTTATCTAAACGTGTTATATTGAGTGATCAATCGAGTTTTAACCCTTACGATCGTGCTAACAAGTGTTACATTTTCAATTTTAACCCATTAACTGAGCGACATTGTAACAGCACCATTCCTATATTTCGTTAAGAAAAGTACAACATCTTCATTTCCGGGGGATACACATTCTGGCGGGGATAAGTCGTTTGACACGACACCTGTCTTCACCTTCCCCAACGGCTTCTTCACCGCCGTGCTGCAGTCCACCGCATGACAACACAACCTGAGCGAGCAAAATTATCTCGGTGCTGATTTCATGAACCTGTCGCTGTTAGGGAGCTGTTTTCGCTTCCGGGGCGCACACAGGAAAGCACTTTTAGGCTTGCTGGGGTCAGAACTACTCTGCGGTCTTTCCAGGAGCAGGTTTAGCAATGTCTCTCGCTCCTTCAGAGCAAAGACGCTTAATCAGTCCCACCTTCCCGCAGCGTCCTCGCAGCACGGAAAGATCCGGGGGGAGTTTTTAGTCAGCTTGACCTGAAATTCCCACCGTCAGCTTTTTATTTTCTGGTGAAACGTGAATAACTACGTCTGGTATGTGGGGGAAAAGATCCTAAACGATGAAGCTGTGAGGGAATATTTATCCAGCTCTTTAGAAAAATCAAAACACAATCAGGTTTGTTGCATTAAAAAGACTCTTTCCTGAATACCTGTTGCTTAAATTTTAAGCCAAGATTGAAACCTCATTTACGCTTCTTAATCCAGATTTCCAAATATTATTTCTCTTATTTAATAGATGTTGTTGAAATCCGTGCTGAGGAATTTGACTAAACCTTCTGCAACTACTAATGCCGCATCCAAAAGATTCAACTCCCAGTGAAAAGTATGTTAGAGGTGTTTGTGATAGGAAAATTACACAAGAACAGTTTGAATAGTGAAATAAAACCAATATACTACGGATTTCATACAAAACAAATAATAAATCCTACTTTCAAAGACTAATGCAGGCTCAAAATGATTCATAACGGCACACATAACGGTTCTTGAAGGCTGCACCAGCAGCATCAGGGGACTTAAAACATCTCAGTCACCCCGACTGTTGTTGTCGTTTTATTCCATGTCAATAACATGGCCAGTTATCCCGCTGGTTGAGAGAACAAATAAAAAAAAAAAATAAGATAATAAGACAACATGTCAAAGTCCTGGGTTTTCCTAGATGTGGGAGAAAGAGGAAGCTACTATCAGCGGATGCCATCAGATTCCTCGGGAGGCAGGGGGTCAGAAATCCTCCACTGACTGTTTCCATTTCCACAGTAAGGCACAGGCTAAACGCTGAAGGGCTCCATGTCTAGAATCCAAGACCTGCACAGCTACCGACCCAAAAAGCAAAAGAACCATCAGCTCCTGTTTGCTCACGACTATACGAATAAATTATTTTAACAGCAGCGATCAGGATAAAACTACAACCGACTGAAATGGCGTAAATCCACAAATGCTCATCTAATATTCCCCCGAAGCCATCTTGATGATCTCCATGACAGTGGAGGAGTGGCCTAGTCAAAGCCTGGACCTTAAAGAGGCAGGAATAAAACGATGGTGCAGAAAGAGTGGGTCAGAAGTCCTCCACAGGGATAAAACAAAGATCTCTTTTAACCTGCCATCCAGACCTCCTTTCCTTTCTGAGCTCTTTGCTCCCGGACAGCATTCATTCACTGAACATGTCATCATTTTGGTACTTATTTTTTATTTTATTTTTTCAATAAAAATTTTTTATTTATATAGCGCCAGTTCATGAAACATGTCATCTCAAGGCACTTTACAAAGTCAAATTCAATCATATTATACAGATTGGGTCAGATTATACAGATTGGTCAAAATTTCCTATATATTTGGTCCTCTCTTAAATTACATAACGTCTCCATCTACCCCGTCTTTCCTGCTCCTTCCTTTTCTTTCATATTTCATTCTCTTTTTTTTGCATTTATCCTCCCCTCCCATGGCCTTTACTACACTTTTTCTTATGTTTCTCATTCATCCTGTTTCCTTTTTAATATTTTGTGACCTGAATAAGTAAATTTTATCCTTGTTTTTTGGGGCACCTTCACACGCAGTGTCAACCAGAAGTATAAATGCAATCATCATGAGTATAAGTGTAATACACCTGTTGGTCTTTTAATAAATCGCAGAAGCTTAACTTTAGCCTGTTTTATACGTTTTAGCCTGTTTTTTGGTCATTGTCTGGTGAGAAGATCCTGCTGTGTCAGCGTTTTTCAACCATCTGACCCCAAAACCCAGACATGAAAGGAGGTTCAGGAAGAACGTTTTTTCACCCTGTGTGCATTAGAGAGAAGCCACAACAGATTAAGACGTGCATTAATTGACGTTTTTTGTCGTATAATCATACCACCTCAGAAAAATACTGTTCAAATGACTCGACGAAGGCCCCAAACGAGCGTGACTTTCATGCCGACGATGCGTTGATGCTAACTTCTGGGACAGGAAGAAATCCTGTCTGGTGGAAGCTGAGCCCACACTGATGGTCTGGCCAATTCCTACCATCTACTTTAAACCAGTGGAAAACCGCAGGAAGATGTCCAAGAGTGAGTTATCTGTGAATTGCTTCCATTTTTTTCACCGTTTAGATTTATGTAATTCAATTCAATTCAATTTTATTTGTATAGCACCAATTCATGAAACATGTCATCTCAAGGCACTTTACAAAGTCAAGTTCAATCATATTATACAGAATGGATCATATTATACAGATTGGTCAAAAATGTTCTTATATAAGGGAACCAGTAGATTGCATCAAAGTCTCTCCAAGCAGCATTCACTCCTAGAGAAGTGTAGAGCCACAGGGAGAGTCGTCTGCATTGTTCATGGCTTTGCAGCAATCCCTCATACTGAGCATGCATGAAGCGACAGTGGGAAGAAAAACCTCCAGCAGAACCAGAACCAGGCTCAGTGTAAACGGTCATCTGCCTCGACCCACTGTGGCTTAGAGAAGACACAACAAGAGAGACAAAAAAGCCTAGAAGCACACATTGATCTAGTAATCTGTTATATATTAGATGGTAATAGCGGGTGATCTGTCTTCTCTGGATGATGTCTCAGCTAACAGAACGTCAGACCAGGTATACCTTCTATGAAGAAAAAAAGAGAGAGAGCAAAAAGTTAAAGCAGACGCATGGTTAGTGGTCTTTTCCTTCCTCTTAATGTTTCAGCTCAGGCGGTCTCCTCCTCTCTCTGTAGGCACCTGTACCTGTGTCGTTGTTACTACTCGTTGTTACCGCTCTCCTCATGAGTCTGGACCACTAAAAGCTCTTGCATTGTTATTAATCTCTTTCTTATTTTAATGTTGTTCACCAAATAGTTAAAGTTCCGAATAATAAAGCAGACGAATGCCATAGAACAGCATGATGTTAGTCGATGTTCGTGTCCTGGTTTCTCTAGTCGTCCCCCCTCTCTGTGTGGCTCCAGCCTCTGCTGGTAAGTAAGTCTTTAGCGACGCACTCCTCCACCTGTCTTCACAAGTAGTTTTCATCCCGCTCAACAAGGAACGCGCCTGGGGGCGTAACTCCAACCGTTCGGCGGATCCACCTTCAAAACATCTGGAAAAAGAGATGGTTTGGTCAGAAAATGTTTATGGGCTTCAAACATCATAAAATACTTGAGTGTAAATGAGAATGACACAAAAAATGTCAACTAGGAGTGTAAATAAACAAGTGTAAACAAAATCTAAAGCTTAATAATGCCATCTGACAATTACCGGGGATTAAAAATAATTGATAAAAGGTCCAGAGGAACCATTTTGATTAAAGGAAACTTCTGATCAGAAGATGGGAAATCCCTGATTAACGGGACGTTATTTTTATATTCAGAGGCACCAAGATTCAAGACAATGAGACCTGAAACACAGTTGTAAACAAACAACACTCCTTTTTAAGACGAGGTAAGGCTCATATGCATCTCTCTGGAGCTGGATGAGAGAACCGGAGGAGGCAGTGACTGAGGGCGAACAAATGAATCCTAATGAAGCTTCACGGGACAAGACGTTTGGAGTCAGTCAGTCGGCGTTGTGAGAGAGAGAGAAGGCCCGGACTTCCCCTCTAGAAAGACTTCTGAAAGGGAGGGAGAGAATAAAAAACCAGAGAAGGACCCTGGAGCAAAGGGAGGCCGGGAGAAAGAATGATCCAGTAATGAGAGAGAGGGGAACGGGGAAGGGGCTGGTGGAGGGGAGCAGTTCAAGGTTACATTCAACAAGCAATAAGGACCGTCCGGCCTATAAGAGACCAAACATGGACTTCCTCGGGCTTTAAGAGCCTCTTTATCAAACCCTGCTCTGTGTGTGTGTGTGTTGTACTTGCAGCTGAGCGAGAACATTTTTTGCTCATTTTACGAGTAAAGTGGGGGCTTTGATGTAAAGTGAGGAACTGTTTTTGGTCCTCACTTTGTTCTGGTCTAAGGTGGGTTTAGGTTATGGTTAGGCCATAGGAAGGCTTGACAGTGAATGGAAGTCGAGGCACGGTCCTCACTTTGCATTTTAAACTATGGGTGTGTGTGATTTCACTCTGGTGGTCTCCAGTGGGTGGGAGGTAGAGAGAGGCAGACCCTGAATTCAAATTCAAATGGGCTTATTCTTCAGCCCAGTTGTGACAGACATGAGACTTGAAGCTGAAATGAGCTGGACTGTAACCCTTTTTTAGTATTTAATTTTCCCCTTTTTTAGTTTCTAGTAAAGTACATCGTGATTTAGATTATTGTCCGGTTCCCTGGCGTAGTTAGGGCCAACCGACTATTCATAAACAGAGCACTTCTAGCTGAGATTCCTTCCTGCTTACCGTCTGTCTATGAAAGGACATTGCACGTTAGGGTTGCTAGCTGAAAAACTGGCTAAATAGCACAACTAAAAGGAAATGTTCACCTGGATCTGAGAATGTAATCACACCCAACCTAACCATGTTTTCAGTTCATAACTTGGTTCACTGTCATGCTAAATGACTGGCTAACCGCTGCTAGCGATGCTAGCTAAAACCCTGCTCCTCTGCATGTTGTTCTGTTCAACGCTAGCAGCCTGTTCGCTAATACAGAGGACTGTTACTAATGAACGCATTAGTAAGATAAAATTAGTTACACGTTCCTTTAAGTTGTTTTTACCACGCCTGTCGCTGTTTACAATGCAAGGCGGCCATTTTGGATTTTAGGGTCAGTGGTCCACCAGAAACCTCCCATTCTCCTTCACTCATTCATAGTATTAATACTGTTCCTCTAATACAGTGTCATTGTATTTCTGTTACATTTTGTTTTCACAACACTGTAAGAGGCCAAGTCAGGTTGTTTTATAGTCTAAAAAAATCTCTTTCACTCATGGAGTACTGCGATGATACTCGTCTGCAGGTTTGGGAGCCAAAACAGGGCTGTATTTTTAGTTTTTCCACACCCAGCTTCAATATTTTTGCTAAAAAAGTTTAAATTCAGTAAATAACGACAGCATGGGATCTGTTCTAAAAGTCACATTTAATTTTAACATCAAAATCATTTGTTGTTACAAATATTTTATCTTAATTTTCCATTTTTTGGCCCCAAAATGAACTAGTCCATTCAAATGGAATCAAATGAAGCTGTTTATGCTTTCAGCCGTTGGGCTCTGCCAGACACACAGGCTGGGCACAGACAGTGGGTCCATGAGCTGGGCAGGAGTGGTGATAGGAGACAGCAGATGGGTCCAAAAAGGGGCGGGCAATAATCAAAACTACAAAACAGTCCAAGTCGTGACCAGTGTCGGACGCAAGCAAGGGGAGGGTACAAGGTCCACACAGGGAAAACATGTCAACGCTGGCCGGCAGCTCACACTAGGCAAGGAGACGATCTGGTGCTGACTGGATGGTAGGGACAGGTATAAATAGGCAGCGACGCAGGCGGAAAAGATTTGCATGATTTAATTAGAAACGGAGCAGGTGAAGCTGCTCCACTAATTGGCAGAGTGGACCAGAGCAGACGGTGGAAAACAGCCAGCCAGCCCAAACAAAAACAGCAAACAGACTGCATGACATTCAGGGATACTCTGTCTGCGATTTATATGATCATTTTGTGTCACAGCATAGTGAGACTATTTACTTTTAATTTAACTTTGTTTTTATAATGTTGAGTTTATCTACATCACTTTAGTCATTTCATGTTGTAAAGGGCTTTACAAATAAAAGTTGATTGATTGATTGATTGATTGATTGATTGATTGATTGATTGATTGATTGATTGATTGAATTGAATGAATTGGTTTTATTGCACTGTTGGTAATTATTGTGAGGAAGGTGTACTTTTTATTTCCGATGACTGTACATCCAGTCTGTGTTAACTTTTGGTAACAGTGGTTAATGAAGTTAAAGTTGGTCCCTGACACAGATCTTACAGTGGTGGTCCTTTGTTTTAAGAGGTCCACCACTGGATTTGACCGCCTCTAGATTAAAACTTGCAGTATTTACATGTCAACTATATTATTCTATAACAAACAGAGGTTATTTAAAATGGTTTTAGTGTCATTCAACCTTTATTCCCTTTTTTTCAAAGGGGGTTAATGGTTTTCTGAGGAATGTTGAAGAAATCGTTGAATGGGTCAGAAGCACCGCTCCTTAAGGCTGTAAGGGGGTACGCTAATTAGCTGTAACCTGACAATTTTTTGACAATATGTCTCATTGGAGACCAGCTCCAGGGTTGAAACGGCCCTTTCTATCGCCTGAATCTTTAGCTCCCTCCACAGTTTGTGTATTAGATTAAAGTCATGGCTCTGGCCGGTGCACTCCAAAATTGTGATATTACTTCCAGTCAGAAATGCATTAAAATACTAACTTCAGTCTAAATCTTTGTTGCTTCTCCTCATCTTACTTTCATGGGTTTTGGTCTCTACGTGTGTGAATTTTTAGGCCGCAAAATGGTTGAAAGTATTGAATGCTGCACTGAGGTCCAAAAATAGACTTAGACTTTCTTTTCTTACCACCACAGTCTGCGTTTATATGGATGTCATTAAACACCTTGACATGGGCAGTCTCTGTACTGTGGTGAGCACGGAAACCTGACAGGAAAACGTCAATGTAGCTTGGTTATAATAATATAATTTAACTTTATTGATCTCACAATGGAGAAATTAACTTGTGCATCTTTACCCATCCCCTTGGGGAGCAGTGGGCTGCCACTGTGCGGCGCTTTGGGAGCAATTGGGGGTTAAGGGTCTTGCCCAGGGACCCAGAATGGCAGCTTGTGGGAGTTCAACTCAGAACCTCTGGGACTGAAGCTCTGTGCGCTAACCACTAGGCCACCACTCTCCTCCTTAAGAAGGTGTTAAATTGTTGAAACACAACTCTTTCAATAATCTTACTGACAAAGGGGAGGTTTGAGATGGGCCTGTAGTTCTGCAGAAGTAGTGTGTCCAAATTATTCTTTTTCAGCAGTGGTTTGAAAACTCCTGACAGAAGGGACGTGTTTATTATCTGAGTCAACTCAGACGTTATGAAAGGCAAAACTTCCTTAAAGAAAGCTCTGAGTAGAACATCAAGGCAGCAGGAGGTGAATGATTTCTTCTAAGCTTTTGCAGTTTATTTGGCTGAATTGGGACATTTTGTCAAGATCAGTTCTAATCGGAGACAACTTTGGTTCTGAACTTGACGTGGATGTACAGACTGATCCTCTGATCTGTATGATTTTCTCAGTAAAGAAGTAAGCAAATTCGTCGCAGGCCCTGGTGGAGTGGAGTTCAGTTTAGCTTCTTCCTAAGACTTTCTATCAGGTTAAAGTCAGGATTCTGGTTGTGCCACTCTAAAACATTAATTTACTGCTAGTCAGAAGAAACATGTTGGTAAAATAAAGTGATTAAACCTGGACTTAGTTACATATGACAACATTATAATAATGCTGCGTTTGTCCTCAATAGTCAGAGATTCTGTCCTATGAGTCGGCAATTTCAATTGGAATGGCCCCTAATGTCGGAATTACAAGTTGGAAAATCTGTGCCAAAGAACCATGTCGGACTTTGGCATTCATGATGGCTACTACTCGAAGTAGCATAGAGTAAAGCTTTATATTTTGACTGTTTTTTATCAGTTTTCCATTATTTATTTAACATTTAGTCAGTAGGCTACTACTTTTTAATGTTAATGAGATGGGATAAACATTCCATTTGGTTTGGAAAATAAAAATAGGAGCTGGGAATGAGGTAAACCCGAGTAAAAAGCATTCCAGTTAATAGTCGGGGGACTATTCCAAAAATAAAAGTTATAATTCCAATATGGCAACGACCGGGAAAGCTGTTGTTTTGTTCGTAGTACCTCTTATTAACGTCTTTTAAAGCTGAACTTTCCACAAGCAAACAGCACTTTTAAGTTGTCCGGTCCATAGTTGTACATGTGACGTTGATTTTAGACGCAACCGTGTCTCGTAAAATAAACATGCTTTATCACAGCTTACTGTTGTTAGCTGCCATGTTGGATCTGACAATCTGCCTTAAAAATTTCTCAGACTTTCCGAAGGAAAAGTCCGACTATAGCGGCCGTTACGGTCGATTTTTTTCCCCATCGGAAGTTCCGACCGCAAATGAAATGCAGCAAAACTACCATGTAGAACAGCGTTATGATCATTGTTTTTGTTTTTGACAAGAGTGGCGATAGTAGCTAGACGAGCTAAAAAGCTAATCTTCAACAAAACGTGACTTTAAAACGCATTCTGAGGCTCAGATTGATTGTATTTGTACGTTTACCAATGGCTTTTGTGCGAGCGTCCATGTTTTTTCCTACTGTCCGACAAGCAGGGAAACTAACGCAAAAAAAGGTGGACTTGAGGCAATCCGCGACTTCTTATCTCCAAGTTCTGAGGCAAACGGTACTGTTCAGGTGTGACGCCACTCCTAGATCATCAGTAGCACCCCCACCCCAGCCATGTCTGGACACCCCCTTGCCCTTCGGTGTCATTTATACAAGGAGCGCCACTGTACGCTGTTATAAAGTCAGTCGAAACTTTAAAACGACCACATATAGCTGGCATGTTTTCCTCATTGCAGAGTCTCTTGGTCAACATGGTCCGGCCGAATGAAGCCAGTGGCCACCTCCAGCCCTCCTGGGAACCAACTGACCCCTCAGTGACCTTTGTCGGGCTTTCCCCCAGCACTGCTCCATTTTCCAGTTTCTTGAAAAGTTGTTCAAGCATCTGGCAGATCGGCTTCTCATCCAGCATCCTCAATAGCTTACAGCAGGTTGTCCATCTCGACCACCACGCTGCTGTGAACCAGGGGACTTTTATTCCCTGCAGAGGGACGGAGAGGAGGAGAGAACCCTCCACAGAAACCCAGACCTGCAAGAGAGGGAGGAAGGCTGCCAGGCAGGCAGGCAGGCAGGCAGGGAGGGAGGGAAGAGGAAGAGAAAAGAGGCGTTCAGCGGTGGAAGAGAGACAGAAGGAGGGGGGGACAGGAGGGAAAGGGTCCTCTGCTTCAATGGAATAAAAACTGCGCAATTTCTTGCTGGAGTGCCCATCCACGGCTCGGATCGCGCACGGCGGACCCCTCTGGAGGATGGTCCACGGGTGGTGGTCGCTGCCTCGCTCTCGTTTATTCATCTCAGTTGCCAGCCCAGAGGAGGAAGCGATCACTCAGAAAAGGCGATACGACCATGCAGAGGTGCAACACATGCAGACGCGTTTGCTGTGTGTGTTTTTTTTTATCTCTCCGCTGCACCTGAAGCTGCGTCTCGATGCTGGATTTGGGGATCTGTACGTGTTTTTTTATTATTATTATTTTTTTTATGACAGAGGAAGGGGAGAAGGTTTTTTTTTTTTTTTTTTTAGGGGGCTGCGTCATCTTCGGATGGGCATGGAGAGGCACTGCTGTGCAGAACCTTCTCTGCTTTTCGCCGCTGATTCCGGGATTCGCGTGTGAAAGGTGAGAAATCGCGCCGATCCTGACCAGATAGTCTCCTTTTAACAATGTTACCAGAGCCGCCGTCGTCTTCCTGACATTTTAAATGAAAGAGGGAGAGGGAAAGGGGGGTGAAGGGGAGAGGAGGAGGGGGGGGGGGACTCTGAAGAGGCTGCAGGTTTTTTTTTTTTTTTTATGCGGTTACATAATTACTAATAACGACTCAACTTTGAATGCACGCATGTGTTAAGTTTGGGCAGAATCTGCGTTGTTGTTGTTTTTTTTTTATGCGTGATTATTCCCCCCCTCCTCCATCCTAACATCGCATAGCGAAAGTGATGTCATGTTTTCTACGGTAAAGGAAGGGGGATAGTTTTACGGGAATGGAGGTGATGTCGCAATCAGCCCGTGTCCATCCCACGTCTCCACATAAATACGCAGATTAAAAGAAGGAGTCGGTGAACGGGGGTGGGTTGGCGCCGCCGTCCTGCTTGGATCGTTCATGCGGCGGCTTTAACGGGAGGAAAGGGGGGGGGGGGAGAGAGAAATGCGGTGGCTTCGCCGCTTTTCCGAGAAATGGATGTCGCAGTTTTCTTTCTGAAATGTCATGTGGTGAAGTTGTGGCGGGTTCTCCACTGTTTCCAGGAAGAGCGTTTGAATTTTCTTCCCCTTGGATTTTTTTTTTCTTCCTCCCCCTGTCTCCACCCCTCTTTATGCCGCTCCTCCACCTGCAACTCCGCTTACCGGCCACTAGATGGCGACACAGGACAGGAAACAGACGGTTTACCTGCATTTTAGTTGGTGAAGATTCTCAGTCATCCAGGTCATGGTCATTCCAAAAAAAGTAAAAAACAGAACAAAACAACTGGACTTGTTTTTTGTAGTTGAAGACGTTTTGCTTCCTCTCCAGGAAGCTTTCTCAATTCAAAAAGTCTGGAGTAATGTGAAGTAACAAGCTTTATACTACTGCCCAAACAAAGGCCTTGTAATGGCTTAGATAACATGCAAATTCAACAGAAACAGGTCCACCCCTTAGTAATGGACGGTCGTTAAAGCCATTAAGACAGCAGATTGAACCAAAACTGGTCCACTCCTCTGTAACGAGGAGTCGTTAGGGTTGTTATTGGCTTGGCTTAAAGGAATGATGTTTCGATCACCCGTATGAGGGTGAGAATTGAGGAGATGATAGGCCGGAATTAATCCTATAGCTGTATTGTAACTTTTTGAGATTTGGAACCTAAGGCCCCCTCCTCTGTTTAAGGTTGTTTTTTCTTTCTTAACGTAGATTTTAGTCGGAGAAAATTGGAGTTAGGGTTTCACAGATATGAGGATTAACCAGTGCTTATACACAGGGCTGGACCAGGGGTCCACCTGAGCTGGTTTTAAAAACCTGTGGCTCTTTTCACCTTCAGCTTCGGCTCTTAAAAACTTAGACCAAAAATGCGGAGGGAAAAAGTTGGGCAATGTTTCTACATGTAAAGGTAATTTAAAATTGCTAGCTTTAGGATGCATTTAGTTCTGCAATATATGCATAACATTTCCAGAAAGAAATAAACTAATGGTGTGTAGAATATTTTACTATAGATAAGTCCAATATCTTTTTATCAATAGGTTGCAAACGATTTGCTTTTTCATCGTTTTGATGCCGTTTGCTATAAAAATCAAATATCCAATTGAAGAAAACGTATGGGACCTAAACATAAAATACTGTTGGTTAAATAATAAAAACTGTTGATCTTTAACAAAAAAATATTTTTAAACAAATAAAAACAAGCTCTGTAACTTTTGTGGCTCTAAACAAAATTTGTTTAGCTGGCTCACAGGACAGGAAGGTTGCTGACCCCTGGGCTGGACGATATAGAAAAAAAAAGCATATTGATAAAATGGAGATCATATGAATCGATATCGATAATTATCAACAACTTCAAAACGTATATTTAAAGTGCAACCCTGGCCGTTTTATGCTGTTAGCGACTTATTTTAGATACAGATACACACAAACACTGAATTCAAAGTAGATTCAACCGACTTTTTACCAAAACTGCAAGCTTTTGAAAAACAAAAACAAGAACGAGTGCTCTCTGAACTCTTTAAAGGGGGCGGAGCTTCCTGGGTCTGCGTTGTGATTGGTTGGGAGGATGTAATAACTGTAATATTAACCTACATGGCTAGAATGGAAAAGGAAGGAAAACTTTTACTCTGTTTAACTTTTTATTGACCATTTTTTCTATTATCAATATACGTCTATTGATCAATATATATTGTTGTTGAATTGTCGTCCAGCCCTACTTATACATGCTTATAGTAAACTATTCACACTTTACTAGGCCGGGGCATACAGTATCTTTCAGAATGTCTGTATCATTTCACGCACAGTGTGTATCAAACAAGAAAAGTCAAGGCTGTACATTTAAAGTCAGAATCCTGACCTTTTTGTCTTCTTTCCGTCTCAACGTGGAACGGCATCTTGCTTCCTGCGTTCGGGGTGAATTTGTTTTGGACAGCCAACCGGACGTATTGACAGTTCTTTTCAATGTCCTCCACTTAAGTGGGCTAAGGGTGGATTTAATTTTATATCGCGCTGTACTCTGTATTGTGATCTGAGAAATAACTATAGTGCAGTTAATAAATAAATCAAATTTATTTATTAATTACATTTTTAAATCCAATTTTATGTTTTTATCCTATTTGACATGTTTTTATCTTTATCGGGCAGAAGAATTTCCCCTATCAGGGATCAATAAAGTATCTATCTATCTATCTATCTATCTATCTATCTATCTATCTATCTATCTATCTATCTATCTATCTATCTATCTATCTATCTATCTATCTATCTAAGCTAAATTTCTGAGTTTTAACTCTTAAAATGCTGAGTAATGATGGCCTATTAATCTGCATCTGATGTGATCCGCCTGCGTGGGATTTTATTTATTTATTTATTTATTTATTTATTTTTTCGAGGAAAAGAGGTGTAGGATGGCTGTGGAGCCATGGCAGGAACTTGTGGTGGGTGATCTAGTAGCACCCAAGGCACAAAATGGGGACTTAAAGAGGAGTTAGTATTACCTGCAGACCAGAGGCCAGACAGGGAAGGCAAAGAGAAGGATGGGTGGTACTCATGGTGCTGAAGAAATTAGAACTGATATGTAGAACGAACCAGAGCTCGTAACATGAAGGAACGATGTCTGAGCAAGAAACAGTTGCAAAGTAGCATTGTTGTTGTTGCCATGCTCTTATCCACTTGATAAACTTAGAAATAATGTTTGCTCTTATTTTTAGAACAGTTCTGATCCCCAAAAGCTCATTGATGTTATGATGCTGTTAAACTAAGAAATAAAATACCTAAACTTCCAGTGAGGCAAGATGGCAGTACGGCACTGAGCTCTGACAAATACTCCCCAAGTATAGCTGCACAGTGGGTAGCGCTGGTGCAGCAAGAAGGTTCTGGGTTCAAATCCAACCCTGTGTCTTTCTGCATGGAGTTTGCATGTTCTCCCTGTGCATGCGTGGGTTCTCTCCGGGTACTCCGGCTTCCTCCCACAGTCCAAAAACATGACTGTTAGGTCAATTGACTTCTCTAAATTGTCCTTAGGTGTGTGCGTGTGAATGGTTGTTTGTCTCTGTGTTGCCCTGCGACAGACTGCGCCTGCGTGGGATTTTAGCCACGTTATGTGGGAATAAATGTGGGCCTATCTCCTTTCCTGCCACAGACTACAACAGAATCTATGACAGAAATTTTTAAAATGTATTTTATTGGCTTTGCCAGGATTGTTATGGTAAATATCCATAGGTCCAAATATATTGGAAAAACCTAAAATCCATCATAAGGTGTCCTGATGTCTTCACGACTCTATGATATTTAAGACGGTTTTGGGTTCAGGTCTCCCAACCTAGTTTAAATACTGTAATTTATGGCTGGGTAATCCATGTAACTTTGTGCTATGTCGGTCCTGGAAGGGGAAATTGTTTTTGTAAAAGCATGTAATGTTGAATATATGTTTAGGAAAATATTTTGTGGAATCTTTTTTTTTTACCCTTCATTTATTTTCAATAGATTGGAAGTTACACAAACTAACTCATTGTGTAAAACCATTAGCAGCAAACATTTTTATATATTTTTTCAAAGGCCGTACCATCTTGTATTATAAGCACCTTTCCCAGCTTGTTTTTAGTTGCGCTCTAAATTTAGGTCAACTCTCAGGCAAGATGATTTAAAAAAAAGCAGGTTTGTTTAAAAATTATTTCTGTAGCTTGTTTTTACAAAATCAGGGGGAGAGGGGGGGAGGGGGGAATCGATTAATTTTGTTTTCAAGCCACATGTCCCTGCTGTAAATGTTTGACTGGAAAGGAAAAAAAACGCCCAAACAGCTAAAGGCTGAGCCAAATTTACTCAGTTTGTTTTTTTATGTCAAAAGCTTTAATGTCATTTAATAAAAAAAACTTCAGAAGATACAAAGGAGCAGTGCTTTTTATACCTGGACCACTGGGCCTTCATTTAAATGCATTACTTCCTCTGTAAGTGCACCAGAAGCCCTTCAGTTAAGTTGTTTGGGGCATGCAGAGAAACTCTTACCCCATGCAGGCAGTGGGTCCTAAGGAACAGGGTCACAAACCACTGGTCTGGGATCAAAGCTTTAACATAATTTTGTCTAAATTTAGCAGGAAAATAGAAAAAAAACTCCAAGTTTGGTATTTTTGCCCAGAGTGCATCACTGTCCCATCACTATAATAATGCCGACAACCGTAGTCTGGTATGAGCGTGTTGCATTTAATGCAGCAGGACTTCTTCTTTTTGTCTCATGTCGTTTGTCTTTATTTAAAGAAAATTAGTCTCTTTAATTCTTACCTCCACGTGTTGGAGCAGCAGTCAGGACCTCCACCTCAGGCTTTGACTGGTGTCTTTTTTTTCAACTGCAGGAATCCGCTGTTCCCTCTAGAGGGCGACACGCACATAGATGATTTAGTAAAACCAACCAGAGGCTGTGTGAGGTTGGAGGCTGAACCGGTGCAAGCATCGCTGCAGGGTGCTGTTTGCATCGAGCTGATTATAAAATGGACTTTAATGTCAAATATTTTGATATGTAGAATAGGTGTACTGTTTTCAGCAAGCATGTGTGCAGTGCTCTGTCAGAACAAAGCAGTCGTTTGGTGCTGGGTTTCAGATTAAATTTCTCGTTGAACCAGGAGGTAAACCTTTAAATCCAAACCCCATGCTGGTCCACACTAGTCTCCAGAGGGGGACACAAGGTTTTTTTTGGGGCAAACTTTGTCGGCCATCAACAACCCACCATAGCAGGACTCCATGCGTCATTGGCTTCATTATCATGCCTGACCAGTGCGCTGGAAAGAAATCGTACCGGTCATCTCCAAGTCAAAGAACGTGGGTGTCCGACACATTTCCTGCTCTCCGTGTAGAAGTGTCTCCTGAGGCTGTGACTCCAGCTGCTGCCGACGCCGTCAGAGCCGCCAACAGGCTCCTGTCATGTCACGGCTGCCGTTATCTTCTGTAACCCCCAGTCGGTCGAGGCAGATGAACGTTTATTCTGAGCCCGGTTCTGCTGGAGGTTTTTCCTTCCCGTTAATGGGTGGTTTTTCTTTCCACTGTCGCTTCATGCTTGCTCAGTATGAGGGATTGCTGCAAAGCCATGGACAATGCAGACGACTTGTCGGGACTTTGATACAATCAACTGGTTCCCTTATATAGGACATTTTTGACCAATCTGTATAATATGATTGATTCTGACTTTGTAAAGTGCCTCGAGATGACATGTTTCATGAGTTGGCGCTATATAAATTGAATCGAATTGAATTGAATCCCTGTTGCTTGTGTGAATTTCTTCCTTCCACTTGACTTTCCACTGTTCAGATGCAGCTCTCTGTGAGCTTTCGCGCCTTGCCCTCCCATGTGTAGGGTGTCGATGACTCTGATTTCATAGGTGGTTATATTTCTGGACTTAAAAATCCCTTTCTATCACTTTAAAGTCATATTCTTAAAAGTTTCCATTACCTGCAACAGTAATGATTTGAAATAAACACCTGAAATATCACTGACTCATGAAACTAGTTGATAAAGAAAAACGAGTTTCTGTAGACTTTTTAAAGATATTCTAACTTGAGCGGCTGCTCTTTTCAGTTCACCGCAGCCGTAGGGCTCGTTTAAGAAGAACAGCATCAAGTTTCTGTCTGTTTTTCTCCACAGAAAAAGAATCAGGAGAATGAACCGACTCCTCAGGGCTGTGTTTGAGGATCCTCCAGCGCCTGACTGAAGTCACCGAGTGATGACTGATGGCTGCCGACCGACCGAACGAGATGGACGAGATGCACGGCGACACCTGCAGCTGCAAAAGTCCTCCATCGTCTTTAAAGAGACGGTAAGATGGCCAAAGTTGACCTAAATCTTAGATTGCTAGAAATATAATCTGATGTAATCAAAACATGTTTTATAATCATCTAAAGTTTTATTTACAAATCTATAAACTTCCCCTAAAATCACCTGATTTTTACTTACTCTATTTAAAAATAAATTGTAAATTTTTTAAAGGTAACTTTTTTTAACTGTTTAGGATTTTCTTCTTTAAATTTTGAGTTTAATGCATTTTTTTTCTAAAGCTTAAAATAAACCTAATTAAAGCCTATTAATTCACTTTTATTTAGACAGGTAATCTCATTGGGACTGCTCTCATTTCCAAGGGAAGACCTGTAACTAGACACCAGTTAATGACACAATAATACGGAAACATTATCGTGCCGTTTAAAACGGGGAACAGAATCAAAAACAAAAAGCAAGAACGGGCTTGAAATGATCGTTCCTGTTTTCTTTAAAAATGTCCCAGAGGGACCAAACTGAAAGTAGAACTAGGACGTTTTAGTGGTTTGCTGTGAGAGACTTTGGTTTAAAATGTCTATTTAAATTCGGCAAATTGAGCGTAAAAATCGTCCGTCACAGAGTTTAAGATCCTGGAAGTTTGAGTCTGGAAGTGTGTGGGAAATGGAACGGAGCCGGCGTGTCTAAAGCCGTCAGAAAAGGTTCCCAGCAGCAAAAATAGCTTTCCCTCTAATAAGGCGATGTGCATGTTGGAGGCAGACGGACTGAGCTGATCCATATCGAACACATCGGTGTCGTTTTCTCTTCCTGCTGCAGGAGGGGGCGGGCCGAACCTGCATCCGTCTGCGAGCGTACGGAGCGTTCCTGCTCAGGTGAGACCTTCTGACCTCTTATCGCCTCGCCTGCCAGCAGAGTCGCTCGTGATGAATGCACGACTTCACTGGTTCAGCTCTGCTGCCATGTGCAAACGGCCGAATGCTTGTCAGGGAACAATACAACCTTTGCCAGAATATGAAAAGAAAGTTGCCGTTGCTGAGAAATTTCAGCTTTAAAACTTTCCGATGGGCAACCAGTCCCACGGGGAGCGTTTCTTATGTCTGAGACTTTCGGTGCTGAAGCTGTCTGCATACGGGGGGGGGGGGGGGGGGGGCGACCTCTGTAACATAACGTGAAGAGCTGAACCGCTCGGAGAGACTGACTTGTTCGGAGTGGGCCACGTGTTTGTTTTTTCTGTGTTCTGACCTGCTGTGTGTCTGTTTAAACACCATGACCCAGTCTGACAGGTTCATTTCTTTAAAACATATTTCTCTATTCACATTGTGTTTGTTGTTAAGCTGCCAACTTCCTTTTAGCCACTCTGTTGTTTTAGTAACCAGCTCCATTTTTTTTTTTTTTTACAAAGAATCTGCAGCAGTTTGGAGTCAATTTATGGCGACATGCTTATTTAAACTTTAGATGCTTTAAAACAATTTATACCTTCAATCTTTTTTCATTTTGTTTTGGTAACTTCTACTGTATGGAGGGCAGAGACTGCCAAAACATCACAAGGTAACTGCAGAAATGTACAAATTGGGTGATAATTTCTTATAAGAGTAAGTCGATTCAATTTTATTTATATAACGGCAGTTTACAACATGTCATCTCAAGACACTTTACAAAGTCAAATTCAATCAAATCATACATACAAATTGGTTAAACGATTCCTATCTAAGGAAACCCAGCAGATTGCAGCATTCACTCCTCCTGAAAGAGCGTAGAGCCACAGGGATTGTTGATGCATTGTTGATGGCTTTGCAGCAATCCTCCTTACTGAGCATGCATGCAGCGACAGTGGAGAGGAAAATCCCCTTTAACGGGAAGAAAAACCTCCAGCAGAACCAGGCTGCCTCGACCAACTGGGGCTTAGAGAAGACAGAGCAGAGACACAGAAAGCACAGAAGCATACATTGATCCAGAAATCCTTCCTATGTTAGATGGTAATAGCAGGTGATCTGTCTTCCCTGGATGATGTCACAGTTAACGAACGCCAGACCAGGTGTACCTACTATGAAGAGAGAAAAGACAGAACAAAAACTGGAGAACAGTAAACTGAAGAACAGTAGAACTCAGCAGAGTGAGAAAAATAGATCCTGATCTCCTCCAGTAGCCTAAGCCCATAGCAGCATAACTATAGAGGTAGCTCAGGGTAACATGAGCCACTCTAACTATAAGCTTTGTCAAAAAGGAAAGTTTTAAGATTAGTCTTAAAAGTAGACAGGGTGTCTGCCTCACGGACCAAAACTGGGAGTTGGTTCCACAGGAGAGGAGCCTGATAGCTAAAGGATCTGCCTCCCATTCTACTTTTAGAGACTCTAGGAACCACCAGCAGACCTGCAGTCTGAGAGCGAAGTGCTCTGTTAGGAACATACGGGGTAATCAGAGCTCTGATATATGGTGGAGCTTGATTATTAAGGGCTTTAGATGTTAAAAGAAGAATTTTAAATTCTATTGTTGATTTAACAGGAAGCCAATGAAGGGAAGCTAAAATTGGAGAAATATGATCCCTCTTGTTGATTTTCATCAGAACTCTTGCTGCAGCATTTTGGATCAGCTGAAGACTTTGAACTGCATTTTGTGGACTTCCTGATAGTAAAGAATTACAATAGTCCAGCCTTGAAGTAACAAATGCATGGACTAGAGTCTGTCTGCTGGAAATCCACCTTCCTGAGTCCCTCACTGAAAACAGATGGCTGCTTTTTTCTTGGAAAACACATTCATGTTTGCTAGATAGACAGCATTAATGGATTGCATTAATCTGATCCCAAATGTAATAACATAAGCGCTAAATAAAGTTACACTTAGATGTATTCTAAACTCTGGCAGATCTATAGATAAAGACATTTTCATTCAATCAAGAAGTTGGAATGAAAAGAGGCAGGTATCTTTCAAAGTATAACAACACATAAAGATACATGATAGATTAAGACAGACAAAAGTAAAGAGACAGAAGGATAAATAAGAAAGATGGAGAGAGACAGCAGCTGGCTGCTCATATAAAGCTTTATTCTGGGATATTAATGGAAAGTTAAGTAGAAGGAAAATCTTTTAGTGCCCCTGTTGTTAATTTGATTAGCACCAGAGCAGCAGCACTGATTAACAACCCCCTCTACTACTGAACTAACCAGATTAATATGAACAATTTAGATATACTATAGTTAAAAAGTTTTATTTTATTTGAGGAGTGTACCTCTTTGCTGAAATTAAATATAAATAAAAGGTATGAAGTGACAAATTCAAGATAGAAAAAAAAATCAGTTATGAGAAATACATGGAAACGGAAATGATGCAGAAATCAATTTATTTAAATAATGTTGGAAGTTAAGGCCAAATCAAATAAAAAAGGACTCTAGTAAATTATTTCAGTTAATTTATGTCACATTAAGAAGAAATTTTGTCTTTTTTTTTTTTTTTTTACATTTTTCAGTTTTTTATCTTAGTGCAAAATGCAACCGCTAAAAACCAGCATTAATAGTTTTAATTTTTCTAATGGATTTTAATTATATATGTTGTCAAATGAAACATAAAAAAATAATTCAAAATCACGAGTTAAATGAATGTAATGGACAAAACTAACTCATAGCAGAATAAATGTGGTTGGAAACTGAGGGCAAACTGAATAACTAAAATATTAGTTTCACTTATATGCAGATATTCGTCATTTTAGTAGGAATAGTTGTCCATAGACTGTGTGTTTCTCTAACAAAATTCATACCTCTACCCGTTACTGAGGTGCCTTCACACCTAAGCTAAGCGCTCCGTCTCACTTTTACACACCTTCTGACATCTGCCCCAAACACCCCCGCTCTCCTCTCGCTCACGGCTTTGATCCGCCGCTCAGGGACAAAGACACACGTTTTTTTTCTAAAGCCGGGGTCTCTGAGGACGCGGCTTAAGTCTTACACCTGAGGCGGTTTGTTACAAGCTTTGCAGCTTTGTTTCAGATATTCACAGCTGGACACAAATCAGATCGATTACACACACGAACGGCTACAAAAAGCACGCTTTTAATATCAAAATGGCCGCCGTTCTTAGAAAGGCTACTAGTCTGAGGGGTTCTCTTTGAATTCTCTCAAGATTTTCAGCTCACTCCAAAGCACTGGACAACCCGAATGAAAAAAGAACTGCATAAAAGTGGGAGGCCCTTTCTTGAATAGTCATTTTAAAGGTCAACGTGCTCAGTGTTCTCGCTACAGACCAAGCTACCGTCAAGCTAATGCCAGCTAGCGTTAGCTCATGTTGTCTGGGAGTTTTACTACTACACTGTTGTAAACACAGGTACACGGGAGCTTTGCTGACTTTATTTTAACATCCCTACTATCTTTGGTATCCCTGTTGATGGTGTGTAACAAACATGTTTGAAATAAACAAAGAACGCGTAGCCTCGTCGGTGCGAGGGGACTCGAATGAAGCAAGGCATCCCGCCAAAACCTTTCAGTCCCAAAAATGTAGAGCCGCTGCATCCTACGCGTCCAGAGGGCTACTGGAGTGGGACCGGAGCGCCTTCTTTGGATGTTTCCAGGACTTGGAAAATTAACGATAAATCTCTACTGGTCTAAGATGCCCCATAGGGAGATCATTGCTGATGAACAGACTGTGTCAAGTATTTTTGCTCAACTGGATGCCATAAAACTGGATCAGCAGTTGACATGATCTGCAGAAACAGTGGATCTAGCCAATACAAGTTAAGTTGTTTCATTTTATACTCCAGTTAATAAGTAGCCTAGCCTGCTGGTTGGCAATTTTACTCATTGTGTCGATTTCATGCTCAAACTTCTCAAACAAGCCTTTATTTTTGTGCCGTTTTTTTTTTTTTTGTGCCTGAAGCTACAGAGGGCCGTTGCAGAAGACCTGGAGGGTCGGTGCGGCTCTGGAACCGGACGTTATCGACTTGCTTGTCTGTTATTGAGGTTTTACTCCTCTTTGAGTTGGGCTTGGCTAATGATGAGCTTGCCTCTTTTACAGTAAATATCTCACTTATTGCTCCTTTACACTAAAGGCATGATGTGTTTTTGGCACCGGACTCAGGGTTAAAAACTGGCCTGCAAGGATGATGGCAATAGAGGTTGCTGTCATGCTGTTTGTTGACATACCTAAAACAGCTTTATGTGCGGGTCTAAGCTCGAGGAAAAGAAGCAAATTTTTTTGAAACTTCAAGTCCTGTCAGGTCTTTCTAGTATGGCTCCTGTGATGTGTTTGAGATAGGTTTCCATGTGTATTGGGATAAACAGTGTAAAATGGACAGTATACAACTGCATATGGGCGAAGAAAGGGCAATGCGGTGTTAAGAGTGAACAGCAGACATGGAGTCAAGGTCGGCTCATCCGGGACCAAGACCTCCATCCCCCATCAAAACCAGAACATCTAAGACTGAGACCAAACCTTTTCTCTAATATTTTGCAACTCAGTTGTTGTTTGGTTTTTTTAGACTCAACACCACAAAATGCAGCTATTACTAGAAAAAATTGTTAATTTTTTAACCAAAGCAACTCCTGGTATTAGACTGACCGGTGTGATAAACTAATATGCAAGTTAAGTGCGGCCCAACGTCGACGCATAATCTCAGAACTGTTGCAGTTGCTTGAAACATAATTGTAAAACATAATAAAAATTGTTATAAACGTGCTTTTTTTTGCAAAATAGGGTTTGACGTTTTATGCATAATGACAAAACTTAACAGAGCTACCGGTTGCTAATATTTTTGGCTAGTGGTTTTTGTGTAAAAGTTAAGATAAATTGGCTTAATTTAGCGATATTGTGATGGGATTAAGGATGCTAGAGTAGGACGAACACTCCTTGTACATACCTGGCAACCTTGTTCAACCTCTGCATATTAAATTTTTTCATTGTATCAAACCTTATGGTTTGATACCAAACGGGCTGCTACGTCCCCTTCCACGCCTCAAAGCATGCGCAGCGAGGCAACAATTTGAACCGTGCACAGCTTCCTAATAACCGAGACGATTCTATTTTCACACACCGAACACATGCAGACAAAAGGTTCAGGGAAAACCGTTATAATAAGCGCTATTTTGATGATTTTTCTTTGAGGTTTTGAAGGCCTCCTTTCCATCACCCTCATTTTTCTCTGTCAGAATCAAGTCGGGGGTCTCTGCCTTGGTCGCTCTAAGCTGTTGATGCCGAGTCCATTTAGAAGGAACATGCCAGAAAACACTTTGAAGATTGTTATGAAAACCTAAACCTGCCAGGGTGAGGAATAATTGGAGTTAACGGTACAAGGAGCAGGTGATGAATGCCGACGCTGTGTCCCTTTTCGTAGTAATGTGTTTTCACCACTACTATAATTGAGTGACCAATTAGGATATTAAGACTTGGTGTTGAGGATCCCTGCATGAAACGACCGTTTAGAGTTTGGTGTGATTGGTCCAATAGCCGCCCGACTGTCGTTAAACAACTAAAATATTGAAAAATTTAGGACGTGCATCGGACAAGCGCAGAATTACAGATCAATTGAGGAAGGAAAATAGTTCAAGGATGCAGACGAGGAACGTCAGGACTGACCTGACGAAGAACATTTACAGACCTGTTCTGTCGCTAAAGCCCACGATGAATTAAAGCGCGTCAGAGCCCCGTAAAAAGTCCCCCGACCGAACGCGTTTTTCTTCTCCTCCCTCATTGGAGTGATTTCAGAAGATCTAAAAGTTGGACCGCGTCTGATCGCTGGACTCTCCTGGGTCCGGCAGAAAGCGTTAACCGTTTTTGATGTCGGCACGTTTTTTAAGACAATCGGCTCCACGTGTTACACCTGGTTCCAGTTAGGTCAGGCGGCTTATTTGGACTGGGATCTAGTTTAAGACGTGACGAGTGGCACATGTTTGGGTTAAGGACTTTGTAGTAAACGCTACGTTCCTTTTTAACAGTATTCCACTGCATAAACCACAATTTGCTGGAAGATGGGTGTTTTTTTTCCTGGTTTTGCTCTAAAACTGTTGATCTCTACGTCCAGCAGAGGACTTTTGGAGCTCAGTTGTCATCCTTCTCTTTGTCTACCTTTGAAACGCTGAGCAATGTGCCATCCACATGTCCCCCGCACTGCGGAGGAGGGTCAGCGAAAGGTTTTTGATTCCCTATCTTTACGATCTAAGATGGTCTTTCCCCTCCTTATCGGTGCTTCGGCCTGTTTGCACTTAGGTTTTTTCCTCTTTGCGCCGTGTCCTTTCTCTTTGTGCTCACTGTTTTCCCTTTCTGCTGCCCCTACCTGACGCTGCGCTACAAAAAAACGTACAGACAGCCAGAGACCCTGAGAATAAGGATGGACAATGAAAGACAAGACAAAATGCGTTTCAGTCTGAACTGATGTGAAGAGAGGTGGAGGGAGCTGAGTCAGGACGCCTGGAGGCCGGTTGGCAGGAAGCAGTGGGTGAGGTGGAGGACAGGAAGGAAAGAGCGACAGAGACTCCTCTTCATCTGCCTCTTTCTCCTCCTCCTCGTCATCATCATCATGGTGTCATTGAGGGAGGAGCGGCGTAGGGAGGTGGAGCTGACATCACTCACTTCCTGGAGGGCTACGAGGGCGTATCGCTGCGCTTACACACCATCCGAGGGCTGCAATGGTCCCAAACTACAGCTGTGGGAACACTGGTTCTATTAAAACAAATAAGAGTCAGAAAACCCACTGAGCTCAAGACGAGAGGGAGTTTAAAAAGGCGCAACGCAGACAAAGAGGTTATATAACTTTTAATGTCGACCGGAGGAGAATTAGCTTCTGTCCTGTTAGGTTCCCAAATGTTTTTTTTTCCTGCCTTTTCATTTATACTTTATTTAACCAGGACAGACCCAATGAAACGTTTATAACGCCGAATAATTACAAAACATCAAACGTCACCCATAAATACGGGCGAAACTAAAATGGGGCCCAATTACATGTTCTTTTTGTAAACAGTGGTTCTTTCTTCAAAGATTAAAACCCCTCTTCTAAGGGAAACCTGGCTCTTATGGGCAGCGTAACATGCGACCAGAAAGGACCAAGTTACACAACTAAAGCAGAAAGAGAAACTTTGACAAAGTAAAATTTGCTCACAATGTGTGGATTACTAAAATAGAGTACAAGCGAAGTTATATCAGCCTCAGAAATAGTAAAATATTTACTTTTTTCCAGTCAATCTGTCACCTGTCCTGTGCAGAAGGAGCAGAAAAGGACAACCGTCCCCTTCACCTATTTGTGAGAGACGATTGAAACTTTGCCGGACAGCCTTTCAGCAGACAACACAATGGCAACAATCAAACACAGCAGCGGTGGTGTGGTGGTCTGTGACTGCTTGGCTGTCGCCTGGAGGAATTGCTGTAATTGCTTCAACCATGAGTCCTGGAAATCCATTCGTTTGTATCCTTAAGCTCTAGCACACTTATGCGGCAGGACAGCAAAGGTTCTGGAGTGGCCTAGTCAAAGTCACCCCTTGAATCTTATTGATACGCTGTGGCTGAATTAAAGGGGACATAAGCGCCTCCTTTAGATTTAAAGACACGGCACCAAAACGAGTCGCTCTCCGACGGCAACGGAAATTTATTGAGGAATTCAGACCAAAACCGTGACGTTCATCTTCATACGGACCACAACTGAGGGATTTAAATGTGAAAAGGAAGAACTGAAAAGCGTGATATGTCCTCTTTAAAACAAGTCTGCAGTCGAGAGTAGGCCAGAATGCCACAGCGACGTAAAAAGACTACGCATGGTTGTTTTGGATAAAAAATCATAGCTCACAACAGTGCATGTGCTTTAATAACCTAGTAATCTATGTTTGGTGTTAAAATAGTCAAAAGTAAATAAATATATAAGTGAGGGGGGGGGTTACTTTTCCATAGCAACGTATATGCTGGAACAGAGTGGTGTGTTGGGTTGAACCCCGTTAACGAACGTGTTATCAATGCTGAACCCATGAGGAGCTTAGTCCGCTTTGACAGCTTTGATACTAAACACATCGCTGCATTCGTGCGTTCTGCACGTTTGTTGGGCTCCGTGGACGAGCTGCCATGGAAACCAGCGTCTGAGAAAATGTTTCTCGTGTCACTTTGATTTCCATGACGGCATAATAACGTCCGACCTTGGCTTTATTTCCCCCTGTAGCCACAAGAGCAGGACAAGGAGAACCTGCGTCGTAGGCTAAAATGTTTCATAATTTACACATTCCTGCAGCAAAGTGTTCATTTTTCTTTCCTTTTTTTCTTCCCAGAGGTGTCAAGTAACTAAGTAAAAATACTTTACCTTATAAGTAGAAGTTCTGGTTATTCATACTTTAGTGGAGTAAATATTTTTTAGCCTGTTTTTTTTACTTGTACTCGTTATATTTTCAAGCAATTATCTGTACTTTCTACTCCTTACTTTTTGAAAATAATCTCTTTACTTCTATTTTATTTCAGCTTGTTTTGGTTCTGGCTTGTCAGTAAAAACAAAACAAAACAAAAAAGATTCTGATAAATAGCGCTACCTGAACAGAGTGATTCTCATCGTGGTTGGAAGCAGTACTGCGCATCTGGATCTGCATCTGGATTTGTTTTTGTTTTTTTCCTTTTTTGATTAACCGCTGGGATTATTCTTTTTGACAACACTGTCTACTGTATACAGACAACCATACCAGGGTAATTGTCTTAAAAGGGTAACGCACTCATTTTCATGTCCAGGTGTGTTATCTTACATCTGTTGCCCTCATCAATTCCTGTAGCTACGCTTAGATGTTCATTTACATTCCAATTATAAGTAAAAGGTTATTGATAATGTCTCTGAAGTCTGACTTTTTGCACCAATACTTATAGACAACCAGTCGTCAGATTTCTGCTCCATGAAACCCATGTTGATGCTCAGTGTTGCGCTTCTATGGACCTTTGATATATTAGCGTTGTACTAAATATGGGTGAAACAGCCAAATCCCAATTTCTTTCATTATTACCATCATATTATATGATTATAGTAATGGGGTGAGGGGGGATACTTCTACTTTAATACTTTAAGTAGTTTTATATCCGATAATTTTACACTTTTACTTGAGTAAAAGCTTTGAGTTGATACTTCTTCTCCTAAAGGAGTATTTTCAAACCCTAGTATCTATACTTCTACCTGAGTGATAGATGTGAATACTTTTGACACCTCTACTTTTTTTCTGAAGGTTCGTCTTAGCAGAAAACCTAGACCCGTTTGCTTTTTTATGGTATGGAGGAACATCTAGCTGCAGCTCTGGTTTTTAAGCGGAAAGAGGAGGATGGCGAACATTGAAACTGTTGCTTTAAAAAAAAAAAAGAAACGTGTCTTCGACAAGCTTACACAGGCTTTAGGAGTTGGAGGATGAGCATCTCTCTTCCAAGGGAAAAAGTGCAAATCTCATCAAATCCCGGCCTCTCTCCCAAACCCAATCCCTTTCTTGAACAAATCCAGCCCTGGTCCTGTTGGACTCCCCCTGCCCTCCCTCCCCCTTCTCTTCCCTTCATCACTCCCCTCCTCCGTGTTTCTCTCCCAGAGCTCCTGTTCTGGCTTTCTGCCTCTCAGGTTTCTCCATACACCCCCGTGGCCCCCCTTTGACCCTGTGTTACCCCCACATCCACCCCCCCTCCCTCTCCCCAGGGCTTGCCCACAGCTCCCAGTCCTTTGTGCTCCTTCGCCACCCGGCCTCCCCCCCTGCCTTTTGTGCGCGAGAGGCCAGCGAAGGGTGGTGGGATAGGCGCCAGAGAAAGAGAGAAGGATCCAGTCGATCACACATGATGCTTTTTTTTTATTTTTTGACATGCTCTCGTTCGATTGGTTGGATCTGTCTTTTGTTTCTTTCATGCACAGCGTTCACCGACAAACCCAGTCAAACACATCCAGAAAGAGTCGTCCGATCGGGATGTCATTTAGCAAATATGCAGAACGATTCAAATTGCTGGGCTGTCTGGGACGGGCGACAGAGAACATAAGTGGTGGTATCAAGACTGGAGAGATTTTTTGTCGAAGGGAGTGTCCGACAGACAAAGCTGTGAAGAAAACAACTCGTTAGCCTGCCTCACCAGAACTCATCAGAGTTTTAGATGTGTCGCAGTGGGTTTGCATCAGACCTGGTATTCTTTATATGAAATTACTTCACATGTAAGATGTTTAAATGCCACGCAGGTAGATAAGGGAACCCACAATGCCGTAAAAGGTTACAGTCAGCCGAGCCAGACGGCAGCAAATGAAAAGCAGCACCGAGCGAGCGTCTGCATGTATCTGCAAAACGAATCGCAAGTGTGAGAAAAGCTGAGTTTTGGGGGATAAAAAAAGTAAAAAAAATGGCAGACCTGGACAAGAGCCGTGTTGGGGAGACAGCATTGGTTTCTGACCCATTTTTAAATGATGCGCAATTTGCACGAAGGGGGAAATGCATGTCTCTGGACGTTTGGCTTACCAATGAACTTGAACTGCAAGAAATCTTGTTACAACTTAAATTCTAATGCTTATCAATACAGAGAATAAGTAAAGATAAAGTCACTTAATTGAAAGAGACCGGGGAAGAAATTGCAGAAATTCACATTAATGGGGGTTGCTCATTAACACAGTTGTAAATCAGCTTAAGACCAAGACTCGATTTTAAGACCCTAAGCTTTAAAATGTCAAAATCTGTGCATAAATCTGACTTCCATGCCGTTTTCTGTCAGACGTTCACACTATCATGACAGCATGATGCCAAAGATAACTAAGGGCTCTCGCAATGTGTCATCATTGCAGAGATTAGTCTTTTTAAATTTCTCAAAAAGATCCCGAGGGGTTTATGACAAAAAGTGAAGTTGGGAGGCCTGAATTTATCACCTGTGCTGAACCTTAAGAGGTTATCTGTGGAGACTCAAGCAGATCCTGTTTTTCCTGTTTTAGGTGCTACGGTCTGCAGCTTTCCCTGTGCTTCACTTTTCTCACCTACAACTTGAGATGTAGATGGGTCTTCAGTGGCTCCAAAACTGCTTTATTCCGATTTTTATATTATTCTTTAATCTTTGACTTATTTGTACTCATTTGGATAAAATTGTCTTTTGGTAATTTTATTTCTCGGTCTGTGAAACAACGCAATTTCATTGTAATTTTGACAAATATGTGCAATGACAGCCTTTATATCCTCGAACCAACTTTGTGATGCTGACTGCAACTCATAACAATAAGAGGACGTCTGTGGTAGAAGTGCTTATAAACCAAATATGCCTTTGGAGGATACAGGTTCTCCTAACCCTTTTGGAAAGTTGCAACATGGCACCAAATGTGCGACATGAAGAAGAATAAAGTTATATTCTTTGGGGGGAAAAAAATTATCTGGACAGTCCAGTTTTCAACATTGCTGTTAAAGACAAAGCTATCCCAGTGGAGAGTTTTTCTATGCAGCACAGTGGATGAGGCTCCAATAGCAGCTTTTTCTTCTATAGAACAATGGAGGGTCAGGTTGTGCCAGGGCATCAAACCAAAGCCAGTCCTCTGGAGATGTTACAGCAGGTCTCCCTCCCAGAGATTCCTCCAAAGTAGGACTATTCTCCTAGACACTAGAGGGCATCGTTGTGCTCCTACGCGGTTTACTACACCCCACTACACGTAAAAGTAGAAAACACAGGTTTGTCCAACATTTTAAAGCCTCTTCTTTTCTTCCAAGAGTGATGCTGATTTTTTTTTTTCAGGAATTGTTAACACATTTTTTATCACTGTGATGTTTATGGGTCAAACCTTTAATATGTCCGTGTAGGTAGGAATTTTCCTAGGTGCGTGGAACAGAATCTTTTGGCCACGCGAAGGGGCGTGGTAGCCAAAATGACGTAATATGGCTGTGGAGACCTCGCGGATTGCCTCAAGCATAAACCAGGCTTAAAAGCTGGTTTATGCTTGACGCTGGTACATTCCAGGCAGAAATGAGCCGTGTGGACACAAGATCTGCAGCTTTTATGCGCTATGCGGCTTTTGAGCAGCACTATTCTCCTATACCCTAGAGGGCAGCGTTGTGCTCTTACGCCTAGCATACTACGCCCGGCTACACGTAGAAAACACAGTTGTTTCCAACATTTTTAAAGCCTCGTCCTTTCTTTCAAGAGTGACGGCGATTTTTCTCCAGGAATTGTCAACAATTTGTTGATCACTGTGATCTTTATGAGCTGAATCATAAAGACGTCTATATTTACAGACAATGCGTTTGTTCGTCCACCATGTTTTTTGGCACAGGACTGTCCACGTAGGTAGGAATTTTCCTAGGTGCGCGGAACGGAAACCTTTGTCAGCGGACTGTTTTAAGTAGATAAAAAAGCAACATTGGCTCTAATAACCACAAATTACCACCAAGGTTGGCAAAAGATGCACCAAGGTGGGCTACAGCAGCAGAAAACCCATGGGCTAAGAACAGGTAACTGAGCGTATAGCTATCACACGCGCCACTAAAACTGGACAGTGATGCATTGAAGAAATCTTGCCTGGTCCAATGCGTCTCTGTTTCAGCTGCAACATCCACTTTAAAGGGTCAGAATTTGGCAAAAACATGAAACCATTTGGGGGTGGTGGTGTAATGGGAGGTGCTAGTTTCCTTTATTCATGCTATATCACTTAGGAATAAACCATTGTTTCTAGGTACGAGTTGGGTTTGCCAAAAAGGAAAGCCTGGGCAGACAATGGGTAGAGAAAGTTGCCAGTGTCCACAAAAAAAAAAAAAAACTTCACAAAGTCCAGGAAAGTATTAAGCAATGCTATTAAAGAACAAAATCTGGCTGTTTGAAGGAAATTTTAAAGGACTTGGGAGAGTTTTTAATACATTGAAAGGAAAACCTGTATAGGTATGGCTGTTGGATTTTTTTCGCTGCAAGATTCCTCTGCAAACACATTCAAACCTGATGGCCCGACAGGTGACACGGGTCACCGAGTTTGAACGGAGGAAGTGAGCCATTATGTCGCTAAGAGGTCTTTATGGCGCGTCGGTTAGGAGGCCAGGCACTCAAGACGTTATTAATCTTCTGACTTACCTGCTGGCAGGTCAACAAGAAAGACATCCACATATCTGCACAGGGATTGACGTGTCAGCACCTGTGGATCTGAAGCCGATGAGAACTGACGTGTTGTAAAACGAGGCCAGGAGTGCGAACGCTGAGTTCAGAGCGTTAATAAGGTTGTCAGAGGGAGCGTGTACATGCATTATGCATCTCTTTGTTCCCATGGACTTTTAAAAACCCAAGCAAAAAAAAAAAAAAAAAAAAAAAAGGTGGGTCATGCTTGGTGCGTATTGCTGTTTTGTGAGCATGTGTGAAATCCTCTTGCTGAGGGGTGGACACACGATGGGGAGTTTATTCCTGGAAAGCCGGCTGCCGCTGCTGTTATCACAGCTAACTCGATTAGTGGAACTTCAGCTGCCATGCCCTCTGCAACATGAGCACACTGACACACATATCGCCATTAACCCATACTGCCACAGTGTAAAAGCCCCACTCCAGATATAATTCAATCATCTTAAATAATCCAGAATCTACAGTCATTGCAGCTCTGAAATATTTCACCTGTTTCAGTAAAGCGTTATCAAAATGTACTGCCAATTGTGTTCAGTAATGCAGATGTTAGCTAAGATCTAACCTTTATGTACATTTTGTGAATATTGACCTAGTGGTATGGGTTATAGAGCTTCAACGGAGACCAAGCAATGCTACAATGAATGTCCCATCTTTCCTTTTGCTGCATTAAAGCCCATTTCCCAGCAGAAACCTTGTCTTTGAAATGTTTCTCCATCTTTGGAAAAAATGTGTGACAGAAATATGTTATATGGCTGGTGTTTGTCTATGGAGGTGTTAATGTGACATAACGGGAACCAAAACCCTCCAGATATCCCTTCTCTTCCAACCTGTAGTGAACTGTGTAAGGAGCTGAAGCTTACCTGCCGCTGTTTATCCCTTTGAGCCACCAAGAGGGGTAGTAACACAGACGAGATAGTGAGCAGGTGTGAAGTGGTGGCAGCAATGCTGTTAATTGCTAGCTTCACGTTTCTATGTCTGGCTACAAGACAAGCTCAGTAAGTTGACCCGTGAATGTCTAGGGGGACCGTCTAGCCAAATCACAAGTGACCCCAAGGGCTGTAAACCGAGAGCCCGTATTTCTAGAGGCTTTCCGGCAGCTGTTAAGACACCAGACCTTGAAATGCCTTCCGCTGGCTTCATAGTGAGTACAGAAATGATCAACATGGAACTGGCCTTGGTGAAGTTCACACTCCTCTGGTTCACCAGAGTTAGTCACAGAGGCAAGACGGTGGGTGATGTCAACGGGTGGCAGAGTTGCTGTTGCTTTCTGCTTTGCAGTTCAACAATATCTTGGTTGCTCAGTTGTTTGTCTTGTGAAAGGTGAGATTGGATTAAATCAGGCCTCTGTCTTGGCCATATAGCAGGGTCATTGAGCAAAACGAGTCTTAAGTAACTTTAATTGCATAAACTCAAACTGATCATTTTTTGGCCCTTTTACACAGGGTGTGAAATGCCTTCCTCTTGCTTCGTTGCCATTATAGGCTACACCCACATGTAGTCCGAGACTGTATCTGCACAGAAAGGTTTGAGCATTAAGATGAAACCACTTGAAGCCGGAGGAGCCTTAATAGGTGGCATCGTGCTTACTAAGCCCCACCAGTGAGTGATGCAGTAACACTGCTACAGATGTAGAGAAGTAAGAAAAAGGAAGAAGAGCAGAGAGAAAATGGCAAATGCAGGATAGAGAAAAGAGGGGTTTGTGCACAGACTGATCTTCACAAAGCCGTAGAAGAGCAAAATGTGTTGGTGTAAAAATCCTATATAAATTGAATAGTCTCTGAAACACAACTGTAACACCAAAGTCCGCTATTATTGTTGTTTGTGTTAGCGCATTCGTGATTAGGGAGAGGCGAGGTCTACGTTGGCTTGCATGCGCAAACTTGTTAGTTTGTAGCCTGTTTTGAGAATAGGGGTGTCAAGATGAGGCCTCCGCTGGGGGGGTGGGGGGCTTCAGACTTATCCACTCTGGGAGCAGGTTTCAAATGTAGTAGTTGGTTTTGCCGCTGCTTCATCTGGATTGGACCCGCTAGTTGACCAAGAAGTTAGCCAGATACACAAATGTAATGGTGTGATGATGGTGATACGCCTCTGGGCTGCCAAGATATGTTGTCACAGAGATGACATGGTGAGTGGATGTGAAGTAGTGGGAATGCAAGTGACTTTGTTTTTTCTAATAGAGCTGTTAATATCTGCTGGATTCATGGTTCTGCGATGTCTTTAGACTTGACCAAAATGCTATAGTTGACCAGTAAAAGACCAGGATGGTTTACATCAGCGATGGTCTTTGCTGCCATACCACATGACATCTGGTGAGAAAGTCCTGAGTAACCCAGAGGGTATAAACTCCATGTTTTAGACCTTTACACTTAATGTATTTTTCGGACTATAAGGAACATTTAAAATCCTAACATTCAACATTATAAGGCGCACCATACATTTTCTCAAAAATGTATGGTGCGCTTTATAATCCAATGCGCCTTATATGTGATCAAAGTTGTGCTTAGTGTCCGATTTTATGTGGTACAGTGTGTTCAAAAATCTCAATGGCTATTCAGAGTATTACGGTACAATGTGCCACTGCCTGATCGGACCCCTGAGCTGTCTACAAGACTGCTTGACTGTAATGTCGAAACTAGAAGTGCATTCATCAAAAGATCCCCATATACTCGGGCGTAGTTCACTCCGCGAGTACTTGAGGCGTACTCAATGCGGACTCTGCACAGACTCCGCTTCATACAGGCATGTGTCACACTTTAGACTGCTCAGAGGCAAGAAGCCTTCACATTGAACTGTTTTGTATGTGTCACCGAGCTTGATACCCTGAGTTGCTCCAAGCAGGCGGTCCCAAGGACGCGCAACATCGCAGTCTCTCTCTGTTTGCACTGACATGTTTGCGGTGGGAGCCTGCTGGAAAAGAAATGGCTCTAGGTGCTCAGCTAGCTAATCACACATTTCACCATCCGTTCAACCGCTTCATCCCACTGGCAGAAAGTGTGGGAATTGTAGGAATTTGCCACAATAAATGTAGGCAGCGGTACGCTCGACTATGAAGGGTAAATTGTCCACGGAGAGTCAGTGTGAAGTCCGCCAAGGTCACAGTATGCGCACAGTACGCCCGACTATGTGGGAGCCTTTGGGCAGCCTGCACCCGGAGTACGAGCTAGCAAAAATAAACCTAGTAAGTTAGTTCAATATAAAAGTTACGTTTATTTTTGGCCGTATGTTAGAAACAGGGGAGTGTAGTCTAACTACACTGTCCTCCTGACAGAGACGGATAGCTCTCCCTCTCAGGTAGTATGTGTGTACGTGGAGGGGTGGAGTGATATTATACACTTGGGAAGAATAGTTAGTGCGCTTTATAATCCGAAAAATATGTTAGGTCCTGGGCCAGGCATGAGAGTTCTTCCCTCTACTTTGACACAACAAAGATTGTTTTAGAGCTTGTTTTTAAGCCATACTTTAAGATGGTTTGGTTAAAAAGGCCCAAACGTGTCTCATTGTCCTGCCCCTATCCTATATAGGCCTACACTGACAGGATTGGGGTAGTGACTAAAAGAATGAGCTTGCAGGTATAGTCTTTGTTTAGTTTTAATATAAACGTCATTAGCTAGCATCCAGAACTGGTTGGACCAGATTGTTCTTGCAATGCTTTAAGTGCTGCATTGCATGTTTAATAAAATTGTTGATTAAAAAAACTCAGTTAAAAAAATCTAAGTGGTATATGAGATGTTTATTGATTCAGGAACTTTAAATTATAGCAATCTCATCCAACGAACGTGTAACAGGTTGCAACCTACATCCATTGCCTCAACAATAGCATCCTAATGCATGGTGTCGTCAATTGCTAATAGAAAATAACAATTTACTGCCGCCGTGCCAATTAACTTAATAACAGCAGAAGTCTCCATTGGCAAACCAGCCTTTCATGTGAGGTGTTGACCTTTTTAGAGGGATCATGCTAATTATCGATCACTTATATTAACACAAGCCACCCTAAAACCCATTATTGCCTCTCCCACTGCCTTCCTATGGAGGCCCAATGTAATTAGGCCCTGGGGTAATTGGCTGACTAATTGTAGTCAGTTAGATACATACATTGCCTGGCGTCAAACTCCAAAGGAAGCTCTGTAATTTCATTTTAATTACCCACTCTTAGGTTTGACAACTGACCCTGAGCCCTTTTTCCTTGGGATTGTGGGTAGGTTTTTGATTCGTGGTGGGTGAAGGGATCCAAACCCTCCCTCCAGTGTGGTCATGGCTTAGATGGATCATTCTGTTGGAGCCTACATACATCCACAGTGTGGGATGAGCAGACACACTTCCCTCGTTGTCCTCTGTTCGGGCTTTTCAGGCTGCAGACCCATTCATCATGTGTCTGTGTGCAGAGGAGCTGCTATTCATCGTCTCTCCTCCTGCTTATTCTCTAGGAGCCGGCTTGTCTCATGCTCCATCTCTCCACCTCTCCCAGTTGCTCGCTCTTTGTTTCTCTGCTCTCCCCCCCCCTTTCTCCATCTCTCTCACCCCTGTTCTTCATACCTTTGATTCTATCTCTGTCTAGCTCACAGCTTCTACAAATGTGGCCTTGCTGAAAGAACAAAGGCGAAACAGCCAGTTACCTTTTCTAGGACTGCCCGGGTGTTTGTTTCAGGGTTTTAAACGCAGTACCACATTGAATAGTCGCGCCCGAAGAAATCTTTCTGCATTCCAACAGTTTCAGCTTAAACTGTTTTTTTTTTGTTTTGTTTTTAGAACAGTGGCTTGAATTCAAAACAAAGATGATGCATGTCCGAAGTTGCTTTTTTGAGACCCTGAATTTAAACACCTTGCAAAATAACTTTCACTTTCAGATGACCATTCAGTATCAAATTAAAAAAACATTTGATTAATTCTAAATAAAGTCACTTTGTTTAAAGTAGCTTCAGAGTTTGAAAGCTCTTTTGTCGTTGAGCTGAAACTTGTAAACTGTAAATAGCTTTGGGAAAGGGTACAGTCTACATTTGGTCTAATGTCAAATGTCAATGGCGTAGTTTCAGGTAATTATTGACTTCAGCACTGATGGACACTTAATTCCTGGGTTAACATGCTCATTTTCAAGTTTTCTGAAATCAAAACACTTTAAGCAAAGGACTTAGGTCCCTTTTAGGCAAGAGGGAGGTGTCTAAGTTGCTTGGGTGCTCAGGGACAAAGACATTGTAAAGATTGACTTAGGCAAGGCCAGGTTGGCTTCAGAACTCAAGGGTTTGATGTCGAGATAGATGGATGGATGGATGGTCCGTGGTACCAGCTTGTTTAAAGATTTAAAGCGAAAATCAACAGGGGCTGCAGGAGTGCACCATTTCAGATGTATAATTTCTTGCAGTCTTAGACACTGGACCAGGTAGATTGAGACAGTGTAGCTCACTGGATTTAAGGTGAACATGGAAAATGAAAACAGAGTGTTAGATGTTGCTGTTGCTTTACCCTTTAGACTAGGCGATGTCAGACGCACATTTCATTTCTAGCTCTCTAAATCAACCCCGCTACGTTCCGCTACATGGGTTCCCGTGGTTCGACAATGCCAGGTTCATATTTGAAAGAGGAGCGTGGCTGCGCGATTTGCGACGCATGAAAGGCCAGAGGCAGCTTGGAGAGGGGCTTTTCTATATAGCGTTAATACAGAAAAACATTTTGTGAAAATCGCTGGTGGCTTAAAGCAGCAACCTGTCACTCCAACCCCTTTTATGAAACACTTCAGCCTTGGGCTGAGACCCCTTCAGACCATCTCAGCGGGATTTCTGAAAGGACCAAGGTTGCATGGAGGGCTGAAGTCAGGCTGCTGCTGTTAAGGGCACCTGAGTCACCAAACAGGGTAGAAACGCCACCGTAAAGGTGAACTTTTGTAAGGCTAAGCGGGCTTCGTAGCTCAAGGTTTTTGAAGTAGTGGTACCAGAAACTATACGATTCAATGGGGGAAAAAAAAAACCTCACCAGGACTGAAGGACATTATTTGTTGCCATTATAACACATTAGATAGGTTGTGATTGAACTTGATTTTGTAAAGTGCCTTGAGATGACATGTTTCATGATTTGGCGCTATATAAATAAAATTGAATTGAATTGAATTGAATTGTGGGGAAATATGGCTGCCATCATTTGTGCAGCTTTTAGAGAGAGACTTCTTTTTACAGCTATGTGAAAGAGTTGTAAAAGAGGCTAAATGCTTAGAAGATCAAATTGACAATAGTCGCCTTCATAAAACACTGAAATGTCTTCTGCCCATCTTGGTTGGATTTCGAAAAAGTTAGTAGGTGGAACACGATGGGGAAGGGGGTTTAAAAGTCATGTAATGTTTATCTAAAGCTGTAAGCTGTGATCTAGCGGTCCATACCTGGTTTAGTTCCCTCTGTGTCGCCTTCATTTATAGAGCAGCGCCTCATTACAGGATGTGGTCTGCTTAATTAGCGATTTCTGAACAACCAGAGGTGACCAAAAGAACTCCTCTTTATGGTACAGAGCTATTTTCTAAAAGAAAAGCTAAATACCTTTGAAATTTTTTCAAGTTTAAACCTTTCCATTGGCTTTCATGATGAATTTTTACAAGTTACGATGTCTAATCGCTGTAGAAATATCATTTGTTCACTGATCACACTTTTATGCCTGAAATTAGTTTTAATTTCTGTGACTGGAGCCTCGTTTCCAGAGTCTGTGTCTGACTGAGGAAAATAAAAGTTCAGGAGTAATGGTAAATGGGCTGAATATATATATATATATATATATATATATATATATATATATATATATATATATATATATATATATATCACATTCGAAACCCACCTTTTAGTCTGTTAAAGACGAGCAGTCTTCAGCATGATAGCGTTTTGCAAAAGAAAATTTTTTCTTTTGCTGCTAGGGCTGTAATGGTGTCCCTATTCATGCTGAAAATGTTGGGTTTTGCCCTGTTGGTTCACACGTGTAACCAACGAATACGGCCCGCGTCAAACCCAATGCACATTGGGAATGTTCTTGTGCCGAACAACATCGCAGCTCTTCACGTTCCGCCATGCAGATTTCAATAGCTGTACCAAAATAAACATTATGAGGACATGCAGACAATATTGTGATGAGGGGAGGCTGTCTGACTGTCGGGAGGGGGTTTCCCACCAAGCGTGATTCCGGAAGTGTTCACTGGATTGTCTATACATCAAATCAGCTCCAAAGGGTTTAAAAAAAAATTATTATTATTATTAAAGGTTGCCAGTCTTATTTAACAAGTGTTTAACAGCATCACCGACCATTCTCAAGCGTTTTTGTCCAGCTACAATGTTTTTACTGACAAATTCACACTTAATCTCCACTCAGTTCTATACTGGTCACTTTTTGAAACGCTTGAACGATCAATGAAATGAAACTGTCTGTAACATTCTTTGTGTATTGTTGAACTAAGAAAACATCTTGACATTTCTATCGTTTGTGTTGATTGAAACGTTCCAAAGGTACTTAAAGCCTGTAGTGCACACCTAACTGGGAATTTTGTGTGCTCTTGCAACCCTTGTTGTTAACAATTAAAACTTCTCTTTTCTTTTTTGTTTGTTTTTTTAGAATAATGAAGAAAGTGCTGGAGTCCCCCCCCCCCCCCCCCCCCCCCACCCACCTTTATGGAGCATAGGGTAAGTCAGGGGTCCACCCCCAAACCGTTGCTGCTCACTGCTGCTCAGCTGGCTGAAAAGGGTCTGGAAACAGCTTTAAAGCTACAGTAGGCCAGTGTTTGTCATGCAGCTTACAAACTGAGCGCATAGTCCAACTAACTAACTAGCTATTATCTACTTTTATCTCAGAATAATAGTGCTGCAAAAACTACTTGTTAATTACTACCTAATTTCGTGAATGTTTTTACCTTTACCTTTATATTTATGCTCAGTTAGGACGTTTTTTTTTATTAAAGCTTATAGATCACCTTTTAGTTTTTATATTTATGTACATGTTGGGTTTTTTTTACTCAGGATGTATGTTTTAGAAAAACTTTTCTAGCCTATATGTCTAACAAAAAAAAAAAATATATATATATATTGGCTACTAATATCTGCAGGGGTGGCGTGCTTGAAGGGATTTAGGTTTGTAAATCATTATTACCGGGCTGTCATGTATTTGAGTGTAGCTGTGATTACACGAAGAGCAGAAATCACCGAAATGCCGGCATATTTAAGGAATGAAAATGGCAGCATGACCTTTACAGACAAACGAAATATGCAATTATTCCCCCCCGAAGCGCGAGAAGCTCAAGATTAATGCTTTGGAGCAATTTCACAGAGGAGCGTGAGGATAGTTCAAGCCAAGAAGCCAAATAAAAGCTTCATTTTCTACTTCTTCTCACCAAGGATTTGAGCCGAACTGTTTGGCCTGAACTGCTGTACCTTCCTATGCTCGTCTGCCATGTGAGCTTGTGTGTTTTTTTTTTTATTTTATCTGTGGAGCCTCGTTGGTTGAGCTCAGCGGTGCTGCTCTGCTTTGTACTGTATGTACAGTACAGTGTGTGTGTGTGTGTGTGTGTGTGGAGAAGCAGGCTAAAACACAGGCCACATCCACAGCTAGGATCAGGCTAGTGTTGCCATGGTGAGAATCAAATCCACAATGCAGGATTGTAAGGAGACCCCCGATTGGCCGACATGCCGAGGCAAGCCGCCGGCCGACCAATGAGACGAAGGCAGAGCCGGGGCTGTTGCTAAGGGGAGTAGCTAGGAACAGTCAGCTGGGTTCTCTCTCTCTCTTTTTCTCTCTCTCTCCTCTCCCGCTGCTTGATCTACCTTTGCCCTCGTTGACTCCTTCTCCCTCCTCCAACTCCTCTCTCCTGCATCCCCCTTGCTCTCTCTCGACATTTCTTTCTGCACTTCTACACGTGCAAAAGAGGAAAGAGCACATGTTGAAAAAAAATTCCCTGAATATTTCATGCTGTTTAGAACTCAGTTCATATCCTTAGAAGCGCCACACAGAAAGCGGGATGTGAGGAAGTTTATGTGCTTATTTTTCCCCCTGTTTTATACCTGGGCTTTTTCTCTCTCTCCCCCAATGTGCGTCCTTGTTTATGGACGCTAGGGTTCATACAGGGGTTGAACATCACTGATTCTGTTTAACTTGATCAAGCTCTGTTTAAAAGAAAAAAAAAATTAAGTGCTTGAAAATGCTCAAAACTATAATTGCGCTAGTAAATATTTAGTTTTTTTTAGTTATAAAAGATGGGAACAAATTTCCCTGGTGATTTGCCTCTGAGACAAAGGTGACCTAAAGTTTATCTGCCCTTCAAAATCTGTTATCTGTGTTATAAATTTGTAAACGTTTTATTGGAGAACGAAAAGGTTCATGGAGCTGACTAGCTGGATACATTCTTGAATCTTTTGCATTATTTAAAGAAATGTAAGTAGTACGCTTTAATTTTTGAGTAAATACAGAATAGAAAACATATCTTAAAGAAAAATTACCTTTTATAACTTAAATTTCCCACCCTTGTTTGGATGGTATCAAAAACCAAAAACATAGTTTATATATATATATATATATATATATATATATATATATATATATATATATATATATATATATATATAGATAGATAGATAGATAGATAGATAGATAGATAATAATTACAGAATAGACATTTAAGGTTTTTAGGATCTTAATTCAGCGGTTCACACAATTAGCACGTGAAAGTTGTTTTTGTTGCATAATATTTAATATGTAAAATAATAAATAATAACATCATTTTAATTTTTTATTTTTATTTTTTATTTTACCAATTTAAAAAAACAACAACACATGGCTGTATTCCTTGGGATTTCATGCAACAGACCAACACAAATAGTTCATACATGTGAAGTGGAGGAAAAATGCTGGATGATGTCTAACATTTTTAAGAAGATAAAATCTTACTAGTTCAGGCATTTGCATTTCGCCCCTCTGAGTCAGTGATTTGTAGAATCTCCTTTTGCTGCTTTTACACTCACAGGTCTTTGCAATATGCCTCTACCAACATTGTACATCTGCCTGCTGAAATGTCTCCCAAAATGTAAGGTAAACTACATTTAAGACAGCGTGTAACTAATCATTCATACTTAAGTCTGGTAAAAACTACTTAATTGGATTTAGGTCTGGACTTTAAATCAAAGCACCATCATCTAAGACCACTTTAGCTTTATATTTAGGGATGCTCTCATCTCCCTGAAGGAAGGACAACCTCTGCCTCCATCTCATGTATTTTAAAATATTTAAACCCTCAATTTTATTTCAGCTTTATAATTATTGTGTTTTTCTATCAAATAAAATTCCAACAAAATATACCAAAGCTTGGTGGTTTTACCGACTGAAAACGCGCTGAAGTTTTCTAAAGCGTTGTATGCCGATGACACACCTTGTTTGATAGTAAGCTTTGGTGCTATTCATTCATTAATGATCAGAACATCATTATAATTCTAGTGTGATACAGTTCCTGGATGAGTCAGTCCAACCTTCGTCTGATATCTGATTCCTTGTCCCCCAGGCAGAGCAGACAGAGTGTCGTTGGATAACCAGATTGAGGTGAATGAGGAAAAGTGGGTTATGACGCTGGACCACTGATGATCAATAATCAAACTGTGCCATACAAAGGGGGTCCTTCTTCATATAGTTTTTGCACAGGCGGGAAAATTGTCACCCTACGAGCAGACCAAAGCAGAAACAAAGCATCTGCTCTTTCTGCATATTTCTCTCTTTACCCCCTCCTCTTTTCTCCCTCCTCTCATTTCCTCCTTCTACACTTCCTGTTTCCTGACTCTCATCCTCTCTTTGTTCTCACTCATGGCTCATTTTTTTATTCAACTTCCTCTGTCATTTATCGCCTTTTTTCCCCCCCTCCCTTTGTAAGCCCCCGTGTGCGTGTTTGTAAGTTTATGTAATGGATCTATTGTGGTCGGGCGAAGGCTGGGAGGGAAATCTCGCCCACTTATGAATCAAACTTTGCTGACAGGGCATAAAAACCCCGTGACCACCGCTGTCGTTCATTCACAATAAGCCGTCCTTTCAGGAGAACCTGAGTGAAGAGAGATGAGAAGCAAATTCGGTGCTCTCTCCGTGTGAAAACCAAGGAATTACAGCCGTTATTAGTCCTGATGGCACTGGTTGTTTGTCTGGAAAAAGCTCACATCAAAAGTAGGAGCACCATCTGGTTCTTAGCTCTGGGACCGGTTTCGTTTAGGTCGTCGTCTCTGTCCTCGCCCTCACTCCTCTGCGTTTTTGTTTACGCTCGTCTCTGTCTTCTCCCCGCAATATTAAAGGGACGTATCCATGGAAATGGAGACAAAAATATCCAGGAACAAGAAGGTTTAGACATGCTCTGTGCATCACACTCCACGAGGTTTTTCCACCTCTGCAACAATGGAAATGAACACGTGCCCGGGCGCGCACACGCCGAGTTTTCCTACACTGGTGCAAAGTCTCGGGGACTTATTGGAAGAGAAGCAAGCAGTCTGCCGCTGCCATGGAGTTTAAAAATAGCAGAAACACACGTGCCTTTACTCACACACTCAGCATGCAGCTCAGAAATGGATGAAGCATAAAGCATCTGTAGCACTGAGGCTCGTCTCGTTCTCCTTGCAGTTCTCGTTTTCCTTCTTTCCGACTATAAAAAGAATCAAAATGAAGGATTCAGGTTAAATCTCTCATATCACAAGCTCTGCACGCGTATTTGCACCTGTGGTTTTCAGTCATGCGGTCACAACAATTCTTTTGTTTTTTTTCCAAAGCAGACGTTTAGTCTGGAGCAATGGCAAATTTTAAGATTAAAGGCTGCACTGCAAAAAGGGAACTAAAAGTAAGTAAAATATTCTTGAAATTTGTATATTTTTCCTTGATTTGAGCAGCTAAATAAGACTATTTGCCAATGGAATGAGAAGTTCTACCCCTAGGATAAGATAATTAGACATCCTGCACTTGAAATAAGATGATGGAGATGAATTGTTCTTATTTTAAGTGCAAACATCCTATTCTGTTGGCAAATAGTCTGATTTATCAGCTCAAATCAATTAAAAAAATACTCTATTTTCAAGAGGATTTTACCTACTTTTAGTTCCTTTTTTGCAGTGTAAGCTTAGGAGGTTAAAAGGCCATAAATGACAGTTTTACAGCTTCTCCTTTACGTTTCTGTTTAGGCTTCCAGAGCTGCATAGTTTTATCCATTTACATGTCCGAAGTAGTGTAGTAGTGAAATATGTAAGACTGTAAAAGTAACAAAACAAGCACAAGGGTAGCCAAGAACCGAGAAGAAAGTTGCTGAAAAGGTGATGATGATGCTTTTAGAGAGCCAGACTCGTGCATCGACCTATAACACCCAATGGCCACCCAAGTTGAAAGCTGTGATAGCAGCTAAGTTTTCAACTCCAGTGTGAGCTCAGGTCATCTAGGTTTGAAGGTGGAATTTAAGGAGCTTTGAGCTTAGCAGACAGGCGAACGCAACGAAAAGTGGAAAAAACGGCAGTACAAACAATGACTAACACAGTGAAAGTATGAATATCAGGGTTTCCCGCAGCGCTATCTTGGCGACCGCCTTGCCAAACTCACGGTACCGACTCGCCAACATTCAAAAAAAATATATATATATAATAATAATAATAGAAAACTCGATATGCTTGCATGTTTATTTGACGTTAACACGCGGTTCTTTGTTGTTGCTTTCGCGCGTGCATATAGTGAATGGCAGGGCAAAAACACACGGAGTTCTCGCCGTAAAGCAAGACCGACTCTCCCGGTGTTGCACGAGACTTCTGAGCCTGTGGGTGCGGGCCGAGGGCTCCTGCAATTGCAAGTACGGCATTTCCCCCACAGACCACCAGGGCGGCCGAGAAAACCTTTGTTCGACCTGAAATGACTCATTTAATCATCCAAAACGGTATGGAACACATTAATTAACTGAAAAATGTTGCATAGTATGCCTTTAATGAATCAGGGAAATATTTCTTAATTTTAATGGCAATGGACGAATCGAAGCACGGAATTCTGTTTCACAGAAAATTTGGGATTTAGATCCAAACACACGGCTCACCAATGGGGCTCTATCCAGGTGTAGTCCCATGCAGGTAAAGGCTGAGCGCTGTAAGCCACACCCATTTGATTCCACAAGCGCAGCTACATGAGCTGAAAGCTCACACAACTCGTGAGCTCGGCTGATCACCTCCCATGATGAGAAAGGACGATACAGTGAACCATAAAGTGAGCTACATCGTTGCATGCTTATTGCTGGAACTTCGAGGTGAAAGAGGTTAATGGTGTCTGTCACTCTGGAAAGGGTCACAAACACATTTCTGAGGCTTACGGACTCCAGCAAATCTTCCACGAACAGAAAAAACGAGGGGCATTGCTGGACCTTCTAAGAAGTGACCTGCACACCAACATGACTCCAAGAGTGCATCCAGAGAGGTCATAAAGGACCAAGAGAAACATCTAAAGCATCACTTTCCTCAGTTAAGCTCACTTCATGATTCAGCGATTAGAGACGGGGCAGCATTTGCATTGATGCGACAGTTCATAGATGAACACCAATGCTGATTAAGAAGAGCACAAAGAACCAATCTCATCCATCCATCCATTGTCTTCTGCTTATCTGAAATTGGGTCATGGGGGAAACAGGTCCAAGAGAGAAACCCAGACATTCCTTTCCCCAGCAACATCCTCCTTCTCATTCTTGGGGACCCCAATGTCTTCCACGGCCAGACGGGATAGATAATCCCTCCAGCATGTTCTGGTCCTTCTCTGGGGTCTCCTGCCAGTGGGAGGTGCCTGGAAAACCCACAAAGGGAGACGCCCAGGGAACATTCTGATCAGATGCCCAAACCATCTCAACTGGCTCCTTTCGACACAGGGAAGCGGTGGCTCTAATTTGAACTCCCCCTACCAGATGCCGGAGCTCTTCGCCCTATCTCTAAGGCTGAGCCCAGGCCTCCTCTGACGGAAGCTCATTTTAGTCGCTTGTATATGAGATCTTGTTCTTTTGGTCATGATCCAGACCTCATGGTCATAGGTGGGGGTCAGAATGTAGACGGACCAGTAAATCGAGAGCTTTGCTGTTTAGCTCCGTTTTCTACACCACAACAGAATGGAGCAGCACCCACATTCCTGCAGATGCAGCCCCAACCAATCTGTCCATCTCTCTTTCCATCCTACCGTGACTCATAAACAAGACACCAAAATACTTAAAAGTCCTCTGCTTGAGGCAGAGACTGGCTGCCAACCAAGAGGGGGCAATCCAGCTTTTTCCAGTCGAGGACCACGGCGTGAGACTTGGAATCGCATATCATATTTTCCAAAAAGTCACAATAATCCCCCAAGTCGATCTTTCAGAGAATCAGGCACTGAGAGTAAAAAGTGCCCAAATAAATTAAAGAAATAAACAATTTATGCTCCACTTTCCACCACAACTGTCTCCTCCATGCATCACAGTGGCTGTTTATTATTCATCTGATGGGTGCTGTGAGAAAGTCAGAGAGAGAGAGATGGTGCAACGGCGGAGGAATTTGCTGTCTTAAAAGATGTTGAAAGACTGCGGGAGGAGAAAGATGAAAGCAAAGCAGAGACCGGAGAGGATTACACACTTCAGGAAAACATTGGCCTTGGAAGAAAGAAAGAAGGCTTAGTTAGAAAGAGAAGAAGAATGAAGCACGAACCGAGTTGTTTTCATCTGCAAGCTTTCTGGAGGTTTGGCCCTTCTCTGCCTCCTTTTTCCTCTGTTGCAGAGCTTTTTTTTTTATCTTAATCTTATTGCCTGTGAAAATCTCAAGCTAAATTCCAGCCTACTATTGCTGATGGCACATTTTCCTGTTTTCCTTATTTAGCATCAATAAGAAGGGATGGTGGGGGGGGGGGGGCTGCAAGTGCAACTAAAGACAAGAACTGTCTCTTGTGGTTGCCCTTTGATGTTGCTTCTGAAACCATTATTACAAGATGAGATGCAGAAAGCTTGGACAGCAAAAGAAGTTGATTTAGCAGGAGGTGAAAGTGTTTCCGTGCACACTGGCACAGATTACAGTAGAATCTGTCATTTCGTAAAATCCTAACAGTAGAAGATTGTTGTAGGATGGAAAAATTCACACCAGTGGTTGAATGCGGTCAGATTTTTTTTCCCCTGCAGTGACGGCGATTTAAATAACTGCAGTGAATGTCATGCGACCCAAACCCAGAAAAAAATGGTGTTGCTGTTAATGGGGTCACTCGCCTTTACATCTCATCTTGATTCACCGGTGATAATTATGCCAAAAATCAAGCAAATCAAGTCAATACTGAAATGATGTTTAAAACAATTATTCTTTAAGCTGGTGACTGGAAAAACGGCGACGGCTTTGAAGTAATTTGCTTTGTAAAACGTAAAACCATAATCTTGACGTAAATACTAAATTTTTTTGTTGTTGTATGTAATTACCGATCTGAGTAGACCGGATATTTACAATCAAAAAGCAGTTATTTAGTTTAGAAAAGGACAATTGTACATTTTGTTAGGGCTCTGACTGTAAGGGAATTAGCTAGCTGTGGCTTGGTCAGAGCTTTACGGCAGGAGAGGAGTCCACAGCTGGACCGCTGTGCATCACGAAGAGTTATATACACAATATACACTTTTGTTTATAAAAGTCTCTAGCAACATGAGAAAAATGGACCACAAAAAAAAAAAAATCAAGAGGGTCAGACAAGTCGCTAAATATAGCAACATGCTAGCTTGGTTAGCAACAGTGGTTCAGGCTCCTAAAGAGGGAAACCTTTCAGTATAACAATACCGTTGCACATGTAAAACTAGTGGTCTTTTTTTTACAGTTATGTTATTTGTTATAGCTTGAAGCCAAAATTTAACACTAAATTTGATTATGTTCACTGCCCCCCTATGACGTAAATAAATTAATGGGCGGATGGTCTTTGCAAAGTCTTGGGTAGGTCTTCTAGAGTTTCTTATAAATGCAATGGTATAAACGTGTTTAGAGACTGAAGGGAGGGAGTGATTTAAATTTAACCTTTTGAGACACTTTACCAGCAGTTGCCTTCAAAGACTTGATTTGATTCCACTTTTATAGCTGAATCTGTGAAAAACACCAAAGAAAACTGCTTCGCATGCAGAAAACCAGATTTTAACCCCAACAGTTAAAGGAAGTGTTATTGATCAAGTCTGGCTCTTTGAAAGCAAAACTTGTAAAAAGGTGATTTCAAAGTTTTAAACAGAAATCCGTCATAAGCATTACCTTCTTGTGAAAGGAAGTGGGTAAATTTGTCTGAGAAACACAGCAGGAAGTAGCAGGCTATGTTTTGTCACCGTCTGTTCTAAAAAAAACAAAAGTTCATGTCAAAATCTTTGTGTTTTTAGTTTGAAAAACTAACTTCAGGCTAATGAGCCTCACCCAGGGAAACCTTCTGTTGTCTAAAAGCTAAAGTTATGGCTAGGAACTCACTTGCTTGCCTGAAAACAAAACTTCCTTTTCCTTTTTCCGTCTCTCCGTTCCTGTTTTCCTTCACTGGGATCTGACCTATTGCTGGATGACCTCATCTATGAGGGGCTCATTTGGGGGATGGGGAGGTCAGAGGTGAATATATGTGTGTGAGTCTGACCCTGTTGGGGCCCCCGGCATAGTTCGATTAAGAGGTCGTACGGGGCCCCCCATCTTCCTCCATCTAAGGTTTCTATCTATTGAGCTCTGTTACTGCCCCACATTTTGTAATTGGAGTGTGTGCAGTGTCTGTTTTCCAAGCAGCAGTTGCGCAGGTGGACGACACAATCAGTGAGTCCCATCACTGTCCGCCGCTGTATAAATCTCTGCCCGTCTACTCCCACTCCACCCTTTCATTCACCGTCTTTGTCCTCCTTCCGGTCTCCGGCTTCTCATCCTCACATTTCATCCCATCCTCTGTGCCTTCCACCGGTCAGGTGAGACCGAGGTGAGGGGAGCAGAAGGAGAGTTTGCCTCTCTGTCTGGAGCCAGCGGTAACATTATACCTCAGCAGAGACAGACAGAAGAAGGGCCGGCCGTAAGTCGAGACCGATGTCATTTATTTTGGAAAAAAAACGAAGTATGAATACTCACATAGACTGCACCCTAAGGCACAATGTACAGTGTTTAATCTTAAAAATGCATCTTTTATCCTGGTGTTCTGTGATGTGATCCTAGTGCAATCTTGAGGTGGACTCGGAGGTTTGTCTCTGATTTATCAAGGAAACTGGGGCAGATTAAGCCGCCTTCAGGCTGGTATCTTCTGAGATGCATAAGTGAAGGCATTTATGCTGTAAATGTGTGTGCATGCACACATTTCTAGCTTCTCTTTTTTTACTGTAACCATTTTCCCTATTGCATGTTCAATACTGATTTTAGTTGTATCCAAATGCATTTTTTTATGGATTTATTTTCTTTTTCTTATTATACTGATCTATAATGGACCATATAAGGCGCTCCGATGAAGCTTGCGGGTCCAAATGCATTGGTATGTTTTTATAAAGCTGGTTTCCAAATTTTGCCCCCCTCCGTCATTCCACCATCATCATTAATATTGAGTCTGCACAAAAGGGTGTGTAAAAACCATCTGTAAGGCAAAGCAAGGCAAGTTTATTTATATAGCACTTTTCAGTAACAAGACGATTCAAAGTGCTGTACATAAACAAAAAAATATTAGACATAGGAAAAGCAAAGGAATAAGCTAAGTAAATCCTTGGCGACTTCTTTCATACATTAATAAACATAAAGAAAGACTTAATTGTTTGTATTAATAATAAGAAATAAGCTAAGTATATTCTTAGGGATTTCTGATCTAAAGTAATTTTGTCCAACTTTTCCAAAGCTACAACTAGAAAAACTTTTTTTGTTTCTTTGCTTCACTGGAACGAGCTTCATCACTAAAAATTCAAAGCTTAAGTTGTTTCTATTCATACATTCCTTAAAGCTACAAAGCTAAGGTCTCTGATCTGACCTTTCTAAACCACAGCTAAAATGGAAGAATTCTTTCTAATCATGATAAAGTTTCACTGAAACGAGCTTCATCACTAAAATTTCAAAGCATGATTGTTCATATACATAAAGCCAAAGCTTGAGGTCTCTGATCTGACCTTTCTGACACTACAGCTAAAGCAGAGCAGCAGAGTAAGAGAATAAGCACAGTAGAGGTGGTGTGTGTGTGTTTGTGTGTGAACTGTGGCAGATAGCACTTGCAGCCAGAGTCTGATAGTGATGGAACATTATCAAGCAGTCCAGTGCGCTCTGTCCAGGTCACAGATGTCACAGAGCGTCTTGTTTACACACCATCCAGAAGAAATTAACATTGCAGAGGAGCCAGTTTCGATAGCAGCATTTGTTTTGGGCAGGCAGACTCTTGTTTTTCTGTCTGCCTTAATGTCTCACTGGTACAGCTCAATGGCATTTCCAGAACAGCCACAATTGTTATCATTCTGCCATGTTCCAGCTTCGAGCTGAACAGATAAGCTCAGGCCAAAAACTAAAAACTGAAAACATATGTTTATTGGCAGCGATAGCTTCATCAGTTGAGTTAAAATCTGAAAAACAGGGTCAAGCGAATCATCTATAGAAAGAAGCCGTGGAGTTATTGGCAGCAGCAAGTTAGCCAACGGGCCTCCTCCAGCACAGCTAAATAAATATTGGGCCCGAGGCAACTTCTATGAAGGTGAAACAGAACATAAAGGGAATGGTGGGAGTAATGGCAGATAATGCATACCAGTGGAGTAGTAGGAAAAAGCAGCAGAGTTAATAATAGTGTTTAGTAGTTCCTCTATAGCAGCATGACTTCAGAGATTGTTCAGGAACCTTAGCCACTCTAAATATAAGGTTTATCAAAAAAAGGTTTAAGCCTAAACGTAGATGAGGTTCAGAGCAAGCAATGGGAAATTGCTTTATTATATTGTAATTGTTTGCTTTCATTCTGAGCATTTGCTGAGGATTCTAGGCAAATAAAAGTTTATCATCATACTTTATTGGTTTTCACATTCATGTATCTGTGTCGCATGAAGTTCAGAGAAGTTTGACCCACTTTCTGAAAGTTGCTCAGTCTGTTCGTATCTACTGAGCCAAGACGACTCGTGGATCTCTTGAACCTGCTGGCTGCGGTTGTTGTTGTTGGGGGGGAAAATAAGCTGTTAAAATCTTAATTAGGCAGATGTCATTGTCTGAGTTGGAAGCTGCTGTAAGAGATCTAATTAGTTGGCACCAGCATGCACAAAAACGCACATTATACCCACAAATGATTGCATCAAATCAGAACCGCCATGGCTTTTCTTATTCAGCAGCTGTTTCCTTTGACAAGGATACAGTTGAATAACAATCCTTTGAAGTATTCATCTTTAGGATTGTAATTATTAACGTTCTTGTGTAATTGTCCCAAACTTCTGGTTAATAAACCAGATTTTGAGCCACTCAGCTGACTACCATTAGATTTTGCTGGTTACTTAGTAATAATTTTTTAAATAATCCCACTGTTTGATTGATCTTTGTGCTTTTGGAAACTCGAAGGACTGATCTCAAATATTTAAAGGAAACAAAGAGAGCAAGCTACAACCTCATCAGAAAACGACAAACTTGGGTAAATAAAATGCTAATTATTAGACAAATTGATAAAAAAAACACAATACAAATCTGCATCTTTAGAAAATGAACTTTTATCAAAATAAGAACAAAAAACAAGCATAAATCCTATAAGCAATATAATCAAAAATATTTGTGAAATCTTACATGATGGTTTGCATTCAGGTTACTTGTCCAGAAGGAACGTGACAACCTGCGCGTTGTTTCTGAGCCCCTTTGCTTCCTTAAAGGATAACTCAGCCCCAAATCAACAATTTTTTATGCCAATAAACTATTAACATGGTCATCTTATAGTACTGTCTACATATCCTGGTCATTATTTTGACAAATTAGTGCATCTTTGTTGAAACCCTTCTTTTGTGTCAGTATGGCACTCTCCTAGGTTTAAATGGTGGTTTTGTGTTGAATTTTGAATCCGTATTGGTATTGGTTCAAATGTTTTTGTGACATAATTTGGAAAAACTGTTGTCAGCACTGAATATGGCAAACCGTTTTAACATTTATTATCATTATAGATCTCTGTCATTTTGATTCATTTTGACAATATATTATATTATATATTATATATATATTATATATATATATATTATATATATATATATATATATATATATATATATATATAATATCTATCTATCTATCTATCTATCTATATATATATATATATATATATATATATATATATATATATATTGGACCCGTGAAAAAAAAACCTTCATGTCATATATTGATTTTTCAGTAAAATTAACACTTTTACACTTTTATTCTGCACCACTCTTGATTATAATTTTTTTTAAATTTATCATTTTGATGTAAAGGTTGTAGCTATAACCTATAGGTTTGTTGGCTGCAGTGATTATTATAAAGTCCAACAGCGGCTTGAAGGAAAGACCAGCAATAACGCTTCTATGTGCATGATTCCTGGTTTATAATTGTGACACTTGGCCGTTTAGATCACATGTAGACGTTTTCACATGACGCCTATTTTCTTTGATGGGTCAGCCACATTGTTTGCCTATCGGCTTCTTGAAAGAGGTGTTTGTAATTTCACACCATTTTTTTGTCTTTGTGCTTTTGACGGTTTCGTACCAACGCCTTTTGCTGCATCCGCCACGGGACGTTTGCTACCAACCATGCATTGATTGCCCACAAGAGTGGCGGTTCTTTCTCATTTTGACACCTTAACATTCCAGGTTTTCTCCTGTCTCCTCATAGTCTTCCTGCAAGCAAAGGGTGTAAAACGTATGGTTTCAGAAATTGGGTTTGAAACGATTTGTTTGTGGGTACAAAATGTAATTACTGACCCAGAACTTTTTTTGAAGGACCATCTTACTTTGAATCTATCGGGATAGTTTTAGAACCTGGAAATCCACCTTAGACTGACTGCTTGACTTTCCGTGAAAGTGGCACTACTGAAACGTTTAACTTGAAACATTTACTCTGATGTTTGTACAACCAGGTTGAGGTTCTAGCACAAACAGCTTTGTAGGCCCCCGCAGTTACAGTTTCATGGTGGACAGGCCCTCACCAGACTGAAGGGACCAGATGTGTCAAGTGGTTGAGCTCTGGGCACAATGGCCCCCCCGGGACACGCTGAAGTGCTTCGGGAGGGCTGGAACTGGGATTTCTCCACCACCCGTCAGCCGGGGCTTTTTCCCGGGCACCGTGGCACAGTGTGTGGCCTGGACCGGGGCCAGGAGCAGCCCGCCCGCCAGGCCGCCTGCCTCTGCCAGGCTTCCCTCCCCTGAGACTAAAGACAAAGCTGGGACTGGGCCAGACTCTCCACGTTCTTCATTTATGTCTCCATCATTCTCCTCCTTCTCCTGCCGGAGTTTCCTTTTTGCTTCTCAAATAACTCTTGGATTATTTGTACCTGAGCTCCAGTTTATACGCTGTGCTCTCCCCGTGCTGCCTGTGTGTTGCAATCTGATGTTTGCCTCGCTCTTTCTGAACGTGGTCGAACATAAATCAGTTCCCACACCCTCATACCCAAGGCCATTGTTCTCACACCTGCGCGTGTGTGTTTGGCCCAGTGTGTGCACTTTAAACCCCCCTACGTTGCGCCGATCCAATAACAGTCAAGCGTGTCGGTACCCCACGTACATCCCGCAGCACATTCACACAAATACAGTTCACACGCGGCCCTCTCACACTCATATAAACAGTCATACAGGCCGGCTCTTCTCACACCCACACGCACACATCCTTCTGCTTCCCTCTGTGGCGGTGCGGCCGATGCACTCTGCTTGTCATCCTGCCGCTGTGTGTGGGCTCCACATCAAACCAGCTGTGTAACCAATAAAGGTTAGCGCTAGCCGCCGAGATCAGACCAGTTAGCATGTGCCCGCTCTCTGCCGAGACTTGAGCACCTTATCCTCCGCCGCCGCCGCCGCCGCCGCCGCCACCCAGGGTGCGGCCTCAAACAACTCCGGCCGTCTCGAGCACACTGGAGGTAGATTAATTTTCCTTCCTCACGCCTGAGCTGTAATATGTTTATTGTGACATTTAATCCACCCCTGTATCTTCCCTTCTGTTTGACGTTCTCTCGCTCCCTCTATCTTGAACCGTAAACGACTGTCATCTTTTGTTTGCTTTGCTCTTTTCTATCACGCTGCGCTCCACTTTGTTTTCCTTTCTCATAACTTTCCAACTTCTGCCCGGTCCGTTTGCCGTCTCATAATGAGTTTGACACCTCATATGAAGGAACATAAACTGTATTTTATGATAATTAACAATATTTTACATAGCCCTACCCTTGATCAAACCAAAAGTGACCTTCTGGCAGAAAAAGCTCCCTAATCGTACCTGGAAAACTGGCATTAAACAACCAAAACTGCTCATTTACAAATTGTGGAAAATCAATTATAAATGTAAAGTGAGTTTAGTTGATGAGCAAAAAAAAACAAAAACTGGTCTCTAGGAGCGTAGGTATACATTAGAAGAGTGGAGTTCTCAGGGCCGAGGATGTTTTATTATGTTTTTATTATGTTTAAAAAGGTAGATGTCTCTCTGGGGGGTCTGGATTTCCAACAAAAGCATTGCACTGAAGTCCTTTTCCATCTGAGGATCACCTTTTGCTTTATTAGATATATTATTTTATAAAATAAAGTCAACAGTCGGCAGCAGGATGGCCAGTGTCAGAAGCTGAAATAAGGACCGCCTCTTTTTGGGGGAGGGTCTAACCCTAATCTCTAATACTTAGTTATGAGACTCCTGTATCAATATGTTATATCCTAAAGAAACGTAACTTTTATAGTGAAAATATGTGACTAGTAGGTTTGGTATTTTAAGGAGATAAAAAATTGTGGATATTAGGTTATTTTCTTAGGTATGTCTCAATTCTACTTTTATATATTTTTAAATTCTGCTCATGAAAAATACTATAATCGATTTAAATTGATCAAATCTGGTTCTAAATATGTAATCTAGTTTATAAATATATTATTCTATATCGTGTGTAACAAAATAGTTGCCTACAAAGGTTTTCAAATTAAATTATTGCGCCCTGTATGCGTATATTATTTGTGTTTTACACTTTGTTTTTGCTGTGTTTGTTTGTAAACAAAGCTCTTTTGTGTATATTTACCATAATCACGTGACCGAAGGTGTGATATTGCGCATGCGCGCAATGTGAACAAGGAGAGACAATGGAACCAAACAAGTCAGTACTAGCTGAGGTGCGAAAAGACAGAGGTAAAGTAACCCTAACCCTGTAGATCGGGTTGGCCTTCGTTGATCTGTCACTTTACTGCCAGGCATTGCAGGACGTTCTACTGGCTCTTACAGTAGCTGCGTCAGTTCTTGCCATCTTGCTTCCTGATAGCTCTGCAGTACTGCAGATAGCAATAGTTATGTATTTTCAGGCTCAAAAAGGACCAAGTAAACACTATCAGGATAAACGCTTGGCATATGTTGCTTTATTTGAAAATGAAAATGTGTTTTTTGTTTACTTTTTTATAGTCATAGTACATAGCCCGACCCCTTTAAATGTTTTTTTTTTTATTCTTTTTGTCCAACGTGCATCGATGCACGCTGCAAAAAGCAATTCTTATGGGACATTTTTGTAAAGACCTATTCAATAGATACAATAAAGTCCGGATTATTCCGTTTTATTTTGAAAAAACAAACTATATTGTTGCACCATACGGTCTACATTGTGGATCAAACACATTCTAATAACTTTACACTAGAATTTACTCCATAATGAGAAGTTTTTTTTTTTTTCTTTTTAAGTGGCTGGAGATAAAACCCATTATGTTGGTAAATTTTAGTTTGATCAAAACACACAAAACTTTGGTCGCTCTCTGAGACGCAACGCTGTGGCCGAGCCCACATTCCACGCGGTGAACTGCTGTGGCCTTCAGCTTTAACTCCTCCCGCTCTTCAGCCTCTCCTCTTGACCTCATTGACCTTCTCTAACCCCCACGCCAGAGTGTCCAATTAACCCAGAATCGGGCAGATTTCGTTTAAGGGAGAAACGTCAGGATGCATCATGTCAACTCTTCACGGTGCTGCATACGGTTTTTCTGTCTGGTCTTTATATTTCTACAATCTTTAACAAGTCAACCCTGGTTTTCTCACGTGTTCTTTCTCTTTTCACTGCCTGCATTTTGTGGCGTAAAATGTCTTGTAAAAAAAGTTTTATCACCACGCAGTGATGTATAACAACTTGATAAACCTGCAGAAGGTCAATCACAGTTGAATTGGAGAATTTCACAGACTTTTTGTCATATTTAAGTAAATAAAATCAGTGGGGGTGAAACTGTTGATGTTTTGGGTCGCTGTCATGGTGGATTCTATGATGATCAGATGGACAGATCCAATTGGAGCAAAGCATTTCCCAAATTATGACGCTCCCACCTCCTTGCTTCACAGCTGGCGCAAGGTTGTCTACGTTCTTTCTGGCAACTTAAGTCTTTCAGGTTGTTTTTTCTTTTTTTTTTTTTAACGGTTCACGTTTGTTAATGGTGTTGCTAACGATGCTAGTGCTGTTAGCGGGCCTGTGTCCTGCAGAAACAACCTGCTCTAGAGGATAGGCTGGAGTTTAAGCTGATGCTACCAGAGCATTTTGCCCCCGGTTCAAGTTGAAGATGGGGTCTTTGGAGAATGCGTGGATGGACCAGATCAAAGCATTTTATCCTTTTGCATTCTGAGAACCAGCTGGGTCATTTTTAAGCGAACGTTTGAAAGCAGCTTTCATTTAGTCTCCTTGGGTGTCGACTCAAGGGGCACGTCGACCTGATCGTACCGCCGTGTCTCGGCGCACGTTTAGGGGAGGCAACATCGTTTGAAGTTTCTGTCGGGCTGGCTCCGAACCTTGACATCAGCCAGTCCCTTCATCTCTGTGCGCTCCTCCTATCACCTCCTTTCTCCTCCTCCTCTCCTTTGCACCCAGCGATCTGGTCAGACTCGCTCAGGAGCGTCCTGCTGATAAAGTCCGGAGGGGAGGTCTCCCAGTCGTCCGACGGGAAACCCGAAGGAGTGCCGGTGGCCAAGTGATGATGGCTGTGCGGCGAGGCGAGGCGAGGCCACGCTGGAGGTGAGCGCAGCTGTTTCATCATCACTCTGCAATCAGCTTTTGACTCGCGGGGTTATTTTTACTCTGCAGCCAGAACCTGCAACCCCCCCTGACAAGTCGCCGAGCGCCAAGTCAGACACACACCCTGAGGATTTCCACTGAGTGGGGGGGGGGGGGGGAAGAAACATAACAGTGACTCTTCAAAACTGAAACACGTCCACCTTTGTCGGTGACACTCTTCTTCTTCACGTGGCTCCTCGGCAGACGCGGAGCAGCTGCGTGTGCGGTTTGCGTGTCTGACAGCGGCCGGCTGTGTGTCTCCTGCAAACGCTGAGTTGTCTTCCACCCCCTACCCCCCTTCTTTTTTTTTTTTTTTTATCAAAGCGCCGACAAGATCACACACAAACAGCCACGTTTAGGTCACACTGCTCCTTTAAGAGGAGCCAGATGTAAAGCATACAGAAGTGTCTGTTTTCTTTCTTTTTGATCTCGTGTGCACATTGCTCCTCTCATGAGGAGGCTTCCTACCGTATTTTTTTTACCCTCCCTCCCTCTAAATCTCCAGTTTGCCTCTTGCCCCCCGCCCCACCCCACCCCGCCTTCGTTTTTTACGTGCTGACTCGGCATATGTGGAGCATTTAATGAGGAAATGCATTGCAAATTTATTTAACGGGGTCTGTGTGTGCATTCTGGGCTCGGCTTCGCGGCTCCCGCAGCCAACAAGTCTCTGAACGGGACTCATTACGGCACACGTGTTGGCAGAGGGACCCTTGAACAGTATTTACTGTATAGTGGTCCATAGGTGGCCTGATTGTGTGTGTATGTGTGTGCTCTGTGTGTGTGTGCTCTGTGTGCACGCACACATGTGTACAATATGTATTGACCTTGTCTCTTGTTGCCAGTTCCAGGAAAGGTTGATGAATAAATAAAGCCCTGACGCCTTCCCAGCGAGGCTGCTGGCAGCGTGCAGTGACACCGCACGCACACGCCGAGCCATCTCCTCCCTGTTTGCAAGGCCGTGTTTGCGCAGTGGAATAATGTTGGTTTTTCTGTAGCACTTTGACCCGGCGTCGAGCCTCGTCGCTGCCTGAGCTCACCCCTGCAGCTCTGAGTTTAAATTTAAGATGTTACATGCTCGAAAAATATTTATACTGCTTGGACGTTTCCCTGTTTTTTTTTTTTCTCACTCCAGAGACAAACAGTATTTTATCGGGATTTAATGTGATGGAGCACAAAATAGCTGCAACTGTCTAGCTGCTTTGCAAAATGTACAAACTGAACATTTTCTGTATACATCTTTGCAAAAATATCCAGAGATTCCAATGAGAACTTCTGTCAACATCAGTTTTCAAGTCTTCCAGAGATGCTGAGTTGAATTTATTTCGATCTGGGCTTTGACTAGGCCCTTCTAACACGTGAACATGCTTTGAGCTAAACCACTCCATCGCATCTCCCCCTGCATGTTTAGGAGCGTTGTCCTGCAGATAAACCTCCACCCAATTCTCAAGTCTTTCTTCCAGGACTGACTTGTTTTTAGCTGCATCCAGCTGCATCCACTGCTGAGGAAAAGCGTCTCCTCATCTTCGTGCAGCCACCGACGATACAGTTTAAAAATTGTTTGCTTCTAAACGTTCGACACAAAAGCAAAAATGAGGTACTTTTTTCATGCCACTTTACAAAACACAATGATGCATTGCTTTACATTCACTCTTACTGTCTTCCTTGGGAAATCCTATTTTTGGGGTTTAACAGCAAACTTGGGGCTCTGCAAAGCAGAAGTCTTTCCAACGAGGCATAAACAAGATGAAGATTACAGGTGGACAGTGGAAGAAACGCCCATCAGCTGTGAGAAATCGTCTTAAACATGCACCAATTAAAAAAAAAAGAAAACGTGTAGCACATGTGCTGCAGCCTTGACTTATCGCTTTGACATCATTCGGTCATCTCCACCCAAGTTGTTTTCATTCCATCGCATACTTTGGGCCGCAGCTTGAGCAAATCGTTGCGACATCAGCTCCACTTTTAATCTGCAAGAGCTTCTCCTTTCTCCAGACGGACTCCAGACGGGAAACCTGCAAGACTCGAAATATTTCCGTTCCCGACTTTTCCTGAGAGCGGTTCGCAGCCTTTTCTGCATCACCTCAGCAACACGGCGATAGACCAGGAGCACGGACACAGCTCTCATTAAAACCATTATAACTCATGTTAATGGCTGCCTCGAACCCAGGAGAGCCGAGGGCTTAATGGGGAGCATGAATCATAGGCGTGCAGGTTACATGTGTCAGAATTACTTAACATGCCAACAATGATTTGCATTTTAGCTTCGCCCATGTCTGACATTTGTCTTCATCCGTCGACATTTTCGTTGGATGCTTTCGGAGCCCGCATACGGCGGTTGATGAAAAGCCGGGTTCTCGTTTAACGAAACACAAGTTGTCACGTGCGTGTTGCTGAAAGTGGACGGCTTTGATGGGTTTCGGTGGGAGCGGGAGTCGCCGTGATTTAAGTGAGCCGTAAATTCCCCCCCCCCCGGCCCGGTCCGTGTCCCCGTCTGACTCCCGTCGACGTAGCGGCTCGTCATGTTTTTGAGGTCAAGGCTGCGCACATCAGAGGGTTTTGTTTTTCTGTTCATACCACGTTTGATGAACATTGTCAGTGGTTCTTTTTAAATTATTTTTTATTTTTAAAGAGAACAAAAACAAGGCTCATTATTACAGTTTCTAAAGCATGACAGATTTGGTTTTACAGGATTTTTTTGGGTTACTTTTCTTGGAAAAGAGCTGAAATAAACTTCAATTCAATTTTATTTATATAGCGGCAATTCATAAAACGTGTCATCTCAAGGCACTTTCCAAAGTCAAATTAAAGCAGATTATACAGATTGGGTCAGATTATACAGATTGCTAAAAAAAAATCCTATCCAGCAGATTGCATCAAGTCTTAACAAGCAGCATTCACTCCTCCTGGAGAAGCATAGAGCCACAGGGAGAGTCGTCTGCATTGTTGATGGCTTTGCAGCAATCCCTCATACTGAGCATGCATGGAGCGACAGTGGAAAGAAAAACTCCCCATTAACGGGAAGGAAAAACCTCCAGCAGAACCAGGCTCAGTATGAACGGTCATCTGCCTCGACCCACTGGGGGTTAGAGAAGACAGAGCAGAGACACAGAAAGCACAGAAGCACACATTCACCCAGGAATCCTTACTACGTTAGATGGTAATAGCAGGTGATCTGTCTTCCCTGGATGATGTCACAGCTAAGAGAAAAAAAAAGACAGAAAACGTAAAGTTAAAAGCTGAAATGACAACAAGCAATGCAAATTGGAGAACAGTAGGAGAACTAAGCAGAGTGAGAGAAATAGACTGATGTCCTCCAGCAGCCTAAGCCTATAGCAGCACATTTGTTGGATGCTTTTGGAGCTAGACGGACTCTGAGTAACGTTAGACGGATCATCTGCCCTTAATTTATTCATGCTGCTGACGAGGACGGTAGGTAGCATTGCATTCTTTTCACCAAATAATGTACCAAAATGTATCACTCAGTGTTTTGTTGTTATTTTTCTGGTATAACTTGAACAATGTGTAGAAATCCCAAACATTTTTCGAACAGTCAGAATTGTCACTAAGTATGGCATCTGATTTCTGGACCAAAGCGGGAGAGTCAATGGAGGGAAAATGTCTTTGAAAGGATTTCCAGTAAAGAGAGGCACAAATACAACATCCAACCCAAGTTATATAAAAATATTAAATAGCAACGAGGAGGATAGTGGATGTATTTGGTGGGAATCGGGGAAGATGGAGGAGGGGTAAGCTATTGTTGTGCTATTACACACTGTTTAACGTTATTTAATGTTTAATAAAAAACTGATCAATAAAAAACTGATGTTAGGACAATAGTTGAAAGGAACGATTCGAGCACTGCCGTTCTTTTAACAACAAACTGCACACATATAGACTAAAGGAATGACAACTTCTCTCTTAAAGTTCAAACATTTAACTACAGAAATAAATGAACATTCAGAGAACATCACTATAGAATGTCGTTTATCTGAATTAATACTATATTTCAATCAACAAATCCTCTCTACGAGGCTAGTGAAGCTTAACTAAAACTACTAAGCAAAATTAAGATCAAAGAAACCAAGGAACTATGTACACACAAAAGAACAAAAGGAAAAATAAAAATAGTTAAACCAGCATCAGAATGATTCAGTGAATCTTAGGTTCACTGCAGATCTAAGTCAGAGAAGCAAAGTTAAACTTGAAGAACGTGAAATGAGGTTAAATTAGAGTAACTTATTTAGAACAACTTTTGGTTTGTGTTTCAACCCATTCACAATGCGAATCCCGAGTTAAACAAAATATTATTTGAGGAAATAACATTTTAAAGAATGGTTTTCTCATTAAAATCAATGATCTTTTGGACATTTGATTTTTATTAATGTCATTATTTCTCCAAGAACTAATTTAAAGACTTAAATTGCTAACTTAGGAAGCTAGAGGGCGCTGTAGTGGACCATCGACTGGAAAGGATGTGTTGGGGCACTTCCTGTGTGTTTACATTAGCTTGATGAGTTAACCTTAAGTTACACAAAACACCATTAAATCGTCATCAGAATCAGAATTATTGGTGTAAATGATAAATGGTTTGTAATTGTATAGCGCTTTAACCAGTCCCACTACCCCAAAGCGCTTTTCACTACAGCCAGTCATTCACCCATTAACACCCTGACGGTGGTGAGCTGCGTTAGCAGCCACAGCTGCCCTGGGGCAGACTGACAGACCTGTTTCAAGATTGCTAACGGGCGACTTACCCTGTTAGCTCCAGGTCTTAAACCTCAGTCAAACCCATTTTTAATGATAAATCCCATCCTGACTTTCCCTATCATCTCTGCCGAACCTCTGCCTTTGTTGTCGACTTTTGGGCATCCGGTTGTAATGCGGTTGGAGTCGGCAGCGAGCGAGCGGCTCTCGCTCCTTGTGAATCCCGGTCTGGATGAGTTTCACACGCTGTTCCCTGATACCTGTAAAAGTCTCACATATCCTGTGGCTTTAAACTCTGATTTCATCCCACGTGTCAGGGGTGTCAAACTCATTTCTATATGGGGCCACTTTGGCATCATGAAGTCATTAAAAGGGCCGGTTGCATGTGTGTAGACGATACTTTTCATTTCATAATTTCATTCCAGTTCACATAGAAGTATAAAAGATGCACAGTAACATAAAAGTAGCAATCTTAAGCCCAGTATATACAGTTTATCTGCAAAAAAAAATTATATTGGGGTGAGTTACACTTACAGGAGGCACAGTTTTAGCCACTTTATACACTTTAACAGGATATATGCCTCTACTTTATGACATGATATGCCTTTTTTTTTTTTTGGCTCTTGAGGGCCGGATAATTTACCTTGACGGGCCGGATTTGGCTCGCGGGCCTTGAGTTTGACACCTGTGTTATAGTTGATGCCATCTAAGATGAAGGGAAAATGGGACAGATGAGGAAAGGAGGAGGAAGCTTGGGTCTCATGTGCCATGTGTGAACCTTCTCCCCCTCTTATTTTCTTCCCCGCTTTCCTCCCTTTCCGTTTCGAGCCTCTCATCGCTGATAAAACGTCGCTCTTGCGTCACCTTTCCTCTTCGTGCATCTCCGTCCTCTCATTCCCACCATCCTCCGCGGCTCTTTCTCAGCACCTCCTAGGTTAAGTAATGTGACAGCGGGATTACACATACCGTGGTTCGGCGGTGAACACGAGTGCGCGACTTGTTTTTGCGCGCACTTCCCCAAAACACCAACGAGGGGGTGGGAATTGCAATCGGCCGATTTAGTCTGGTTTGTTTTCATGGGATTCGTCCGCGCGTACTTTGGTGAGGGCTGGGACTTGCCAGATGTGCACGCCACACTTGTTCCACGTGTCCCCGCTTGCGTTTCGCTGCTTGACCACGGCAGGAAACGTACGGGTTTAAATGACACGCCGTCTGAAAATAGCAGCTCACCCCCCTTCCCGCAGCCGGCCGCCGCTTTGGCCGGATAACCTCTCCCTCACCCCGTCTCGGATCCCTCCACCTTGTCACGAATTGCATGCTTATCCCAGGGTGCGATCTATTCAGGCCGATCGGCTCTGTTCTCCATGTAAATGAAAAACAAAGGCAGCTTCTAAACAGGAGCGGCTCCAAAGCTGCTGGGTAGTTTGGGGTTTTCTGTTGCCCAGAGGGGAAGCTGCCACTGCTGTGTCACCACCTTGGAGCGCCTCAAGGCTCTGTCCCGGGGTTAAGATTTTAGTTATTTTTTTTATTTTTTCTGCCTGCTTTTTTTTTGTTGTTGTTGTTGTTGTAGTAACTGTGTATCTCTACAGAACCCAGCCTGCGGGCCCCCCAGGCCATGCTGTCAGTCTGATCACAGGAGCTGTTGCGAGTTCGTCCGGCTGTCTGTGTGTCTACCTCCATCCCTCTGTTCCAAGCAGGAGGGAAAGAAATACAGGAACAAACAGGGAGATGTGAAGCGAGGGGGGGGCGGTATGGCGTTCGTCAGCAATAGGGATCTAGTGAACTCCTTGACATGTGGAAAAGATGTCCGCGGGGGGGTGGCTGCCACCCTTCCTCCTCCTTTTCTGCCCTCCTTATAGTTTAAGCCATAGGATAATCTGTGGAGGAATTCCAGAAGGCAGGAATCCAGGGATTAACCACACACACAAAAAAAAGGGGGAGAGAAATGGTGGATGATGGAATTCATCAAGCTTTTTCTGTAATGATTGCTCAGGTTTTCTGTTTGGGGAGATAAATTTGCGCCAGCAGCGTGACAGGTGGCGATAAGCTACATAACACACATTCAGATGTGTCGCTCTCACCCGTAAACATGTCTGAGCTCTTGGAGCTGTGAAGCTGTATACGAGATTATTTACTTTCCCTGCTTAGACAAAATAATAATAATTAAAATATATATATATAGTTAGCCTACATGATGTTTAGGAGAATACCATAAACGCTTCCGTGTCAAATCTCCGTTTTGTCCTGTCCCGTTTCCATTCTCTTCCCTGTTAACGAAACCATTTGTTTTGATCATATGCATAAATCGCAGCAAATCTGTTCACTTTGTGTTTTGTTAATTAATCTTCAGAAGTTTGGTGATAAAACGCCATAGAAGGAGCTGAAATCTCTTCATTTTTCACACCTTTTCCATTTATTTCGTAGTCTGATCCCCATTCGTGCCCAGATGACTCTGACATCATAACAAACCATGGAAACCACCTGCTGATGGAAATTATTTAATGGGGTCATATAACTACATTCCCTTACTGTGGAGTGTGTGATATATATATATATATATATATATATATATATATATATATATATATATATATATATATATATATATATAAACATTCATTTTCGGTCCATTTTGTGCCTAATAAACCTTCGCCGATGATGGAAATGGCCGATTACGAGTCTTCCTCCACCAGTAACAACCCCCCCCACTCAAAAGGGTTGTTGTCCCAAGGATGAGATCATTCGGTTTCTGGCAAGCCAGCTACCGATTACGGCCGATTAAGTTGAAAATCGTGCAACTCCAGCCGGCAGCTGATTGGTCGGTGCGCCTCAGCTGGTGGTAGTTTTCTAAATCCCCAGCAGTGAACTTAAAACGCTGGCCATGCCCAGCGTTAGTTTGACCACAGCGTTTTACCCCCTCAGAAATTAAACTTTATTTTTTTTATTACAAACCCTCATAGCTGCTGATAACGCTTTGGCTTTTTAACTGTCCACAAAAAAAAGAACAAAAACAAGGTGATATCAATCCAAAAAAACAAAGTTTTCATCACACGGCCAGATGGTTTAAGTGGATTGGGAGAAATAGTGAGAGGGAAATGTTTGTAACTTATTTATTGTCCCATCAGTTGGCCGATCTGCAGTCATTTTAACCTGTGATGCGGGCAGGTTTACCTGCAGTTTATAAAATCAATCCACCTTTCCTCAAAGGGAAATAACGGTTGAAGCTAGTTTGTTGCAGCCGTTCACTCCGACATTGGACACCCTTTAATGTCACCAAACCGGGCTGCAATCGGGTCAAATTCCTTTGCTTGAAGAAAATAAAACTTAAGATGGTCGTTAGAAAGCAACGCCGCTCAGGAATGTGATGACGAGGCGTTTTCTGAGTTGTTTTGAACGTCTTTTAACAACAGACCTGCAGGGAAAGCCCGTCTAAATGATTATTATTGAGAAAGCCGTTCTCAAATTAAGCCGAGACAGAACGCGTCCTCACGATGAAGCCGTAATCTGTGTTGTCTCGGTGAGCGACGGTCGATTACTTCACAGAAAACCCGAGGACCTGTGTGCGACAGCCGTAAATATAGCGGAGGCCGGCGGCAGAGTTGTGTTTAAAGCCCTGTTGCTCCGTCTGAGCGCGCCGGTGTTGTTGTAAACAAGCTGCATCTTCGGGGCTTAGCTGCTGTCCCACTTTAACCGGTCGAAAAAAAACAGGCTTTAGCTTCAATTATGTGATGTCTGATATTGCAGCTCCTTACATCATGCCCGGGCCTTGTTTGTGTGCTTTATCTGGGGCTGTGTGTGTGTTTTGTTGTGTGCGGACATTTATTTTATGGTTTATTTTTCTCTCCCAGTGCACGGATGTCCGAGAATATCATCAGCGTGGGTGTTTGTCTGGCAGCTGTAATGGCCGTGACTGCTCAGTACATCGGCTTCTGTTTCTCAGCTTGTGTCTCATTTCAGAGGCACAATTACGTCAGATTAGTTAAAAAAAAAAAAGTTTAACGTCGCTTGATATTTTCTGCTAACATGTCCTCTCATCTCTGAGTTTGATTAAGTCTGCGTCGCCTTGATTTGCGCCTTTAACGTGTCTCCGCCAAAACTATTTAAAGGGCAGGTTCTTTTATTTTTAACTTTCACCTCCATGTGCAGCGTCATCATTTCAGCTCTTATTTCAGATTTGCAGATGGATTTTAAAAAAATGTATTTAAAGGGAACAAGAGTTGAATTGTGGCCGTAAAGCTTCTGCAGCCCCTGACATGTAAAATGCAGCTCAGTAGAGTTAAAGTTTCCCCACCAAGTTGCTGTTTCAAAATGTTTTGAAGTCATTTTTGGAGTTGCACCCATATGGAAATGACATGAAACTATATTTATTTAATAAAATTGTTTTATTGAATTTGGATTTGGTTTGTTTAATTGCGTTTTTGTTTATATGATTTATATGTGGGGATATTTTATAGCATCAGAAACAGTTCAGCTTCGAGGTTTTTAGGTGCTTTAAAAAAACGAGAAAAACACGCATTCTGCTGCTTCCACTTAACTGATATGCACTGCTTTGTTTTGTGCATGAAATTACAACAACATTGGGGCCCTCTGCAGCAAAGGTTTTAATTCAATTCAATTAAATTTTATTTATATAGCGCCAATTCATGAAATATGTCATCTCAAGGCACTTTTCAAAGTCAAATTTAATCAGATTATACAGATTAGTCAAAAAATGTCCTAAATAAGGGAAACCCAGCAGATTGCATCAAAGTCCCGACAAGCAGCATTCACTCCTGGAGAAGCGTAGAGCCACAGGGAGAGTCGTCTGCATTGTACATGGCTTTGCTGCAATCCCTCATACTGAGCAAGCATGAAGCGACAGTGGAAAGGAAAACTCCCCTTTAACAGGAAGGAAAAACCTCCAGCAGAACCAGGCTCAGTGTGAACGGTCATCTGCCTCGATCCACTGGGTGTTAGAGAAGACAGAGCAGAGACACAACAAGAGAGACAAAAAAGCACAGAAGCACACATTGATCTAGTAATCTGTTCTACATTAGATGGTAATAGCGGGTGAACCGTCTTCTCTGGATGATGACACAGCTAACAGAATGCCAGACCAGGTGTACCTACTATGAAGATAAAAGGAGAGAGAGCAAAAAGTTAAAAGCTGAAATGATGACAAGCAATGCAAAACTGGCGAACAGTAAGAGAACTCAGCAGAGTGATAGAAATAGACCCTGATGTCCTCCAGTGTCTTGACAAAATGGGACAAGGTCCGTCGGTACAAAGGAACGTCGGAGACGCTGCTGCTTTCTGCGAAATGCCTTAACTGATCACGCTGCTGGAGTCCAACTTATTTCTACTGTCTGTGTTTTGTTTGATTTTTCAGGCCGGCCCACCCGCTTACAGCCCAGTCCCACTCAGGGCGCGCGCGTGTGTGTGTGTGTGTGCGCGCATCCCCCGGCAGGTAAGCAGAAAAGGCTTATCCTCGTATGCGTGAGTGACTGAGTTTCTCCTCTAATAGATTATCGATGCACTTCTGGGTTGGTTGGCTTCAGCAGACAGTGGAAATGGGCCCGGGCTCCCCCGAGGAAACAAGATATCCCCCAATACAAACTCCTCACCGCCAACACACACACACACACACACACACACACACACACACACACACACACACACACACACAAGACGAGACCATAAAGCACATTTCGCACACTCGAATACACACTCGCGTGCAATTAGACACACCGCACACCTGCTGGGTTTTCAGAGAAAGCCGAGCTCCGTTCTGGCTGCATCTAGAGATGAAAGCAGGAGGAGGAGAGGAAAGACGAGGAGGAGGAAGAGAGGAGAGGAGGAGGCAAGCAGGGAGGTGTAGGACAAAGACAGCGAGAGCAGATAAAGAGAAAGAGGAGGAGCGTGTCTGAAGACTGGCAGCCAACTCTTCCACCTCTCCTCCTTTTCTTGTGTCCCGCTCTCCTTTGTGAGCAGATGGGTGGAGGTATCAGATTGTAATGAAAACCAAAACAGGAAGAAAAGAAAGAAAAAAAAAACAACACCCCATACAGACACATCATAAATACACACCGGCAGTCGCACAGGGCTGCACACACACTTTCACTCCGCCAGACAGAAGCAACACTTTACACCCATTGTTGCTCCCGCTCTCATATTTGCATCCACGTCTGTGTGCAGCGGTATTCCTCGCAGTCGTGTCGGTGTCGCTCCTACAGAGGACCTGTGAGTGGAAGAGGGGGGACGAATAAGACCGGAAGCTTAGAGAGAGGGAGATGTAAGGGGGTCTCTGGCTCTCTGCTCAGGTCAGGGAGAGACATTTCCAGACATGACGGAGGGAGGATTAAAAATGTCAGTGAGCTGTACAGCATAAGTTCATCTTGTCCAAGTCCCTTCACATTTTAATTATAATACAGCCTCACACTTCGGCTCTACTGGGATGTTTGCAGGAAGCCGACAAAAAGTAGTGCATTAAAGGAAAGGGTCCATTTTTAATCAGCCCCCTTTACTATTACCCCGTTTACACTATCCTTTTTTTTAACCGAGCCGAGACCGGTCCGAGCTCGGTAACCGAGATAACTAATGAGTGTAAATGGAACGCAAACTGAACTGAACCGAGCCAGACACAACCAGACCGCGCTAAATCTAGACCAGTTTGATGAGTGGGCTCGGCCTGGTTTTTCTCTGGCCCGGTTCTCTGATAACAAAAGGCCCGTTTACACTACACTTTTTTAACCGAGCCGAGACCAGTCCGAGCTCGGTAACTGAGATAACTCTTGTGTGTAAACGGTCAGCAGACTGAACCGGACCGTGCTAACTGCAGACCAGTTCCTGAGCTGGTCTCGGACTGTTTTTTTATCCCGGTTATCTGGCTGCACGTCCCAATTCACACTCCATTCAGGCAAATTTCAGACATTCATAATAATACTAGCTTCCCTACCGTGACACACGATTTCCAGAGATGATTCTGCTTAGCAGTGTGATGAACCTCAACGTCTGTTGTTGTTTCCTGCGTCTGTAAATCCTGATTAGACGTTTGTTTGTCTTATCCACTTCCCAAAAGCCGATTCTGTTCAAGCATAACTTCCTGAATGTTACGGGCGCTGCCATTTTGATTTGCTTGGTCCCGCCTTCAATCCCAGAGAGCAGCAGTACCGCAGATCGTCACTAGGAGGCGAGGAACCTAGGAACCGTGCTAGCGTGATGTGTAAACGGTCGTCAGAACATGGCTCGGCTCGGTTAACTGAACCAAGCTCGGAACAAGCTCGGCATGGATCGGTTTAACAAGGGTAGAGTAAATGGGGCTCATGATACGCTTCAATAAAATCCTGTGCGATCAATTTGCCCCGAGAATTTGCCTCATTGGCAAAAAAGATCAACAGGAGGGTTTAGACCGGAGCATGCTGTAGGAAGGGTCTAGTCAAAGTAAAAGAAACAGAATCCAATCCGGACTTTTAAAAGTTGCTACGCTCTCCATCCACTCCGCCCCTTGTGTCATTCCGTCGCACTTTCACCGTAGTGAGAGTGCGGTATGTTGTGCAGCAAATTGCCTTTTGTCATGTTCCTCCAGTAACCAACTCAGACATTGCCGGCCCAGATATCGGCACACGAAGCTCCCCTCTGGAGTAAAAGTTGAGAAGAGAAGGTGAAGCATTAATATCTGAGAAGGAGGGACGTGTTGAAAGACACAGTCTAAAGCAGTGTTAATTGAACACAGCTGTACCTCGTTAAACATTAATTGGCAATTAATCAGCTCCCAAACCCACCCGCCACCCCCGCCCGCCCTCCAGTTGAATCATATCTTTATGTCTTTTTAAAGGAGAAGGGAGAGAGGGGGAATAAAGTGAATTATTCACAGTTTAGCACAAAGGAAGCTTGTTGCAGCTCTTCCTGCCTCCCTGTCCCGGCTCGTTCCTTCCTCCATCTCCTCACCCATCTTCTCTCCTCTCCATGTGCCTCATTCAGCGCATTAATCGGATTTTCTGCCTTTATCTCCACTTCCTTTCCATCATATGTCTGCAGCCTACCCAGAAACCGAGACCGGGGAGGGGAGGGGGAGTTAGGGGGAGTGAGGGTTAGTGAAGGGAAAGTGTTACGACTACAAAGAGGGAGTGTGAAGAAGGGAAAAGATGGAGGAGGTCGGTGGTGATCCTGATGTTCCCGATTTGAAGAAACTCTGCAGAAAAGTCAGAATTTCAGTGCAAAACAGGGGGTTATGGATCTAAATTCTTCCGCTCTCGGTTTTTAAGAATAAAGCGTGCATATTGGAGGTAGAGTCCAGTTAAAGCGGTGTGCAGTAGAGCCCGTTGTCTACAAGTATTCACACCCGTTGAATTTTCCAACGGGTGTGGCGTCCATCTGTATTGCTTCGTAGATCTATGCTTTGTAGATCCAGCTTTTGCTGCGGACATGGCCGACAGTCTTCAGGCTGACGGTCCGTCATCGTGCCAAACAGCTCAAGGTTCAGTTAGATTGGATGGAGAGCGTCGATCAGCGTCCAATTTCAGGTCGGGCTGCAGAATCTCATTGGGATTTAGGTCTGGACTTTGACTAGGTCGTTCTGGCACGTGAATGTGCGTTGGTCTAAACTTTAGATTTAAATCGGTCTACTCTGACTCCGACTGGTTGTATGTTTAGGGGTCTGAAGGAATTTGCAGCCTCTCACAGAGGTTTTTCTCTGTAACGTCTGCAGAACGGCTGGATTCATGTTTCACTACATGCAGGCAGACAAAGGTAATGAGTGGCACTGGGTTTTATTTAGGGGTATCAGAGTAACTCTTTGGGCGTTTATTCCTAAAATGTTCAACAAAACCGGTTACCTTTTTCTTCCGCATCAAAGCTGATAGATACAGTTAATTTAAAATCAACCAAAATATCCGTAAAAAAAATGTTAATAACACAACAGAGGCAGAGATACAATGTAATTAGGAGTTAAAATCACTATTAAGGAATAGGCTGTTGGCCTATCTGCTTCATTTACAGGCGTCTGTAGCGACTGAGAAGCCGATGTGACATTCGCCGCTCACTCCAGACTGAACTGTTGGGAATCAAGTGGGGGGTGGCGTCTCTCTGATCGGTTTTCTCCGATTAATTAGAGTGCCAAGTGCGTACAGGCTGAGTAAATTAGAGTGGCGCTGGAAGTTAAAAGTAAGTTATCACTTTGAGGCCTGCGGTACGGCAGGAATCCTCACCGGCATCTAATCTGCGAGGATTAAATTGCATTGCATCGGTTCTGTTGGTTGGTCGTTGAGATCTTGTGGGATCGCATTAAAAGAGTCCCCTTTTGTCCAGATCTGGATAAGAATGGAAAAACGCCTCATATGTCCCTCACTTCTTCCTTGTATCCTTACTACTTCCCCGTATTGCCTTTCCTTCCTTGTTTCCTTCCTAACTCTATTTCTTCCCATTGATGGTTTTCTTCTTTCCTTGTGTTGAGTGGGTCTTATTTCCTTAATTGTTATCTCCCCTTCCATCGTTCCTCCTTATTTCCTTGCTTTCTTTTCTCACTGGTGTTGTTCTTCCTTTCTTGTTTGGCCTTCCCTGAGTCCTTTATTTTGCGCTCTTGTGTCCTTCCTTCCTTTCTTGTTTATTCCTTTCTTTCCGACTTTCCTCACATCCTTGCTTCATTTCCTAAACTCTTATCGGTGTCCTTGCTTGTTCCCTTTGTCCCCTTTTCCTTCTGAATACACTTCCTTCTTTGTTTTCCTTATGTCGTCCCTTCCCTTTGTTTCCGGCATGCTACCTTCTTTCGTTACTTTCTGATACAGTACCTTGTGTCCTTCATTCCTTTTGTCCATCCTTTCCACCTTTATATCCTTTGATCCTTTTTTTCTTTATTGTGTCCTTTCTCCTTCTTTGTTTTCCTGGCCTTTCTTTCCTTCTTCTTCGCATGTCACTAACTTCCTTCCTCTTGTGTTTTCCTTTCTCCCATTCTTTTTACTTTCTCCCTCCCTCGCTTCCTCCCTCCCTCCTGAGGCAGGTAAACTGGGACACTGGCGGTCGCTCACATTCACAGGAGTCTCTGGTGTGTAATGTTGGTTTTGGTCAGTCTATGCCGGGGTAGCTGGTGTGAACTTTACCGCCTCGGCCATCTTCAACTCCTTGTCAGTGACGTGGGCTCCTCTTGGTTTCGTCAGTCCAAAGAACCTTTGGACCTTGGTTAGGCGTTATTCAAATTCCTCCTGCCATATTCTGATCACCCGATGCTCCTCTGGGTAGAGAAGGATATAGGTCCATAAATCCATGCATGAAGAACGTGGTTTTTCAATGCATGTCTTGAAGCCTACTCAACAAGATCAGAGAAATAAATTAAAACCCTTTTTCTAGAGCTGCAAGAGCAAGATGGCATGACTAGCAGCTGTCCTTGATGCATTGTCTAAGCTGAACATGTTTTTTCGTTTGTTTGTTTGTTTGCTTGTTCAGTTACTGGTTTGCACAAACCCTGCAGCAGAAAGAACCTGTGGGGTCTTCTGGAGATTTCTGCCCTTTTTATCATGTATGAAATCTTTTGGCCAGGACAACATTGTTTTTGCCACTTAAAGTAAAAGAACAATTTTCTCTGTTCTTGCGGAGTTTGTATTGGTGTTTAGAGTGAGGCCAATACAAACTCTCTACATAGCTTACAAAGGCTTCATTATAATTCAACTCCTCTTTTGACCGTAAACCATCGGGCTGTGTTTAGAATTAATGATACCAACAAGATGAACAGTTGTAGCAAAATATGGACAGTTTAGGTTTAAAACAATCTTTCAATTTTACCGACATGTTGCTCCGAAGGGAAGTAACATTAGTATTTCAGGGTCAGATTTGAATCTGATAGAGAATCTGTGGAGGGAGCTGAAGATTAGGGTGATGGTAAGGAGGCCTTCTGACCTCAAGCACGAGGAGCTCATCAGCAAAGAAAAATGTTCAAAACCTCTGTGGAAACACTGAAATGCTGGTCAGTAATCGTAAGATGGGATGACTTGCTGTAATGCCAATCAAGATTTTCCTCGAATTGTTGTGACGGGTCTAAAAGAACTTCGACACACCTGCCTTTTTATTAACGAAATGTGTTTTAAAACAGATTTATTTGCTAAACTGTTCCGTAGTTTAGTTGTTTTTGTAAAGATGTCTCTCATTTCATGCCAGAAACTGATCAAGTACATTTCCTTAGGGTATAAGTAGTATTTGGCTTAATTGTGCTGTTACACAGAAACGCTGCATCGTGCTTATAATGTGTTTGTTTCACTTACTACTCCATAAGATGGTCCTCCAAACCAGAATGACAACTCTCTTAAATCTTTATCTTTAGTCGGACATATGTGACTGTGACAGTAGTTGAACTGTCAGATTCAGCTCCTGCTCTGTCACTGAAATCAGGTAAGGGGAAGGTCTTCGTCTCTGATTGGACGACGGCGCATTCTTAAACTGCTGGACCAGGTTTGTTTATACTAGAGACGGTTCCAACAGGTTAAAGTCTATAACTGCGGCCTGCTGCCACGGGCGCTTTCTGTACCTAAATGAAACCGTTTGGAGACACGCTGTGCGCCGTAAACCCAGTCGGTCCAGCATATCCAGTGTGTCTGGCTGCTCTGGTGCGGTCCTGCGGGCTCTTGTGTAACACCAACGAGGATAACCTGCTGTGCACCTACAACTGTTTTTCAGATGCCTTCCCTCAATCCGTCACTGTCCCTTTCGCCATTCCTGGCTCACACCTTTGCTCTCTCTTTTTGGGTTCATTTCCATCTCGCTGGATTTAATGCTCTTTTAAACTCTTTGTTTCCCCATCTGTCTCATCTCATTATCTGATCCTTTCTCTTTGCTTGCGTCGTTTTTGGGCCGCGGCCCACAATTCTCCGCTGTGGTTTTCCCTCTTTCCCCACCGGCAGATCTCTTTTTTTTGTTCAATGCCCCCGTCCAATCGGCCTCCATCTATCTTCGCCCGGTGTCAGAGTTTCTCTTTCTCTCCCGTGCGGCTCAAACATTACAAATGCGATTTTTGTACTGGCTGGGGGCCAAATCGGCACAGCTATGAATCAATGCAGCGAGGGAGTTATGCAACTTGCCACCTTATTGAGCAGCCTGTCCTCTTTCTTCCTTCCTGGTTGCCTTCTTCCCACCTCATTCGCGTGCTCCCGATGTTTTACTTCCTTCATAGGTCATTTCATGTTATTTAAACATAAATCATATGGGCATTATTGCTGTCCAGCTTGTAGCTTTCTTAGTGAAGGCTTGTCTCACACACAGCAGAGTCTACGCTGTAACCTATTTTTACCTTTCCAAACTTATAATAGAATAATTGCATCGTGGAGTTCATGAGGGCTTCAACAAAGCACTGTTGGTACCTTTTAGCTGATGACTGCGGTGATTTATTTGTTCTTGTGCAATGATTAATTACAGTACACTCTGAGCTCCTGGCAATGCAGCAGAAATTAAATATTGACAGACTAACTATTGGCTGCATTGCGTGCTCTCTCTTGAGTAGTAATCCATAAGGTCAGCCATCGAGTTCAGACCTCACTTGGAGCCAAGAAGTTGCAGTGAGGTAAGGTTTTTTGTTTTTTTTTGGGGGGGGGGGGGACTTTAATATTCCTCAGCACATGCTGCTTAATGATTAAATATGGTCCAAGTGTGCTGGGAAAACACGGTGGTACTGGATCAAATATAATTGGGATAAATGCCACGGGTGTTTTCGTTGCTGCTCAACCAGACTGCGTTTGGTAGCCGAAGGTAAACACTCGCCGGTCACCCGTTTGCGGGACTGCCTCGATTATTCCTGGCATAGATTCAGCCTCCTGCAGTTGCTGCAGATTTTGTCGACTGTACAGCCTAGATGTGAATCCTTTCCACCAAAATCACAGAGGTACTTGGACAGGTCTGATCACAGATCTTGCACTGAGGGGGCGACGACGGTTGAGGCCATTGGAGTACGGTGAGCTTCTTGTCTTGTTCCAGAAACCAGTTTTAGATGATTACGGCACATTGTCCTGCTGGATATCCATTCACTAATGCCAAACTAAAATCTTGTTTAAAACACGAGAAACCATATTACACCAGTAGGCGGAGGAAAAGCAGGCAAAGAACCATTGGTTCGGCGATGCAAAAGCCGGCCCCCTGTATTAGAAAAAGCAAAAGGCTAAATTTATTTCAACTTTTACTGCAAAGGATTTTCATTCAGAAGCAGGGCTGTCAGACTGTGGGGTGCTCAGGTCACATCGATTCCCCCCCATGTCCCACCGAGGTACCAGCCACATTCACACAGGTAGCACATCTATAACATAACCGGACGTTATCTTATGTGTGGTGGCTAGCTTGGTTTGGGATCCAAACAGGGGCAGTGAATGAGTCACACAGGTGCTAATATCTGCAAAAGAAGGCAGCAGGAGGATCGCTGATTTACTTCAGTTACTTTAGTTAATGATGAAGTGAAGAATTGAAGGTCGTTTACAATGTTGCGTCAGTAACAATGTCTCTCACCTTGTGACCTTTGAAATATCACACAGGCAAACTTATTCAAACTTGCAGCAACTTCTTAAAACTTGATTCAGCAATATTAAAGTGAAAGTGTCTGTGGTAATAAATATTAAACTTAGCCATATGTGCAGTTATATTTAATTGTTTTTCTTTTGAATTTAAAACCTCTTTACCTTCCAAGAAGCTTTGGGAATGAATCCTAAATAATTCATGAGAAAATGTTTATTCAACTTCAGAGCTAAAGGGTCCTCGTATTGGACATAAAGTTAAAGCTAGGGTCGGCGATTTTTCTGGAAGTTTCCCTAATTCCCTTTTTGAATAACTGCCATGAACAAGACCCTCTTACCATACTCTTCCACGATTCAGGGGGGGTGGCATGAAAAAAAGATATCCCAAATCCACTCTGGTCTTATTTCTTTCTCCTGAGACCTTCCTCTTCTTCGCATAAACTTGTATGCAGTTCGCTTCTCGTGACTCTAAGCCATGTTCAAAGTATACGGTGAGAGCAGCTGAGCTACAATGAATGGCTAGCACCAAAGCTAACCGCTAAGCTAACCTAGCTGCTAAGCTAATCAGATACCTAAACACTAGAAGTGTGCATGCGCAGCCAGTCAGCAAAAGTGGAACCTAATAAGGAACGTGCACGCACACACTGGCCTGCAGCTTTCACAGAGATCACATTTTTTAACCTCCTTTTTCTGAATGCATCGTTTATTGACTACTGTCAGGATGGAAGGACCATCTTCACCCAGTATAACAAAAAGTACTTCTGAACAGGATTGTCAACTATAGCTTTAATAGCTGTTCAAATTAAAACAGTTAATTCGTTTTTGGGCTCATCTAAAAACACGTTAGGTCAATGAGGTCAGTATATCTGCAGCTTTAATGCCTTTGCAACCTGCGTCAGCTTTGAGTGATCCAGCAGGAGATTAAATTAAGTTATTACCGGGTACAGAAGCTTTCAGCCTCTGTTACGTGCTCAGCTGCTGAACTTTTTACATTCAGTGTTTGTGTCTCGGTATTGAGTTTTCCATCTAGTGCTGCAGTGGGGAGTTATCTCCTGTTGCCTCGCTTCTTTATAGAGCAAGGAGGGCAGACAGTGCAGCAGTCTTTAGGAGTCAGAGAGCGCATTAAAAGGGTTTATGTTTCCTCTCTCCTATGCTCTGGTGAAAGTCTGCAGCTGTATTCTTTTTTTTTCAGTGTGCATGCTGTATTTTCCATACCATCATCCTCCACCCACCCTGCCACCCCCACTTCCTTCCTCCTGATTGTACCCTTACCGCCGACTAAGGAATCCAAGCTTCCTGCACATGGCTCACGCTCAGAAGGACATGCTTGTGTGTCTGTGCAAAACCCAGTAGCCGGATTCATGCTTTGAACATGAGCTGCAGGAAACATCTTCCAGAGGGGGGTAAAAAAAAAGGAGAAAGTTCTGTGCAACATGCTAGCACGCTTTCTATTTTAAAAGCTGAACACAGCCCGAGCACAGCTTCTTGTCTGCAGCAGCAGTTTGCACCAACGGACTCCTTAAAGAGCACAGAAGAAAAGTTAAGCTGAATAAATGGTTGGTTGTTTAGAAAGCAGGCTTTCTAAATGTCATTTTGAAAAGCTTTGGTTGTTTTCCAACTTATACACAAAGTAATACTGTGCTAAAAAGCTAATCCTTAGTTCCACTGTTGTAACGTGACTTCTCAGAGGAAACACTGGAAAGGTCCGGTGGCAGTCAGGTAAGGGTTGTTTCTGCTCTGCAGACGGGTGCTTGAATAGATGACTGAATAGACGACTCCTTCACCAACATGGTTGACATGAAAGGACTCTAAGATGTTTCTCAATAAAATAACCAAATAATCATTCAGCAAAGACGATTAGAGAGACGATAATGGCATTGAACTATCTCAGTAGTTATGCTGGAGGCTGGAGGTTTAGGTACTTCACCCAAACAGTTTTATCAGAACTCAGGTTATTTTGCCATACAACAAGTGCTTGCCCCATTCTTCTAGATTTCTTTTACTTTAGCTTTTCTAGGACGCCATAACGTTTCAGATCATCGAACAGATTTTAATATTGGCAATGAATGATCTGAGTAAATACTAAATACAGTTTTCAAATCGTGATTTCATTTAAGGGACAAACTGCCACCCAAAGCTACTCTATGTGAAACTGTAATCCTTCCCTTTGTTAAATCCCATAAATAAATGTGATGAACCACACCTTTTGGTAAATTAAATTGAATTTTAGTGCTATTACTAAAATAAAACCAGTGACCTTGCTAATCCACTCCTCAGGGGGATGGCGTGAAAAAAAATCCTCCAAATCCACTTTGGTTTTATTTATTTCTACTGAGGCCTTCATCTTCTTCTCATAAACTTGTACGCAGTTTGCTTGTTGCGACTTTCAGCCATGTTCAAAGTGTACGGTGAGAGCAGGGAAGCTACAATGAACGGCTAACACCAAAGCTATTGCTAAGCTAACCACTAAGCTAACCAAATACATGAACACTAGAAGTGCACATTCGTCGCAAGCAAGCAGAAACAAACAAGGAACGAGCACACACACTGGCGTTACGTGAGCGCATCAGAATGAGTGGCATGTGGGCCAACCAATAGATTAGGTGAAACCCCCGGAACTGAGATACAGAGGGGGTTGAAAGCAGGGCCAAAAGACTGACCAACCCCTGCCATTCAGTCTGAATAACAGGGTTCGTCAGAGTTTTTACAGGCCTGTAGTTCTTACAGAAGTCTAATTTTTTAACCTCCTTTGTCTGAATACATAATGTGTTGACTACTGTCAGGAGGCGCTCGAAGTGCGAGGGGCGTTGCGTGACACGGTTCGAAGGAGGGATGTAGCCCGTTAACCGGATACAGGACAGTGCGTCAAGCTAATATCGGCTAGCGCTAGCTAATTTTGACAGGGACGTTTTCTCCCAGATGCTCTGACACCTCGAGACATTTAAAATAGAAAATAAAAATGCTTAGCCTGCCGGCGGGGGGAAGCATGGCGGCCCGACAGGCTAATAATACGTTGGTGGAAACCCTGGATCAGGGAACTATTATTCATATTCTCTCTGAATCCTTCTAGAGACGATTTATAACTCAGGATCACGGCTAACTGTTTGAAATGGGAATCCAGCGGTAATGCTAACCCAGATGTGGGTCCCGAGCTAGGAGGCCATTGTTCTTGCTCCAACCACATGTTTTGCCAGCTCTTTTATGCTGAAGGCTTGTCACCGACTTCACACATCTGTTGGGTGTGAAGATGTGGGTGTCATAAATCCACATCTGCGAGGCAAGATGCTGCGTTGACTTTCACAACCCCTATTAAAGATTATCTCCGTTTCTGTTGATTTATTTTATTTTTATTTATTTTATTTTTTTGTTCTTCGCGCATACTGTGGGTCAAAGCGTTTCTCCATCAGGCTTACATCACACTATTGAAGAAGAGAAACCGAGGTGGAGAATGAACGCAGAGGCTCCTTTTGCTCTCCAATCCCATCTGTTTCACTCAGAGGGAGGGAGGGAGGATAGAGAGAGAGGGGGGGGGGCGTCAGACGAATGAGAACGAGGCCAGATCAGGCAGAGAGAGAGAGGGAGAGAGAGGGAGGGATGGATGGATAGATGGAGGTGGAGGGGGGAAGGTGCTGTTTAGAGAAAGAATCAGAGTGAGGCAGGCTGGGGGGTTGGGCTCCTATGCTTGTGCATGTGTGAGAAGGGGGGGGGGGGCAAGCAGGAGCAAGCAAATGTGTGTTGTATATATGTTTGTGCGGGTGTGTGCGCTTGCTCTGTTCCTTTTCCTTTCTTTGTTTGACTACTGAGTGGAAAAAAAAAAAAAAGAAGAAGCAAGACAGAATACAGGGAGAACCGAGAGAGAGAAACACACAGAGAGAAGGAGGTGAAGAAGAGGAAGATCTGAAACGAGAAGCACTTATTATCTTTACGGAAAGAGCAAGGCATGCCTGGCATTTTCTGTTTGCTGTCTATTTTTGTTATTTCACCCCTAAATTTGCCCTCGCCCAAAATTCCTTAAAGGTTGCCTCCGAACGAGGAGCCTACATGAAAGGAGAGGAACAAAAGTGGTGCAAATCTTGTGACAAGAGTGTCATATATTCAGAGAGAGAGGGGGGGGGTGGCAACAGCGTTGTGTGCTGGCTCAGTGCGCAAGTGGTGGAGGCGGGGGTGGGGGGGGGGAGGCGACCCGTGCAGTTTAAAGGGAAAATACAAGGCACACACAAAGCTGGGAGCTCAGGCAGGCAGGAAGGCAGGGAGAGGAGAGGAGAGGAGAGGAGAGGGAAGGCTGTGGGAATCTGCTGAGCTGGCTGACGCTCTAACTAACAAGCCTCGTCTCTTTTTTTTTTTTATTATTATTATTATTATTATTGATATTATTGGGATTTTACCTCCCACCGAGCCGGCACCGGTCTTCCCCGCTGCAGCTCACCCAGCCTGAGCCTGGACACGGTAAGACAAGCTTCCTATCCGTCTCAGCTGTTGTTGGGCTGCTACCACTCTGCAGACAAAAGCAGGAGAAAGTTGCTGCCTTTCCGTCTGTGTGTTCAGATGGAGCTAAGCTAAGGGCTGGAGCTCAGGCTGAAAGGCGTGAGGAATGCAGCACAAAGGGAGCTTGTCTGCTCCAGCTGGGACTCTCTGTATATATATATGTGTGTGTGCGTGCGTCTTTGTGGAAAAGGCTTGAATGTTTATTTCTCGGGATGGCTGCCTAAAAGTTTTGCATACGTGGGACTCCCGGTTGTCTTTTAGGGAAAACACGAGGACTGTATTTAGTCCAGCTTTTATCTTGTTTTGCGTCACACTGTGAAAGCTCTGGCCCTGTTAATGGCTTACTCCTGGTGCTTTACATGAGCAAATATTCCCTTTTTTTATTATTATTATTATTATTGTCGAGAAATACAAACTGACACATTCAACTTCAAATAAAGACATCTCCTTTCCTCTTCTCCCTTTTAGTCCAAGCATCACTATTTATTTATTTATTTATTTTTATTGTAAATGGGTCTTGTGACTTTTGCAGCTTGTGTGTCTCTTAAATGTCAGCACACACACACAAAGCAGGGTAAACAAAGCGTGTCCTGTGCGGACCAGTGAGTTGTGGTCTGCTTTCGGCTCTTTCCGTGGTCCTGCATGTGGTTAGCAGCAGTTCTGTAAGTGTGTGTGTGTGTGTTACAGAAACATTAAAGGGCTCACAGGACCCGGCTCGATGCCTTTGAGTGTGTGTGCATGCTCCTCCTCCTCCTCCTCCTCCTCCTCCTCCTCCCTCTGCCAGCGAGTGTGTGAGAAACTCAACACTTGTGCCGGCGTCTGCCTGCAGCCAACGTCGCCCGACGTCGTAGGACTGCGCGTGCACGCCCCTGCCCTAATTAAGCCCCCCCGCGCGCGCCCCTTCTCGTGTTTTAGCCGACTGAAAGGTTTCCTGGAATAAAAGAGCTACTAGAGAGACGTCTCACACGCACTACTGTAAACTGATCCTTTTTGGTTGCTGCTCTGGCACACAAGCTCTCGACCCACACGTTGCCGTGCGTCCACGCGCAAAATCCACTTTTAGCACCTGCTATTTCGGGTTCCCTCTTCCTGAAGGACATTTCTTGCCCCGTGTTTTTCATTACTTTTATCCGCAGCTGAGGAACATCTTCGCTGTTGGATTTAAGGGAAAAAAATCTTTTGTTTTTCTTCTTTCTTTCTTTTTCCCCCTCCCCTCTGCATCTTCTCCACTTCCTGTCCAGCTGCCATTATCCAACAGTTTTGAGGCCAGGCGTGGTTCAGGCAGGGTCGCCTGCTGTGGACTGGAATACATCATGGCTGTGCTCCTTCTACTGTATACAGCAGGAATAATACTGCTTTAATCTGTTTTCACTGCACTGTTGCTTTAAAAAAAAAAAGATTAATAGGAATCTGTCTTGTAAGTACATTAGATGGGCCACATAATATGAATATCCAGTGTCATAATTTATCAAAACTTAGTTATGAAGAATGTATCCCAGTGATTCATACTTTTAAATGCATGTGTATATATTCCTATTTGCAAGAAAGAACATTTCTATTTACTTTTTATGTGTGTTTTACTTAAAATGTCTTTTGTTGAGACCAAAGCGGGACCAAAGTCAAATTCCTCATTATATGAAGCAATCTGGTTATTAAACTGGATTCTGATTCTAAAGACACAAGGAGGATCTGGATATTTAACAAAATTAATACTTATCCTGATTCTGCAATCCACGTCTGTGCACAATAAGAAATTAACAAAATATGATCAAGGCTGGTCTTAAAGTGTTCTTAGTCTGTCTCTAGAGTTTTAAAAAGGGTCTAAAGTAGGGATGCACCCATATAAAAATTTGGGACGAAATTAATATTGCTCAAATGGCCCGATAACCGATATTTAGCGATATTACGCTTTCACACACACACACATACATATATATATATATATATATATATATATATATATATATATATATATATATATATATATATATATATATATATATATATATATATATATATATATATATATATATATCTCGAATCACAACGTGCACGTTGTCCTTCTTATTTTTCCACTGAGAAAACATGCAGTGAAAAGCACTAGTGATAGCAGTGCTATGTCATCCTGCAAACTCTTGGGCATGCAAAACGGCTCTCTTCATCTCAAAGTCTTCATCGATTCACTGAGCTGTAAGGCTCAACATACTGATTTGACTTACATCCAAACTTCATATATCCTCAGTGAAGCTAATGTCCATCACATTCTCCAACAACTTGCGGACACACGTGACCACCACTTCGTACACAGCCGGGAGGGAAACATCAGAAAAGTAGCACCGACTTGGAAGACTGTATCGGGGTTCAACGTGCTCCATCAGCCGCCGAAATCCTCGGTCTTCTACTATGGAAAATGGCTGGCTGTCGAGAGCAATCGTTTCCATTATTTTGGTTGTTACTGACCTTGCTTTCGGGATGTCTTTACAGAATTTCTTGGTTTGCTCGAATGCCTGCCGTATTGGGCTTCGAGCTGCTCCTTCGACTTTCGCTTTAGCCTGTTGGCTGCTTTTCTTTACAAATGTGTGGTAGTGGTTTGTCAAATGCCATATCAAATTGGTGGTGTTATATACGACTTGAGGCGGCATCCTCCTTGCATAACCTCGGCCTTGCAAGTAGTAGTACATGCCGCTATTCGCGTGTCTTCTTTCAAAATTGTGAAGAACGACCAGACCGCTGACGTGGCTCTCTGCTCCTGCTATTCTTGGCTGTGCAAGTCGCTATCACATGATCAAACAGCTACTGTTTGCTCGACCAATCCCCTCCCCCCCTCCCGGAACACAGATGTCAACAAGCGGGAAATGAACATCGGAAGCTAACCTTGGCCCACTTTTACTTGTAGCGCTGGTGCCAATTGCTTGAAAAATGACCAACATCGACCCATGCCGATATAGCATGTATCCCTAGTCTAAAGTCATAATATGGAATCCTAATATGCACCTAACAGTTTTTTATTTTAGGTAAAATGTCTGGAGGAAGGAAAAAACAAACGATTATATGATTGCAAGAGCTTTGGTCATGGGGCGTTTCTTTGCTCCAAAGCGGAATGCCTTACTGTGGTCCGGATCCAGTTGTGTGAGATCTCCGTAAACCAGACTGGGTCGTCTAGGAACAACATTTGTTGTTCTGGATTAAAGGGTGCTGTGTTACATGGAGGTAGCAGCTGGCTTGTCTGTCCCCGGTCATTGGATTTCAGTATGGTTTGCTAGATTAGCATCACTCCATAACCGAACTGCATGCACGGGAAACTGCAAAACATTTCCTGGTAACAACATGGCCAGTTGTCCGGGCGTTGTTTGATTTGGCTGGGCTTTCCTTCGGAGTGTCTCTGTGTATCATTTGGGCTCTCTGCAGTGGTCATAAGCAAAAAGAAAGATTGCTGTTGATGTTTTTGTGTCGCCACGGTTGAAAGATTGAAAATGATCCATGCTTGAAAAGGCAAGTTGCATTGGATGAACAAAATAAATGGTATAATACAGAAAAAATGGGTCCCAAGCAAGTTACTACTAGTTAAACTGTTACAAATTATTTGAAATGAAAATAGAGAAAAGTTGACTTGTTCTTCCCTCATGTAAATAGGGTTAAAAAGTTGTCTGGGTCAATCAAATGGGCTATTGAGTGTTTTTGTGCAGCCTGTGCAGCCACCTGTGTAGAATACATACTTCTACCTGCATATTTAAAGTGTCCTAAATGTTCATTTTGGCAGAGGGCATTTTTTTGCCAGTGTGGTTAAAAAACACATTGGAAAAAAACATCAGCCAGTGTTTCTAGCTGATGACACTATACGTTTGACTCTAACTGCTTAAAGTCACTGGGAAGCCACTGCACATTTCATGAAAGTTTGTTTGTAAAACAGCCATCTTTTGTCTCCAGGTTTAAAGAAGGTATTTGGCATATATTTTAAGCAAAATCTGTTCACCATTCCAACCTAATCATCATTCTTGTTCATCATTCTTGCTTGAGTCCAAAACGTTTCTCATAATCCTAAATTTGACTGGATACAGCAACAAGTCATGGGCATTGCGCTACCTCTCAAAAAGCAGTACCAAAGACACAAAAGCCAAATAAAACAAACAAAATGTTCAAAAGTAGAAGAAGGAAATCCGAGGAACTACAAAAAACGTACAGTAGTCAAACCTCTGCATTAGCACCACCTACTGGACACGAGTGTAAAAGGCTAAATCTGTGACTGACTTTGGCAGTGCTTAACCAAAAATAGTAGAAATATGAGTCTGTGTGCCGACATTGTTTAAATGACTTTGTGCGCATCAGTTTGAAAATGACGTTGAAGTCTTAATATGGCCAACAAATTTACCCTGCTGCCTTTTTAGAACTTCTGCAGGATCATGCTTCTCTAAGTTGCTATTTAAAGAGATCTGACTCATTGTCCCAAGGAATGTTGACACCAAATCCTTTAAAAAAACGTTTTTTCATAGGACTTCAAACATAGCATGTCGTAATGACGCCGCAGAAGACCAAATGTAACCAAATATGCCTTTCAGTTAACAAGTATGCTATAATCAAATGTATAATATGAGAGGAGACAGACTATTATGTCCCTTAATGGCTGTTTTTTTTCGTCTTCTTCTCAGTAAGCAGCAATTTTGCATAGTCATTAGTTGGGGGGAGGGGTTGACCCTGCGAACTGTAAGAGAATGCGTGCTTTGCCAGTGCAGGAATAAACATGGACATGCAGCTCGTGGTGACGGTTGATACTGAAGTTCAGCAACAAGCCATTTCCTGCACAGAGAGCCATTATGATGACTCCCACCCCCCCTTATCTGTCAGCCACCATGCTCGCCTGCTCCTCTGCAGATGTGCACAAACACACATGCTTGGAGGGTAGTGTGGTTATGGTGATTGAAATTGTCTGTGCATGTGCACTGCACTGCCTACACTTACCCAGCCCTGGGGCAGTCCCCCTCACCCAAAACAGCTGAAGGGGGGGAGGGGGAGGGATTGTGCATTCATTGGAATGGGGTTTGAGGAGGAGGGGGGTTGATTGAGCGTCCTGCCTTGGGAAGAAAAAAAAGGGTGGCAGATAGAGGGAGAGGGGAGAAGAAGGGGGAGGGGTGGGTGTTTTGCCTTTTTAAAAACAGGGAGGGAGTGGAGCAGACAGGCAGGAGAGGAGAGGAGAGGAGAGGAGAGGAGGTTCAGGGGTAGAGGTGAGGGGAGGACGGCTGGGTGGCTGGCGCCGTGGCTCAGTTGTGTCTGGAGCTTGGCTAATAACAGCTCGTGTCCGACCAATATTGACCCAAGTTTGTGCAAATAAATGGCTCCGTGATAATTTAATTGATGGAGACATAAATCTATTTGGGTGAAATAATGTGGTGAAAAAGGCAGATTGTCCTTACTGCAGAGCTTTTAGACAAATTTAAAAGCTAGAGCAGATAGGGGCTGTAAATAGGGAGTGCATTGGGTTCAGATTGGGAGTCTTGACTGTGTTTTCTGTTTGCATCATGAAAATTGCATGAGTGCCAAGAAATCTAAACAAAGCTATATATATATATATATATATATATATATATATATATATATATATATATATATATATATATATATATATATATATATATATAGCTAGCTCCTTGTTGCACAATAGTAATTTTTGACACATCCTGGCTCCGTTTCCAATCCAAGTTTCACCTTGTATTCCTATTTAAATGGTCTCCTCTGTTACTTTATCAAAGACCCCACTGATATCTCACTCAAAAGAATGAAAAGGTGGGGGTGGCTAATTAAATTATGTAGGGTCAAAGGGCTCGAGCAGATTAGTTTTGGCCTTGGAGCCATTATCTTCCACAGAGAGGCTATCGTTTGTAGGTAGCTGTGTATGATTAGCTGGGAGTGAGAGACAAAGAAACCAAACAGAAACGGGATTAAAGGCAGAGGCAGAAAGCAAGGCATATATATATGCATGAAGTACTAGAGGTGACGAGAAGGAAAAACACTGGAGAACAGATGTGTGGGAGCATAAAGTAAAAATAGCCATACTAAGAGACTGGGCGCATAGGTAATATGCTGAGAGTGCACGTGGCATCTTTGTGAGATGGAGGGAATCTGACGTTTGTTAAGCCAAGTTAATGGCTTCCAGTCATTTCAAGTAGTGTAAAAAAAAAAAATGTCCAATGGTTCACTTACTCGTCATATCATGTTCTGTTTATGGAGTTCTAAGTAGCAGATATAGTTATCAAGCGCTTTCGTATTTAATACAAGACTTGAAAATTATGCACCAGATATGAGGCAGAAACAAATGGCAGCTGGATACGCTGGAATGCTAGCTAACCCCAAAGTGATGGACGGTGCTCTTTTTGTTGGTGGTTCAAAATACAATTTTCAGAATTTGTCTTCATTAAAATTCATTAACAATGTATGACGGATCTGATTTCATCCTTTACACTTTTTTGTTTCACTGATATTCATGTTTTTGTAGTGCAATCTACAATGTAGGCCTACTTCTTATCTTTTTAATAGTGTAGTGTTAGCATGCTAACACAAAAACAAACGTCAGCATGATAATACTAACCACATAATATCATCTTCGGTATCTGTCTCAAGTGGCGGGGTTTAAACATTTTTGAGTCTTGTTCTCAGTGGAACGAGACATGGACAGAAGGATTGGGACGTCTTCTGTAGTAAAGCGTACACTGCTCTGATCTGTTGTAGTGAAGAAAGAGCTGAGGCAAAAAGCAAAGCCCTTGACTTACCATTCTATGTTCTGACCCTCGCATATGGTCAGGAGGTATGGATTCTGGCCAAAAGAATTAGATACCAGATACAAGCGGCTGAAATGAGCTTCCTGTGGAGGCTGGGCATGCTAAGCCTTAGAGATTGATCGGGGCGCTTTTTTATCCAAGGGGAACTCAAAGGAGAGCCGCTGCTTCTCTGCATCAAGAGGGGTCAGTTGAGGTGTTGTGGGCATCTGATCAGGATGCCCCCTGGGGGACCTCTCTTTAGGGGGGTTTCCAGGCACTTACCACAGGGAGGAGACTCCGGAAAGATCTAGAGCTTTCTCAAGGACTATATATCCCATCTGGCGTGGGAACGCCTTGGGACCAATTAGAATGAGACAGAGAATGTTGCTGTGTAAAAGGATGTCTGGGTTTGTTTCCTGGACCTGTTGCCCGGTCTCTGATAAGGAGACAATGGATAGGTGGATAGATGAGCTTCGAAACCACAAATTCTACTAAAAAAACATAATTGTTCATTTGGATGTTAACACTATCAAAAACTTTTGCAGGCAGCATGAGACATTATCATTAAACATAGCATTCCAAAGTATGTTGACAACTTGCTTTGCTGAGGGGGAGAGGGCAATCGGCTCTGTCTGTACCGCTGACAGCACCGCAACCAGGTCTCTTGACGCCGAAATCGGGGACATCTCAAGGGCAGACTATGCCTGGAAATAACAAACCTCTGGTCAGCCTACATGAGCTAGGACTTTTTGCATGCTGGCACATAACCTTGCCTGACAGCTGAATTCTCGCAGTGTTTGTGTGTTTGCAAACACACGAGGAGGAGTCCATGAGGAGTCCATGGGAGGGCGCGGGTCCATCTTGTCCCGCGCCCTCCCATGTCATTCGTCCCGTTGCAGGATTATGGTTTAAGGCGGGACATACCAGTTGTGTCCAAAGCAAGAGTTGCCGAACCAACACAAACATGGCAGCACTGAAGGACGCAGACGTAGCTGTTTTTTCTTTGAAAGTAGAACAGCAAGAAGTGCCTGGACTAGCCTAACTTTTTGCGGTTTCTCACGACGCCTGCCGATTACGTTTTCATTTGATACCATGATTGGCTAAAACCAACTTTTGGTAGGCGGGCACTAGGTGTCGCTTCGCCCAATCAGCTCAGAAAGTTCTGGTGAATGTCCCTCCTTTCTCTGAACGGATTCGACGGGGCATGTCCCAGATTGATAATGCGCAGAACGGACAGTGCTACAAGTTATCAACCTGCCGTGATGCAGATCTAAGTTTTACCTGGTAGTCGTTATTCTTTATTACAATGACGTTAGCTTGCTTACATTAACTGGACCCTAAAGTTAGCGCTATCAGGCTAATATTAAATTCTGCAAAGCAGTTACAAATAGAGAAGTTATTGTTTGCATACGCACTCCAGTCCTCATTTTGCGCGTCCTGTCCCCCGGTAAAAGCTCTCCCCAATTTTATTGTATTATTATAGAGGAAAAAAGTTGCAAGAGCTATTTACCCAGTCCAGACATAGTAGCTGGACAGCGGCAGGACGTAAGAGCTGAAAGATCCGAGCGCCCTCCGCGTTATTGCTGTCGTCACAAACTATTCTTAATAAAGTCGTATTAGCATGCTAACAGTGTGAACCCTTTAGCTTGCTAACGCTAACTGCATTTAATCATTAGCTTCAGGATGATACGGTTTGTGCTAGCAGGCTTGGTTGGCTCAGGTTGGTGTGATGATCTGTTTAGAGATGTAGAGTACTCTCGCTCAACCATGTGGTTCCTACTAGACCCTATAATGGACATGTCGGGCATAAAATGTTTAGTGAAACTTTTGAACACTGCTGCAGAATAACTCATTTAATTTTATAAACCAGTTGATGATATTTTCATTGGGTAGACAAAAAAAAAAAACAACTACCACACACTCAAACAGTTACATGATTAGATAACGTGTGATTACTCTCTGTTCCAGCCCATAAACAATGGTTATAGGTGCTTGTGCACGCACGTCCAATTTTACGGCTGCTTTTTAGTCATCAGACTTGTGTGTAATTTTTACAGCATTTCTTGCATAACGTCTGTTAAAGGCTGCCCAAAGGTTGAAATGTCATCACAGTAATCAAGAACACAGACAGCTTTTTTATAGGTATTGATGGAAGGAGAGAAAAATTAAGAGCTAACCTTCTTTTTTTTTTTACATAACTAAATCTAATTATACATATTGCAGAAACAAGGTGGGGTTTTCTTCTGTAATTTTTAGTTTCTGTCTCTGTTTGTTACTCATGTTATGACTTTGCATTTGCACAACAGCTTTTGCTCCTGGTAAACTGAGTACAAAAAAAAAATATGTACCACAACAAACAGAATCCGTAGGGGTAGCACACAGAACACAGACTCCTATAATGATGCAGAGACACAACTGCTTTTACTCCACTCTGTAATTGCATCCAGCAAACCCTCCCTGCCTCTTTGAAGGTTTCTGGTTTGACTCCGTCTTTTATTTATTTTTTTTCTTTTGGTTTTCTTTTGTCCCTATATGTTTTATAAGAGGCACATCTTCAACCAAAAGGTTCCCATTGTGTGTGTGTGTGTGTGTGTGTGTGTGTGTGTGTGTGTGTGCACGTGAGCGTTCTTGTGTCTGCAGCGGAGTATGCGGTGGAATACGTGGGAAGCTGCGTGCAAATGTTCTCGCTGGTAGATGTGAAGTCTGCAGGTCCCACCAGTGATCAGACGATAAAGTAGCAATCTGTATAAAATTGTAACAGTGCACGTTTCTAAAAAAAAATAAATAAAAATGCTGACATGCAACAATTTAGAGCCTGGACGTACGCACTACGTCAGTAATCCGATTGGAGCACATTTTTTTAAAATGGTGCATGGAAAACACCCGTGCACAACTCAGCCATGACCTGTTAGTAACCTCATATTCACCTCCATCGATCAGCTGGTTAGCAGTTGTGCATTACCTGATTGTGTGTTCTGTGGAAACGCGTGTTTAGTACGGAAGAGTAATAAGTCAGGACCTTGCACGTGTGTGCATATGGATCTTAAATAACAAGTATTTATTGCTTTATGCTTCTTCTCCCTTTCTTTTTTGCTCTTCCTCTGATGTACACCTGAGTCTTGCATCACGCCTCTCTTTAACCCGGTTCCTCACTGAACCATGACCCTTCTGTGTTGTGCAACAACCATGGTACCTTTTTTTTTTGGGTTTAGTTTTTTATATGTCCTGCCATGTCTCTCTCGCTCTACTTTTTCTTTATGTGGGTCAAGCATCACAGCTTAAGCTGCTCTGCAGTTTTTGATGAAATTCTACAGCAGGGATTTTTTTAGCTTTGTTTTGAGTCTCAGGAGCGGTCTAAATGTGGCTCTCCTCCTTACAAAAGAAAAGTAAAGTCTGGGCGTGTTTTTTTTTTTTTTTTTACGAGGATATAGCTGTGTCTCGCTGGGTGATTGTGTCTGGAGGCCAGTGGGTACACTCAGTGCTTTATGGGTCTGAGTGTGCATGTTTGTCCCCAGACGTGTAACACGATCTGTGTGGAGACGTCCTTCATCCCTCCTTCGTGTGCCTGTTCCCCCCTCACCTCCCCTCTATGCTACGTCCCCCCCCCCCACCCCCCAGATCCGTTCACGGTCCTCTCTCCTTTCTGTCTGCCCCTTTTCCTGCCCTTTCGTCCCTAGATGGCTTCAGATTTGGAGAAACGGCCACCGGTCTTTGTGCTTTGGCAAGGGCGCTGGCGAGGATTGTCCGTATGATTGTGTACATTGGGCGTGGCTGGTCGATGGAGGAGGTCATCAAACAGTCTGAATTACTCCCTCGGGATTTCTATCACTGATGTATTGAATTACAAGCTTCTCTTCTCCGGGTGTGTTTTCTCTCGCCTTTCTGGCTCTTCCTTTTTCATCCTTCTCAATTTAACGGGCGAAGCCTTGGAAAAACTCAGCAAAAGCCAAAACGAGTGGACAGAAAGACACACGTTTTTGTCTGACAACCTGCTTCTACTGTAGAGGGACCTGAAAGGGTTAAAGAGTGGCTCTGGTAAAAGCTTATAGGTAGTTAAAAGTATCAAAACCGGGCACTTCATAACTCTTTAGAGGCTGATTTCCAAGAGGCTGTCAGGATTCCCTTATTCAAACAGAAGCGAACTCTTCTAAAGGATTGGACAGAGCAACTTTACTATAAAACATGCAGCCTTCTGTTATTTGTTGAGGTCTGACTCCCCGTTGTTGCACCGTGAATGAACGGCTGACTTGCATCCAAAGAAAATACCGTTTCCATTCTAAAATCTTCTCGCACTTTTACGCTTCCTCTTGCTTTTTATTTTTTGTCTTTTGTACACACCTCAGTGATATTGAAAATAAGTCTTCTCTATGTCTCCATGCCACCTCAGAGAGGGTTCTCAGTGCAACCTGTTTAATGCTTGGGGGGGGGGGAATGTTTCTTGTCTTCTGACTGGCCGGCCACTGACCTGGGCGGGTTCATGGTTAAAATAGTCCAAACGCGAATACCAGCAGATTTCTCTGAGCATCTCTACTAATCTGCTTTCGACTGTTCACAGAGCCTCACTTTAAATATCCCAAACTTTTCCCTTTCTTTTTTTTTTTAAGTGCAAAACTGCAAAGAAATCGCACCCTCCCACATCCGCGGCCGCATTCCAACATGTAGGTGGTTTTCAAACTGGAGCCTTCCAACGTCACCCTGCAAGGAAAGAAAAAACAAAAATCCCCCTTAGAGGTGTCCAACACAACCAGAAGCCTTCACTTTGCCAGAGCGTGGTGTTTGCCGTTTCCAGGAGCCCTGTGTCCTGTACTCTGATGCCATATGGCAGCTACGGCTTACAGAGCAAACACAGCTGGCTGCCTCCCCTGGTTGCACGGGTGAACAGCAGCATAACAGCAAATAGAGGGATTGCAATATGCGGTGCATTAATATGGCCGGGACTCATGGTCGTGTCTGTCAGATGCATTAGTGTTCAACTTGGAGCCTGCTTTAAAGACTCTGTTATGTTGAGATGTCGTTTTTTTTTTTTTAATATTACACTGCTGCAGGCAACTGGCGCCCAATTTAAAATGACGATTAAAAGCACGTTCATCTAAAATCAAAAGGCGCTCGCTCTATTAAACGGCGCTCAAATCTATGTTTCTGTGTGCGGTGGATGTTCCGCACATGGCCCGTTGATAAAAAGCAATTTATGCGGTGGTCTGGAGCAGGGACACGCTCAGACAGCGAGATAAAGAAGGAGGGAAGACGGCGGGGGGGGGGGGGGGGGGCAGGTACAGAACATTGCACATCATAAATAAAATGTCAGAAAACACCGGCGCGTGCTAGCCACTGCTCAGGGTAGCATGAAATCTGCTCTCGTCCGCCTTCCCTCTTATCTCCCCAGCCTGGCTCCGTTGTTTGTGTGAGCGCGAGCGAGCGTGTGCAGGGTAATTGAGGTGTGCGACCTTGCTGTGGGGCTGGCAGGTGTACGGCCCGGTGATGAAATGAATCTGGGGGGGGGGTTGGATGGGGAGCGGGCTGATACCCGGTCTGCATGTGCATGGATGTATGTTTTCTGGCATTCTGTTGTGGAAGAAAAATAGGTGTGTATGTGTGTTTGTGTGTGGGTGGAAGCACAGTTTTCTGCATGGGACTTGGAAATGAGATAATATGCATGAATTGTGTGTGCGTGGGTGTATGCGTTGTCGAGCGGTGGAGATGCCATATATCACTTTCTATACGCTGCCGAGTGCATCTGAATCTGCTTTGCATGAAAAATACCGGGACGTCTTTTAAAACATGGCTGTCAAATTGTAACCGGCCTCCGTAATTACCATAAAGTAAAGAGACAGGCGGCGGAGAAGATAGGCACATTCTGTCTATATATTATTGTCTATTACTGTCATTATGACTGCGTGTCCTATATATCATATGGAATCCTGACGGAAAAAACGTTGATGAATGTTTGGTTTGTTGTGCCACCCTGGCCACGCCTGGTGTTTTTCTGCTTGGTCAAGAACTTAGCATGAAGCGCTTCTGAGCTTGTTGCAGCCCGGTCTTCCCCTTGATGTCATCTCTATGGGAGCATGTTGAGTTTTTTTATTATTTTTTTTTTTTTTTGCAACATACATGAAGCTTTTTAACTATTATTTCTCTGTAATGTAGAGGCAGATATTGCAACAACAACAAAAAACAGCCTTTCTTTAGTGGCTAACCTTAGTGTCGTATAATTATTAGCATAATTAGCATGGTTAGCATGAATATGCTGTAGAGTAAGTAACTCTTGGATTTTCTGAAAGTTAAGCGTTTCCAAATTCAGTGTGTTCCATCACGACAGGTTAAAAATCCCCAAAGGATTAAAACTGAGCAATTTTGCTGTATCACGTTCAGCCTTCCTGTTAGCGGCTAAAGTAGGTGGCGAGTAAAGCCGCAAAAATTGCCGAAACAGCAAAAGCAGCAAACAGGCGCGAAATGACCTGCCCTAATCAAAGTCTTTTTTTTTCCTGTTATCACAGGAGTAAACGCTTTAGGAAATCGTTTTTTTTTTTTTTTAAACTGGGTTCTTGCGTTTTTCGGCAATTCCTGAGTGACACGTGGCTCATCAGATACAAACTGAAAGCAATAGGATGTAAGTTTTTAAGAGTATACTGCAAAATTAAATCTGTAAGCATTTAGTGCATTTGTTACTGTCTCAACAGTCATAAAAACACTGACTAAATAAATGTGTTTTTTCTAACAGATATGATTGATGCAGGGCCAAACTGACTATGTAATATGGTCATGCACCACTTACTTATAGCTACAGCATAATAAAAACTCTTTTGACTTTGGGTTACTTGAGCCTGCCACAGACGACCTGTGGCCCCTGTGTGTGTGTGGCCCCGTAACTTTCTGGAGCCACGCCTGATGCTGTTAACAAGAATTAGCTGCAAGAATCTCTTGTGCTGAAGATCCATTTGGTTGTACTGAATAATGGAAAGTTTGAAATTGGAGCATTAGTGGATGGCTTCACATTTTTAAAGATATTGCTGTGAGAATTTTGAGTTCATTGTGCAGCCTCGGTCAGGTCCATTGCAGGCTATTCACGCTCCACAGGAGCTGCAGCTGAGGACTGAGGGCACCATATATTTAATACCTTTTTTAAATGTTAGTGTTTTTCCATTTTTTCCCCCAAAGTGTATCACCCTAAACGATCTGTCTTACATCTACTGTATATGTCTGCCAGGTGGCATTGTAAGAAAATAATGGGTGCCTTTACCATCACCCGATAAGCTTATCGGTTTAAATGTCAGGAAGACTCGTAAATATCTCCTCTGCCTTGTCTGGAATCTTGGCTTCGCTCGCTGGTTTACATCGTCATAAATTTTTCATGATAATAGCTGCAACCGGAAGACCGCTCTCTACGTTTAGGATTGGGAAGCTCGAATTTCCGAGGGTTTCAGTGTGGGGGAAAAAAAAAAAAAGAATCCGCTTAATATCCAACCTACCGGGATAGTGATTATTTAAGCCTTCCGGTCTATTTGCATTGAACGAAATATGATCTGATGCTGAGCGTATGTCACATTGAGCTGTTTAAACGTAGTGTATGTTTGCACGGCGACTCGGTCATCCTCCTTTCTTGCAGCAGAATATAGCTGAACAGCAGAATCCATAAGCTCTCCCACCCCTCCCCTCTTCCTCTCAGTAGCACACTGCATCTGTGTCATGTCACCGGGTTTGTGCGTCCCAGAGTAACCCTCCTCCTCTCCCTCCCGTACCAGCTCAATCTCTCTCTCTCTCTCTCTCTCTCTTCCCGTCCTTGTGTGTCTTCGACTGTCAGCCTCGATCTCTTCATCTTCTCTCCTCCACCTCATCCCCGCTCCTCTTCCCTCTTTGTCCAAAAGAAGATCCTCCCTCCCTCGTCTCCCTCTCATCCTCTCTTCCTCTATATTTAATGCACTTTGCTTTCTTAGCATCTCCTCCTTCCTCTCACTCCATCATACAGCAACAGCACACATCCACATCAATGCATCTCTCTCTCTCGCGCGAAGCATGCAGAAACATAAAACTGTCTGCGTGCATATATTAATAGATCCAAGCTTCTAAGCTGACGGCTGCATGCATAATCTATCTGCACATACAGAATGTGAACAGTGCACTTAAGAAAGCGTGTGTGTGTGTGTGTGTGTGTGTTAGATCTGGGGCCCCTCAGGCTCCTCCCTCAGGAGACAGGTGTGGACCAGATTGAGTTCCACCTCATTTCCTCTGCTCCTGCGCAGCTGGTCAAGGACACATTTACGCGCACAAATGCGAGCATGTTCAGCACATGCTCGCTCACACCTCAAATGAAAACGACCTCAGAAGGATCAAATGCGGCATTAGCATAGAGTAAGCGAATGTCTTGAGCATTCAGGAGGCAGGCTGCTCACGGATTCCTGTGGAAGAGGATTACAGCTGTGATTACAAGATGATCGGAAGAGTGTTTCCACTGTGGCACAAACAGATTTGCAGTCTCAGTGTAAAATGGCTTAAGCTCATCCCACTTGCGTTCTAAATATATAACGTATGCATACTTTGATCTGTCACACGGGCAGTAAAACACTAATATTTACAGCTGCCTTTATTTTTGTTTTCTTTGATCATGCTGACAAGCCTTTGTCTCTTTTTCTTTTAAGCATTTTACTAAACAAATATGCGCCAAACATGCTAACACTGGGATGTTCTTAGTACAGACTTCAGCAGGTGTTGGGCAATGCCAGTTCAAGGGACTCAATCAGCCTGGTAAATAAATTAAAGAAATTCTACTTCAGTTAACTGGTTTATACAGATAGTTAAATTTCACGTCAGTTTTCTGAAGCGAATGTCGTGTGGAGTAATTATGAGTTTTCAATATCTTACCTGCAGCAGACACCGGTGAGTTTAGAGAATCTGGGTAAAATTCTGACGGGGAAGTCAACCCAATAGCTAACGAAAGCAAGCCATGTTCAAGAGACACTTTTCCCACAGTTTTAGGTTTTACTCCTCAGGACTTCTGCATCAGAAACTTGTATGCATAGTCTAGGCTTTTAAACAAACAGTCCTGCTATTGCTTGAAATTACCCAAACTCTGGAACGTAATCTGTGGCCAATTTGGCAGTACAAATGGTGAAACTGAGTTATTACAAACCCAACATCAAGATATCAAAGAGCCAATATAAATGAAAGAGAGTTTTGATTTAAGTGCTACATAGCTAATGCAAAATTGATATGCTGTAAAAATACAGTCTTGATTCAAATTGCCAGGAATGGTTTTCATCTTGTGTTAGATGGCAGAAGTTCACGCTTAAATTAATGTGACTAGTAGTGAAGTGTTAACTGTGGGGCCTGCACTGAATAACTGAATAGCTTTCCTTATGACTTTAATTGGCTGTTGGATTTACGTAATTGTTAAATTAATCCCCTCTATTACCTTGACTCCAAGTAGCTAATAGCTCAACTCAGATTGGATGTGTCTTTGACTCTGATTTGCTTTTGGCTTGACTTAATTAGCTGTTAAGCTAACTCTGAGTAGAGGTTAGCTTGACTCTTGCTATTAGCATGACCCGTCACCTGGTGTTTGGGTAGCTGGTAGCTTGACTCAGAGTAGCTGATAATTTTACATGGATTTAGATTTACGGTTAGTTTGATTAGCAGCTTTTAGCATGACTCTAAATAGCTGTTAGCTCAACTCTTGATTAAATGTTAGCTTGATTTTTAGTTAGCTGTTAGCTTCACTCTTGCTGGGTGTTCGCTTCATTCTAACTAGCCTTTGCTTGACTCTGAGGAGCTGTTAGCTTGACTTTTTAGCAGTTGCAAGCTTGACTCTGAGGCGGTGTTGGTTTGCTTTGGATTCACTGGTTAGCTTTACTTGCAGCCTTTAGCAATATTGTAAGTTATTGCTAACAGCGGTTAGCTTGACTAACGGTTAGCTTGACTCTCGTTAATGAGAATGTCTCACTCATACCTCTGACTGCTGTCTAGGAGAAGAATGCAATAAAAATAATATTTAGAAGTACTCCATTCAAACAGACTTGGGGGGGGGGGGGGGCAAGGCTGGGTGTTGAAAATCCCACTTTTATTGTTATCAGCATTTAACAAACGCATTCATAGCAGATGCTGGTGAAGATTCTCAGTCATCCAGGTCATGGTCATTCCAAAAAAGTAAAAAAACAAAACAACTGGACTTTTTCCCGAAGTTTGAAGACGTTTCGCTTGCTATCCTAGAAGCTTTCTCAATTCAAAAAGTCTGGAGCACATTACTCTAGACTTTTTGAATTGAGAAAGCTCAAAGCGAAACATCTTCAAACTTCAGGAAAAAGTCCAGTTGTTTTGTTTTTTACTTTTTTGGAAAATTTATTGCAGATATTGAGTTGAATATCTTAATCTTCCGTGAGCGGTCCAACATATCGAAACCTTTTAATTTTGTTAAGCAAGCTTACCCAATATAACAATTCATGTTATTAAAAGTCTCGATGCTTGTGTGTGCCTAGCTGCTGTGATGCCTGCTCTTTCCAAGAAGTGGATGATCGTGGACAGGCAGATGTCGCTTTTGAAACATGGACCAAAAAAAAAAAGAGGCAGGAATAAAATGGATGAAGAATAGTCAACTCATGTATATATCGTGTGACAGTGTGCTTACATGATGGTGAAAGTGATTGAGTGTTTGTCACGTTGTAAGTACATATGTGTGTGTGTGTGTGTGTGGTCCTTCTAGGAGTGTGGGAGCCCCCATGTGGGAATCACGTGTGCCTCAGTCAGATAAAGAGGTCTTTGTGAGCAGATGTAGGAGATGTGGCTCATGTCACACACATCCCCTTGTGCGCACTTTACATACTACGCCTCAACTCACTTTCTCTTGCAAAAAACCCTCATTGTTAAAAGCGTCGCCACTTGCAAATTAAAAACGTTCGCCGTCTAGCTCTCTAGGTATGAAGTCATCATGGTTTGAATGGGGAACACAAACATAGCAGTGTATTAAAAAAGACCTGAGCAAGTTTTATACGTGACTGTTGAATGGCATTGTGCAACTAGAAAGTACAGTTTAACACCTCCGCTCAGGTATGTGGGCTTGGCAGGGCTTGCCTGACAACTCAGCTTTGACACAAACACTATGAATCCAGCATCCCAGAGACACCTGATTCAAAGTGTGTTGAATCTATACACATTTGCCCCGGTGTTTTCTAGGCCTGGGGCCCAATGCAGTGCTGAATATCAACTTCTTCAATGCTGTGAGGAATTACAGGTTTGTTTTCTCGCATGTTTCAAATAACTATGAACCATAATCTTTTGTAACGTTTTAATCTATAGGCCTCATTACTGTCAAACCTGTAAAATCAAGAAATAAACTCCGTAAAACTCGCATGACGACATGAAGTAATCTAAAGGATGTCACAAAGCAGAAATTCAAGAAGGTATGAGGAAAAATTGACACATTTCTAAAGGGTCTGTACACACTGTAAAAAGTCTGAGAAACGTATTCACTTGAGGTGGCAAGAACAAAAACAAAGTTTAATATTGCTGTTTCAAGAGAAATATATGTGCAGATCCCCTGGGTTGGAGTGACAAGAGAAATTGTAACTAAATGATAGTTCCTCTTTCCTAGAATAACCGTCAGCGCTCTGCCCAATCACGATAGTTGTCTCCAGCTGTCCTGGGTGAGATTTATTTATTCTTGTGTAGCATGTGCAGGCCTTTAGGCTTTGGGACTACATCAAACCATAGTAAGACCCATTGTCTAGAAACATGGAAAACATGGGACAGTTATTAACCTATCTTGGAGTTATTGGCTTGCAAAAATTGCTCAAAGTACATCTGCGACTCATCCACGGGGTCACAAAATAACCCAGAAAAACATCAAAATCAGTGCAGGTCTCAGTTAAGGTTGAAGTTCAACAACAAGAAAGAAAGACTGGGCAAAAATTGGAGACTTTCAGTGCAAAAACAACCAGCAACAATAAAATTACACAAAGTCTTGTCTCAGATTTGCCAAAAAAAAAACATCCAGATGTTTCTCAATACGTTGGGGAAAATATTGTGCGTACTGAGGAGAAGAACTTTCTGAAAGGTGTGCAAACCTTTCCATCTAAGATTAACATAAAATGAACAGAACATTTCAGTAAAAGATCATACCTACAGTCAAAAATGGTGTTGGTACCATGAATTCTGCTCTCTACAAACATCCCGGAGCAGATTTTTGACCTTAAGTACTGTTGAGTTCAGCGGCATGACAGTGATCCAAAGTACAGAACCAAATTCACTCGTGAACGGCTAAAAAAAACAAAAGATTTATAAAGGGCCTAGTCAAAGTTTCAACTTAAATTCAATCGAGATGGTGTTGCCTGACCTGGAACAGTCTTTTTATTGTTTGAAACCTGATATAATCAGCTTTCATCCAATCCCAAAGTAACCTAAAGTCCATCTTCACAGACTCCACATGTTTGTTCAATAACCCTATAATTTGTCAGTATACAACTTGTTAAAAAACACACATCGTATTTACGTTGCAAAATAAGACCGTCAAAGTTTAAAGGGGATGCGAGTCAGTTCCCCATGAGTCATTATTACAGTCATCTATCTTGTTTGAGGAAGGTATCACTTTCTACTCTTTCTCAAAGCATTTATTTTGGTGGGATGCCTCAGGGCTGGTTTCTTGGACTGCTTGTTTTTATGAGAAGCAGGCTCAGGCATGACAGCTAATTGCACCAATCATCTTTCAAACTGAAAATTAAATCAACCACTTGCACGGAGTGGTGTTTAGAGATGTAAACTAACTCACAAACCATTCTGTGTCACAAAAGTTGGTAATCAGGCACACCAACAGCAGCAAAGAAAAAAAAAGTTTTCCTATTGATACTTATTCTGGTAAATTTCCAAAAACATCGGGTTTACTCAACAGGTGGAAAGTAGAGGAAACCCCCCTTTGTGCTTTGCGCGTGGAGCCATAGATTCATACTGGAATAAAGTTTATTTTGGTGTTTCTAATATATCTGTACCCTGTTAGGTTTTGTGATCTTTATAAAAACAAAGCCGACCGTTCAGAGTTGGAAGAATTTGATGACCGGCGCGGGTTTTATTTGGAGGACTGACGTCATGAGTGTAGCCGCCTTGAATGCTTTCGACAGCTGTGAGGGAGGCACTCTCTCTGCTCAGCCGCTGCGTGAAGACATTTGTATGTTTGCGTGATAAAGAGAAGGATCATCCAGAGTAAATGGCTTATTTTCAGAAAGCCCCCTGTTTAGGCACACTTGCTTAAATCTCTCCTCCTTTTGCTTTCGCGCATAAAAGCACGCTGTTTGTTCACGGCTCTTTGATTCTGGGCAGCAGCCGCAGTCGGCCTGCTTTCATTAGGGTCTGTCTAGACGAGATTTATTACCAACTGCTCCTTCCTGTCCTCTCCACTTCCCCCTTTCTCTGTCGTTTTTTTTGTCTAATATCCGACCGATTTTCAGACGCTCTCCAGCCGTGCGTCGCATGGCTCGACTCAGCCTCGTCTGTCATCCTCCTCTTCACGTGGGTGTCAATTTTTATTTTTTTCTCTCTCTCTGCCTGTCCCCGACAAGGAAGTCTGTCTGCCTCGTCTGTCACTTCGTCCATCCGCGTCTCGAGTGTACGCACGTGGGAGTCGGTGTGGGTGTTATGGTTTTTGCGAGCTAGGCCTGGTTTTGACCATGACCTTTTTGCCGAAGCCGTGTGGCAGGAGTTCACCGAGCCGAACATCCTCGACCGCAGCCAGCCTCGCTCTCCTCCTCGCTGTCTGTTGCTCTGCCGGCTCTGGCCTCTGAAATGCACGAGACGAGAAAAGCAGACTGCCGGGCTCTCTCGTGCGTGTAACGCAAAAAATAACGCAGCCGTTATTATTAAAGCGAAATTCACAGGGGGGGCGGATGACTTTTAAAACCTGGTGCAGATCTGAGCAAAGTTGCAAAATGAACAAAAGTGGAGCCACAAAGCAGTTATTCTGTCATTCAGTAGCATCTTACAAAACGTCTGCGTTTACTTGTGCCCTAATCTCTCGCACACCTTCAGGATTACAGTGTGTGACGGCATTCCGAGAGATTAGATGTTCGCAAAACAAGCCAGCCTCGCTCTTGATTTGCTGCTGGGAGCCTTAAACGCCGGCAGCACTGCCTTCATATTTGCCTGCAGGCGGTTGACTTCACTTAGTTGCTTCTAAAGGGATTCGGGAAAACAACACGGAGGAAGCAGTCGGACATGTAGCGACACACAGAATAGGAGACGGCGAATGCATTTAGAGTCGTAGCTGATTTTAATAGCACTCCTGCAGCGGCTCGGTGGAAGTATGAAGCCTGTTGCCTGAACTTGAAGGGACCCGCTGAATCAGCAGTGACTCAGTGCCGGAGCAGCCCAAACACGGCTACTTTACTCACGACATGCAAGCTCACACAGGCTAAACAATGCGTGTGTGGTGTTATGAACAGTAGAGACAAAAGACACAGAGATGTAGTAGGACACAGTGTGTGTGTGTGTGTCACAGTGTATATGTACAATGCTGTGGAAAGCAATTTTAGTATCAGACAACGATGACCTGAGGAAATACAAAATTCAGTGAGGATTACATTCATATGGGGAAAAAGCTACCCAAACAAAACCGGATCTTTGTGAAAAAAAAAAAAAATCAATGGCCTCTCTTTTTAATTGATGACTTAAATGTGATTAGCCACATTTCATGAAAAGTTCAATTTGATTCCACTGCCAATCATAGACTTGTTCAATCAAAATAGAACCTGCTCAACAACAAGTATGCTAAAAGCATGTTCCCTGATCTAAAAAAAATAAATAATAATTCAATAACAGATTAAAAAGCAGTACTTTACATCTGTTAGTCTTTTTAAAGGGTTTCAAAGGCCTGTCTAAGGCTCTGGGAGTGCTATGAACCACAGTGGGCAATTAGCCACAAATTAAGAAAACATGGAACAATGGTGAATTATCCCAGGATTGTCCAGCCCACAAAAGTTACTCCAAGATGCTTAAACTCATTCAGGAGAGGAACAACATCTAAAGAACTGTGGGCCTCCATACGTTCCAAAAACCCTGCTGAGCAAAAATAACACAAATCTCTTGCCCCCCCCCCCCCCCCCCAAAAAAAAAGAAAAAGAAAGCATCTTAATGATCCCCAAGGCAAGTATTTTTTAGGACAAACCAGACGAAAGTAAAACTTCTTGAGAATGGTGCATCCTGTTACATCTGGCCAAACAGTAGCTCAGAGTTTAAAACATGGTGGTGGTAGTGTGATGATCTTGTTGGCTCGTCTTAACAGATGGGAAAAGAAGAATATCCGGTCATCACTTCACCACCGTAAGGTCAGCTCCACCTGCGTTCTGCAGCAGGATGAGAATCAGAATCAAACATACTTTAATAATCCCTGGAGGGAGATTACTGATAATCTAAAACTAACCAGCAGATCCTTCTCTGAATGAAGAAAACCAGAGAGGAGTGGCCTAGTCAAAGTCTTAAATCTAATTGAGATGCTGTGGCAGGACCTTAGAACGGGTTGTCCATACTCAAAAACCCTGTAAAGTGGCTTAATAACATTGATTCTGCAAAGAAAAGTGGACCAAATTTCTCCCACAGCGATATACCAAAAAAAAATTCACTGACAGTTGTTACCCACTGCGGGCGGCGCCGCTGTTTTATTAGCTTTTGGGTGAAAACACTTTTTCACAGCGTTATAGATCTGTAATTTGTATATGTGTGCTTTAGGGGCGAGACGTCTGGGAGTGTAGCTTTTACATAAGTTGTTTCTGCTACAAAAGCACTCTAGACGGTTTTTGCCCAGTGACCCGAATTATTGTTTTCTCAAGGTGGATTTTCACCAGTTTTTCCTTTCTGTGTTTGTTGATGCTTACATTTGATAAAAAAAAATTGTTTTAACACATTGTGGGTCACTTTAAAGCCAGTGTAGCTCTTAAGCTTCCAGTTGTCTCCTTCACAAAACACTACAAGCAGGTTTCCTGTCCTAAAGGAGCAATGTATGAGAGGAAGTTGAGGCCTTTAAAAAAGGTAGCGTAGGAAAGGCTCAGCGGACTTTGCAGGCTGATACCATCTATTCATCCACGGCGTCAGCTTGCCACTTCACACACTGTGTCTACTGCCGTTTCCTTCACACCTACTTTCATTTTGTCCCTCTAAACAAACCGGTTTTTAACCACGTGCTAAAAACTATTGCATATGTTAATTTCTCTTGGAGGTGTTTTGATGAATTCTTGGGGTTTATATCAGCAAACATTTGTAGAAAAGCTCATACATTGTACTTTAACTGTATATTAGGATCGTTTTCACCAACTTAAGTATGGGGGGGGGGGTGTACTATGGTCCTCTTGGGGGATAAAGTTGGTAAAGTTGACATACTTTAAACAGCTGAGAAGTAAAATAACTTTGACTGAAGCTGAGGTAAAGATTCAGTGTGATAAATGATATGTGCTGGAAAAAATTAAGCTGCTGTTCATTGTTTCGGGATCTGATGAGCCTGAAAGATGTTGATCTTACTCCATTATTAAAATCCTTTGTCCCGGATTGTTTAGGTCTCCTCTTTCACGCCACGTTCAGTTTGAGTCTGGATGGCAGGTAAAGCACCTAAAAAACGCCTCTTTATCCGCCCGCATTTAGCAAATCTCTTCATGTTTTTTCACTCCCATCCTCTTCAAGCTGCTTTTATGTTTTTTTCTGAGTCTGTCTTGGCTCTTCAGCCTGACTTTGTGTGCCGGCTCTTTGTTGCTCCGCCCCCCCCGCCTGCCTCCTTTTTTTTTTTTTTTCTACACTGGTTAATGTCAAAGGGAGACGCTCCCACTGGTTAACCTTTACAGACCAAAGATAAACACCACTTTCTGTATCTGTATCGCTCACTATCGGTACCACTCACACACAACTAATCTTAATCTGTGGCTATTTGAATGCTGATTTAGTTGATTAACAGATGGCGATATTGATTAAAGTTGAATGGTTAATGTCACAGCTTCTGACATTTACTTGATGTGTCATAAAAAGAAGACATCCTGCCCTTGCAGCAAACAACCCTCGACACACACTCGCCCTCCTTGGAGTGTCTTTGTTTAAGGTAGCACCCACGTTCTTTCTGAAACACCTACACACGCACAGCTGTGGCCCCTGCAGGGAGTTTGCCCTCTGGCCCCTGGTTCAAAGGTTCGGGGTCTTGGCTAACAGGCTGTAAGATTGGCGAAGGCTGAGCCAGCTATTTCTGCCTCTTGTTGACACAACTGTCGCGCACTCGGCGCAAGCTGCTCGGCGCTCCGCTTCAGTAGGAAAGCATATGGAAGCCACCGCGGCGTGGGCGTGCTTTATTGTGCAGCCCTGCAGGTAAAACATAAGAAGAAGTGGAAGAGAGACAGGAAAGGCAGAGTAGTAGAAAAATGCCCTGTGGGTTTTGCTTTGACACACGCAGAAGGCATAAATAACCTGGAGGTTTGGTAGAAAACTCAAAAAGGTGTTTGCATTCTGGCATTTTCTATATTTTAAAGGTGTATATAGTCGTGTAATATGCTTATAGAAAAAGAACAAAAGTCATTTGATCATGAAATAAAATAAGGTTATAAACACCAAGCCTCCATCTTGATAGTGTTCTGATGTTCCTTTTTGAGACGAAATATAATTTGCTCTCAGACGCAATTAACAAATGTAAACAGACGTGGTGACATCTAGCAGCAGTATCGCAGAACTATCATAATGCCCGGTTTGCTTAATTAATAAAGCAAAGTCTAAGCCTGACCGTCTACAATGCCTCGCAATAAACCGGTAACTCGGCGTGATCAAAGACCAACCGTTATTAATTAAATAAACCAATCTACATAAACTTTAACAGCCTCATATTTAAAGATTTACTCACGTCGGTCAACTGCGGTCACATCCGAGCCTCTGCAGGTTTATCGTCCGCTTCAGTGAACACCAATGTTGGTACTGTATTCCCTGCAACATTCCAGTCTTTTCCCTCTTGGAGTCCATACTGTATTTTTTTTTTTTGCCTTTTTTTTCCACTGGATCTTGGACTTTCCTCTTTGTTTCACTGGGAGATGCTAATAGCCGTTAGCCGCTTCCTTGCCGTACATCCGTTAAAATCCTAAATAAACACGAAAAGCTTTATTTACTAGAAAATTGAGCAAAAACAAAGCATAAAACACCAAAATAACAACTAATACATCAGCAGGACATGATCATCTTTCATAAAAACTTTGCATGCAACTAGAGTGAGCTACTGACATATAAATTAAAAAAGTCAAATAACGTGGCTGTGCACCTTTAAAAGCAGTAGAAATGCATATCCAGTGGCTCTAAAGAGGAAAACATTGCAGCTGAAATGTTATGAATGATTTCTAGAGATGCACCGATCTGAATTCTGTGGCTGATTTCAGATCTCCAATTTTTTTGTTAAGCACTGAACTACCGATACCGATTTTTAGCCCATTCTAATTCGTCTTTATATTAGAACAGCATTCATTAAACATGTTTTTCTCTCCTGCCTGATATGAAGGGTACCCTGTTCATACATAAGGAGAGGTCTGCAGATGTAAAACAGGGCAGTATTTGTATTTTAAACGTAGCATGCTCTATTAGACTTGACATTTAAAACTGTCTCTAGGATGTAAGCTAATTAATTTAGCGACTGGGCCAGTTAGCATTACCAATAAACAGCAGTCTAGGTTTAAGGGCCAACATACATCGACCCTATTATTTTCTTTTTGTTGAACCAAAGCGATGGCGTACTGAGGTACCTGGCAACCCCATTTTTTTTTAAACTTGTTCAACTCTGGAAAGTTGGCATATCTGATAAGACTATCTCTAGGTTAAGTCCGGTTATCTGTTCTTTTTCTGTGCACTTCAGTATGAAAAGGACTGGATTTACGTTTAAGTAGTCTATTTTTCATCATTTATGTAACTTTTTTCCCCCTATTAAACCAAATAGATTGTTGTTGTTGTTTATATGCTTTGGGATAAGGCTTACAGTGTTTACGCACCAATTCTTCCTGCCAATAAAGAAAACAGTAGCAGGAGCAACAGCCAGGTCACCCTCTCTTTACAATATGTTTCGTAGCCGTGTTAGCTTTAACGTTTGGGCACAGTGCAGGTGCTGTGTGTGTCCTCAGGGTGTGTGGGCGTGGAGGTGTGTGTTGGGGGCGGGGTGTTACGCCAGTCAGCCACCTGTTCTCGGGGCCCTGAGCCCAGCGCTGACACGGTGACTCACTGACCGGACGGCACACACACAGATGGCCACAGCGCTGGTCCGGGGCCCGGCTTCGCACTTCTCTGGCTGACACGACAACACTCTCAGCCAGTGACCGCGTCGAGTCACGCACTCATACAGATAGACTATATGTAGAAAATGAAACCCTTACGCAGAAGGAACTACGGGCTTTCTTCTCCGTACTCCTCGTTTTGGAAACGCTGTGTTTGTCGCACCTGTAGACTGACCTGTGTTCTTCCTTTGTTTTGGTTTCAGGTGGTCCGAGGTGGGATGGTGGACCGTAGATCTTGGGCGTAAAAGAGCAGGGACTCGACCTACAATCTCTTGGTAAGGCTCATTTATGTGTTGTGCACACATCCACTGTTTTTTGTTTTGCCGTCATGCTCCCTCTTTCGCTAGCACGCTTTAATGTAGCAGGGCGTAATGAAGAGGATTGTGTCCTTACCAAGTTCTGAAATCATTTGAATCTAACCTCAAGCGGGGGGGGGGGGGGGGGGTTACACGACATACCCCTCACTGTTATAATTTTCTACACATCGATGAAGCTAATTCAGAAACGTGTGCTCACAATGCACACTTCCACTTCTGGAAAAACCGACTGCAAGTGCGGGGCACGACGGTGGAGGTATGTTGATACGGGCCTGCGTAGAGCCCCTTTAAACTGCGACACCAGACCAAAGCGCTGCAGTGGAAAACATGGAAAACATTCAAACAGCACAATGATGCCGAATACAGGAGCAAATCTAAAACACAACGACAGGATTGAAAGCTTTACCATGGCCTAGTTAAAGTCCGCACCACAGCATGATTGAAGTGTTGCCGCTTGTCGACATTGTGTGTGTGTGTGTTTGTTTCTGCCCAGGTTAAGAAAGCGGTACGGAAACAAATGTGTGCAAACCCAAATGAACCGAAGCGCTGCTGTGAAGGGGAGTGGTTGTGTTTATTTGCTGCATATTTGTGACGTTTGTCTAGAGTCAAGTTGTGCAGAAAACACGAAGCAAAGCAGAAACCGCCGACTCACCCCGTCCGCTGCTTCTCCTCTTTTACACATTTCAAAAACCACTACTTTCTTGCCCTTCTTACCGGTCACATTTATAATTCAATTCAATTCAATTTTATCTATATAGCGCCAATTCATGAAACATGTCATCTCGAGGCACTTTACAAAGTCAAATTCAATCATATTATACAGATTGGTCAAAAATGTCCTATATAAGGAAACCAGTTGATTGCTTCAAAGTCCCGACAAGCAGCATTCACTCCTGGGGAAGCGTAGAGCCACAGGGAGAGTCGTCTGCATTGTCCATGGCTTTGCTGCAATCCCTCATACTGAGCAAGCATGAAGCGACAGTGGAAAGAAAAACCACCCATTAACAGGAAGGAAAACCTCCAGCAGAACCGGGCTCAGTATGAACGGTCATCTGCCTCGACCGACTGGGGGTTAGAGAAGACAGAACAGAGACACAACAAGAGAGACAAAAAAGCACAGAAGCACACATTGATCTAGTAATCTGTTCTACATTAGATGGTAATAGCGGGTGAGCTGTCTTCCCTGGATGATGTCACAGTTTAACAGAACGTCAGTCATGTTTCCTCCGTGAACATGCTTATCTAAAACTCAAGTAGAAGTGAACTCCAGATGACATGTTTCATGAATTGCCGCTATATAAATAAAATTGAATTGTACATTTCTCCCGTTTGGATGCTCTTAAACCCCCCCACCCCGGCTGCACCTGCCGTGTGGCGAAACGTCGCCGCGTCCGGGTTAAGAGAGGTAAAAACAGGGCCGGACGCGTAAGCAAAGAGCGAGTAGGAGAGTAGTAGGAGTAAAAACAGCACATTACTCACACACGCGTTCATTAGCCGCGCCGGCTGTGGGCTGTGAAAATCACGGGGTGTCACCGGATCGCTGACTTAACCGGCCTCATTCATGCACGACACAAACTCTCTGCTGCTTTGAACCGTCCTGGCAGAGAAATGGGCTTTTAAAAGCGTCTGAGTCAGACTTCGTACCTGCAGAGTCACTGGAGGAGACAAGCTGAATGATTTTGCGTCTTCATTCTCGGGTTTGCAGCGTCCAAATCAAACACAACCTTACGACTCTGAAAGAAGAGCACCATTCCCTTGTTCTTGTTTTTTTTCTTCTTCTCATTATAATTGCCTACTTCTGTGCTCAGTTTTTATTTATAGCCTGCCACAAACGTGAGGTAAGTACGGTTTACGTTTAACGCCCCGCGATGTTTAAAAGGTTAGGGTGAACAATAATGGTAATACTCAGTAGCTGCACCCCTAATTGTTCTATTTACTTTAAACTGAAAGTGTTTTTTGTACCAGGGGTGTCTCTATAGCTTCAACATCGGCACAGCTGCGTTTGTCCTGCACGTGTTTTTTAAAAATATGCGCGCTTTAATCTTAGCGGACATTTAATATCTCCCTTCAAAGCGAATGGGATAAATTATTAATCCGCATCTTAGTCACTCAGAGTTTGTTTGCTGCTGTCGGCCGAGCAGAAGCCGGTACCTGATCTCTTCTCTACCTGATCTGGACCTTTTTCTGGTGCAAAGTGGAGCCGTGTGCCGTTCTTACCTGCTTTGACCGCCGAAGAGTCGAAGCAATCTGTTCTATTAATAGTCTACGCTAAGAAAACGCCGTGATGTGACTCCAGTACAAAACAGTACCTTGTGTTTGGAAAGTCAAGCGGTACGGACTGGGATCAAAAAGTTCAGTCAACCATTTTTTTTGTTAATGACGATCTCCATGATTCACCGCAGGAGATAAACCTTTTAGGTTTCAAAAATACCGAGTGATGTAGTTTATGTCTTATCTGTAATAATTCCTTAGTGCTTGACATCCTGTTTTTGTTTTGTTTTTCCATCCCTGACTCAAATTACATTTTTACCTCCTTTCTTCATCCGCAGCGATGGGAGTCGATAAAGCTGCTAAATGTAACCAGAGTCCTTCTGTGCGGAGTCATTCCTAGACGGTGATATCCCTTTTAAAAGTGTAAAGATTGATATTCCCACATGCTTTATTTGGTGTTTGCTTACATTTAAGATCACCGCTGAAACCAGATTCAGGCAAAGCATCGTGGTTCTTAGCAATAAGGTGCGTTTCAGATGTTGTTCACACCAAAAACGATGTGCGAGTGTTTTTCTAGCGCTGGGTTTGTAGCCTCTGAACATGGAAACATAACTTTATTCCATTCTTGTGCTAAAGTTTATTTTTTTATTTTTGTGCTCCTACCTTTTCAAATAGAAAATCATGAATTAGGGGGTCAGTATAGCCTGCGAAGCATTCCTTTTAAGACGTTTGCACGCTCGTTTGCTTTCCCGAGTCTGTCGCGCCACTCTGGGCGCTGCAAAAACGGATCTAAAAATAAGTAAAATGTTCTTAAAGTTAGTGTATCTATCCTTGATTTGAGCAGGTAAATAAGATTATCTGCCAATGGAATGAGTATTTTGACCCCTAAAATAAGATAATTAGACATCATGCACTTGAAATAAGATGATTGAGATGAAGTGTTCTTATTTTAAGTGCAAAAATCTTATTCCATTGGTAAATCATCTTATTTACCTGCTCAAATAAAGGACAAATACACTAATTTTAAGAACATTTTACTTATTTCTAGTTCTGTTTTTGCAGTGGGAAAGGCCGTGCGTCAAAAGGGGGACCGCGGCGCTCAGCTTATCGCGGCGCTCCGGGTTAGCTGCTCATTCGCAGAACCGGAGGGCAAGCCGGGGCTCCCTCTCTCTTTCTCTCTCTCTCTCCCAGAACGAGGGCTTTAATTATCAGGGCCGCCGCGCTGCAGTCAGGCAGCTACAGGGCAGCTACGTGTGGGTGTGCCCGAGCTCGTCTGACTGTCTGCGCGCCCCGTGCGGCTCCGTCTCCTCGCGGCGGGAGCGCGGAGGTGATTATTATCGCGTCTGTCGGCCTCTCGGCGTACCCCGGCTTCTTCTGACTCACGTTGTGCCACACGGACGCACAAACGCCATCCTACACACGTCGAAGGCCGAGGAGCACTGTCTGTACCAGAAGAAGTCTCCCACGTCTGCCGACACGCGCACCACGTCGAAGTCCTCCCATCCCCATGGAGCTCTGACATTCTTTCTCGTGCGCTTCTGCTGTCTGGACCTCATCAGCGTTTGGGTTTATTTCTTAAACATGGCGTGGATGGTATGAAGGGAATTTTTTTTTCCAGGGCTCGCACCCATGAGAGAGCAGCTCCGTGTTTGTACGTTTGAACTGTGAGAACCGGGTTGCCCTGGTCTCTGAGCTCTGTAATTACACTCCTTCCCTCTCCGCGCGCACACAAACATCTGCGTGGTCTCTTTACACACACACGAACGCGGGGCCGTTAGCCACCCACCGAAGCTCTTAAGGGGCTTAAGCGCTTCACTTTTCGTCCGCGTCGCTTCTTCCTGTGACATGCAGATGTGTATTTAGGACCCCCCAGGGCCGACGAGCGATGCCTTTTGGCGTCCCTCGTCGTGGGACAGGAAGGACGAGGGTTTGATTTCCCCCAGACTGTTATTATATGCGAAAAGCGGCGCATTGATGCAGGAAACAGCTGGAGGAAGCTGCGAGTGAACGTGTGTGGCACGTGGGGGGGGGGGTCCAACCCACTCCCACATCAGTCGGCGATTCCCCCTTCCTGTTCATGTCGCGGAGCTAATGGTCTCTCCAGCGTTCCGGTGTTCTCCGGGTCTGCATAAGCGACACTATAGTGTTGAAAATTCCCTTTTAACGAATGTCTGAGAGATCCATCGTCCATATTTACCCACCTTCCACACTCTCCTTACACCGCGATCCCCCTGAGCAAAGTCACACGCCAGAGATGCTTCGTCAGCACTCTGAATGCTAGATACGGCGCCGTAATCTCCTGACCCGGATAACCTAAAGTGACTTCCTGCGTGCAACCAACGGCGTGGCCCGAGCGGACGGCGGGACGAAGGACTAAAAAAGCAGGAGGCGGCAGATGATATCGCCTGGAAACATAATGAACTAGTTTATGGCGCTACGGTAGATGATTACGCGGGGGGGAGGGGGGTGCAAATCGTGCCATAATTGATTCCAGACGAAGCGATAAAATAGCCTCGCAGCTGACTTATAATATACATACCAATCATTATAACATTATGGTTGCAGCTGGGTGCGTTTATTGTACATCTGGAGCTTTATTACCCAGATTTCATAAGCCGCATATTGCCATGCAGCTCTAACACAGGCCCCTCTTTCTCCTCTTTTCATTTTAGGCACATTTGCAGCCGCCTCTTTTTTTTATTTTTATTTTTTTTCTTTCACCCTAGCTCTGATCCTCTGTATTTAGAGTATTACTTAAGATGACTGCGCTGAGAAGCTCACCGCCGGCTCCGCCGTGTAGCCGTTTCGTGTGTCACGCTCACAGAAACGAGCTGGGTCATCTGGACCGAGCTCGATTGCATCGATGACATGCGCTGAAGCCGAGAGGTTTCACCGCATTCCTCATTTATTGTTGTTGTTGTTGTTGTTTTAGCCTTGTTCTGGCCATAAATAAACTGTGTGTGTGTGTACTGTACCCTGAAGTCATCGCCTCAGCATCATCCATGACACACTTCCAGCGCTCCTGTGGAGACTAATTTTGCCTCCTGTTCTCCTGCTAAATATAGCCTCTGAAAGGAGCGCGCGTTTGGGTGCGTGACACGTTCCGACGGTCGGACCACCCCGTTTCGTTGGCAGCATCGCAGAGCACAGGATGGCTTGTTTTGGCGTGGAACAAATGTTTCTGGCCCCAGAGAGCTGTGTGTGTTTTTATGCTTGTTTATCTTTTTTTACATGGCAAATAATCTTCATACTTCTGTCCATATCGTTCTCTGTTGCTTTAGAACTAACTTTAGATTAGATTTGCTTGTTTTGTTTGTTTTTTTGTTCATTACTCTACAGGGTGCATAACTTTGTGTCTTTGCCACTGCCACGCCCCATTTTCCCCATCGTGGGACAATAAAGGAATCTCTTATCTTCTTATGCTGTATATGTACGTTCTGATATTGATTTTTGCTGTCCCTGATAACGATTAATTGTACCTGCTGTGTTCATTTTTATATAGAACATCACCTGTATATTAAAGCGTCATTCGTTTCCCTGTAAAGCTCTTCTTTCAAAGACTTGATGACCTGTTCAAAAAGGGAATATGAGATTTTGGTTAATGCTAATTCAATGTTTAGAAGCAGCTATGAGAGAATGGGTGATAGAGCCCTATGATCTCAGCTCATTATACTGCAGGATGTATCACATAACATTTTATTACTGCTACAAATGATAATAAAATAGTAATGACAAATAAATAATATTCTTATCATTAATTAAGCAATAGTTAATGTTTATAAGCAATAATGCCAATAGGTATTAAGGCGTGAACAGAATCTGATATGTTATAACATAGGCTGTATGTAGTAAATAGATCTTAAAGCGTCTCTTATGAGCATTGTTTGGAAGTAAATATTTTAAAATGTTGTTTTCTATGTCTAGTCAAAACTTTAAGCATTGATAAAGTATGAATTAACTTTAAAGAAAGTTTATATTGTATAGTTTTTTGCAGGGAATAACATACGCATTAGTTATTTGTCATGGGTACTTATAACAGTGCCTAGTAAAACTTATTCTGAGCACAGTTGCTCATTGTTTGATATATGTAGTACATTTTATTAAACACTAACTAATATTTATAAACGACTAAAACGGTGTACTCATTGGGGAGTAAAATGTTATCTAAAATGTCTTTTTGAGTAGCAGTAAAGGATACTTTGAAGTCTAATTGACATAAGCACTTATAACTGTAGTCACTACATATAATATAAACAGATGTTGCAGCTATTATGTACTAAATAACTTTATTAATCATTTATTGTCACTAAACATCCATGACAGAGTATGTATTAAATAAACACGAGTCCATATAACACTATAGAATATATGTAGCAAATAACACTGTATGAAGTTTATAATAATTCTGGAAAGTAAATATTACTGAGATGGTAAATATACCATGTTATTAGTCATTATTGTTTAAATAATGATTCATGTTGATTGCTATCTGGTCATAGATTGGCTGTGAATGATTTTTTTTTTTTTACTGTTTTATAATTTAATGTCTGTATCTGTAGCTTCTGCTAAAATGTTTCAACTGCTGAAACTAAAAGTGCTGAAGTAGATGAGCTTTATCATTACTAAACCAGGACGTCTCAGTTTTTTTTTTTCTTTTTTATGAATGAGCCTTGAAGAATCAGAACTGATAATAGTAATTTCTGCTGACTCTCATTAGTGGTTTCATTGCAGCATACGGACCTGTCCTGACACGCGGTTTATTAGCAGTTTTATGCTGCTGCTGGAATTGGGCGTAGAGATCTGGTATAGGAAACGCCAAATTATTTATTAGACCGCTAAAAAGACAAAAACAAATGCTCACTACAGTCCTGAAGACTTTGACTTTGTCATTCAGCTGCACATTCACAATGTGCATTTGAGCGAAATGTTGTTGCAGGTATGAGAGTTCAGACAGAGGGCAAAACATAAACACATGGGTTTTTAAGACGGAAAGAAAGTTAGTTATTCTTTGGTTTTATATTTACTGGTAATGTTGTATTTACTTGCCTGCATTTAGATTTTGAAACCCTGACCCATTGTGAGTCCAGCTCGATCTGTGTCCTTTTCTAAATGTACAACTGGCTGATTGAGATGAGCTTTTATTAATGTGGAAACAACTTTTTTACGTTATTAATTGTCCTTTTATATTAATGATAATTATAATCTAAATTATCATTACTATGAGAAAGATTAGAGGGAGGAAAAACTAATTAGGTATGGCTCATTTAGGTAATACAATAAAAAATGTTATACAGCATTGTATGGCTATGCCTATTAGGCTTAATGCAAACAATTAAAATAATTTGTAGTGACTTATTCATCTTAAACATTAATAACTACAATAAATAACTTCAGTTCTGACATCGGAATAGAGTGACACTTTACCAGTATTAAACTTTACATTAAACTTTAAAGTCCTACGACTTTAGGTCCGATCAGGTCTGCAGATGGAACAAACCGGCATCAATAAACAAAGGAACGCATCTAATAGGATGCAGGAAGTTCGTCTCTGCAATGCATTTCCTAACAAAGCGGTTCTAGATCGTTCCACCTGGGAAAACAGTTTAATAAAATCAAATTTTGGAAATGTCCCCATGTGTAATTTAAAATGCTCGAACGAGGGGAATTGGGGAAACGTCCGCTTTCCATAAATAGTAAAAAAAAAATGTTTTTTATAAGCAGAGATGCTCAAAGTATCTGTAGCACTGGCAACCCACTGGCCAGAAATGGAAAAACAGCACATCTTAAAACTAGGTCAGGAAATTAGGTTGATTATATGAAGGCTGCTGTTTTGCAGCGATACTGGGTTAAAAGCTTCAAACTCAGAAGAGAATGTGGGAAGGATCAGACATTCACTGGATGTTTACAGTGGTGCATTAACGTGGCTGTTACGCTGTAGGATTAAAATTAAAATGGTCCCTGACTTCAGCACCAGCTATGGATCAAAACTGGAGCTCCTCTGGTGTTCAAAAACAAAAGCCATGTGCTGCTGATAGCAGCACAAGTCTGTGATGTGCTCTTTGTGCCAGAGAGCACATCACAGACTTAGTGATGAAATGAAGAGGAATTATTGTTCAACTCAAAATGTTAACTGTACCCTTATTGGTCTACGCACATTAGATCATTAGTAACACTTAAAATAAAACAATAAAACAAAAGATATTAGAAAAGTCTTTTAAGATGGTTTTCTACAGGCAGCTTTGCTACAACAGTAGAATAAAATTCTGAAATTATGGCTTTTATTTTCAGTGTGCCTAGGGCTGGACAATAATTCAATAACAATATATATTGACCAATAGATGTATATTGATAATAGAAGAAAATGGTCAATAAAAAGTTAAATAGAATAATAGTTTTCCTTCCTTTACCATTCTAACCATGTAGGTTAATATTACAGTCATTACATCCTCCCAACCAATCACAACGCAGACCCAGGAACGCCCCGCCCCCTTTAAAGAGTTCAAAGAGCACATGTTCTTGTTTTTGTTTTTCCAACAGCTTGCAGTTTTGGTAAAAAGTTGCTTGAATCAATTTTGAATTCAGTGTTTGTATGTACCAGTATCTATAAATAGGTCACAAAACAACAGCATAAAATGGCCAGGGCAGCACTTTAAATATATGTTTTGAATTTGTTGATAATTGGCTTTATTATATGATTTCTATTTTATCAATATGCTTTATTTTTTTCTATATCATCCAGCCCTAAGTGGCCCCATATGACCAACCCTATGAAACATTTCTGGAGGTGCCTCTGTTAATCGGTGGACATTGCCTCATATATGGACTAACATATATGGACTAAGTAAACCGTAAAAAAAATATAATAATAATAATAATAATAATAATAATAATAATAATAATAATAATAATAATAATAATAATAATAATAATAATAATAATAATAATAATTTCAAATAGCTCTAAACGCATCAGAATAAGCTGTAGCTTTAATCATCCCAACAGCAGTTTTGCTCCAGTGAGTATCTGTGCTCGGACCTATTTATAGAGAGACTACGCTGGACTCGCGCTGACACCGTCTTCCTGGTCCAGAAATAGACCGAGCCCAGGCACGGAAACGCGAACTCGGCTCTGCTGGAGCCCCGGCGTTCGGTCACGACTGCGAAGCGCGGAGGCAAAAGGGGAGAGAGGAGGAAGAGAGCCGCTCCGGTACCGGCTGAGCGGGGCTCCGTGACAGCTCGCGCTATCAGGGAATTCCGGCCACGCGTCCTGACGTCACCGTTGCGTTCTCTTTAAACCGAGCGCCTGTGTGCGCGAGGGCAGGAGAACAGAACAGAGCGGAGCTGAGCCGAAGCGCGAGGAGGAGCTCGACGCCAGCGGCAACGGGGAGACGGAAAGGACTGCATTTTTAAAACAAAACGGGAACTAAAAGAGGCAGGAGGCTTTCTGGAGCGCCGTAGCCGGCCTGTGGTGTCTGTCTCTGGGCTGTTTTTTGGAGGAGGAAGCCGCTGATATCAAGGATTATAGCGCCGCGCGCTCCTCCAGCCGGCTGCGGACTCGGAGCTGCTCTAAGTTGGGATACAACACATGACTACTGCGGATATTTAACTCCGTCGGGTTTATTCTCGGGAGGGGGTTGTTTTAAACCCGGACAACCACGGTGAGTACTAACCAAAACATTAACAAAAACTCAACTTTACTTTAGTTATAATAACCCAGTAAGAAAAGAAAAAAAAACTACACACGGGTATGAAACTAGCGAGTGTGACTTTTAGATAATAAGGTAAGGGGAAGGGGGGATTTGGCTGCTGGTTAAATTACCCCGAACAGCTGACTCTCTTTGATCCCACGCGTGAATACCTAATTCATACCCACGGTGATTTTTCACATTTACCGGACCCGTTCAGTCTCTGCAGGTGGAAATGAGTAATTCCTCCACCAGAATTTGCTTTTGGTGACAAATGCCGTTTTCCCGTGCAACAGCTGAAAAAGTTTACCGGAGACTTTCTGCGCGTGGCTCAGCGTCAACGTAGTTGGCGTGTCTTCCTCTTCTTAATTTTTTTTTTTTTTTTATGAATGAAAACGACCTAAATTCTGATGTTATGGCACAAACCGGTCCTCTGTGTGTCGCCAGAGGACACGAGGATGAGGGGAAAACTGCATGTGTAAGGAGATCTCACGGCATTGTGTGCGTGGGTGAGGGAGTTGGAGTGGGGGTGGGCAGGATCACCGGGGGTCGCCAGCCGTATAAGTGAATGGATTGCTGCGACCCCCATCAAACCCCCCTCAGTCAATCCTTACGCACACAAAGAGCCGGACTGAAAGGAAGTGATTTGCATCACCTTACTCTCTTCTTTTTTTTTTAAAGAGGGGGGGAAGGGTGATGTTTTGGTGCTGTCCACTGGGTTTCAGGGGTAGTCTGGCCACTCGGGTTCTTTTGGTCAGCGGGAGTTGATGCGTAATTATCGCGTTTAAGGCGTCAACAGGGGCTACTTCCTCCCATTTTAAAGCTCCTCGCCTCTCACGGTCGTATCGATGCGCTGTTTGACTCCAGAAGTCGTGGACTTGTGAGTGATTTTTGGTATCCAGCGGTTTGTCGTTGGCGTAATTACGCGCGTAGTGCGTAATTATCCTCAAAGCTAGTTTAAGCACACTGCTTAAACTATTTCTGTCCAGCTCGAGTAAAGCGAGTCCTCACCGGGGCTTATAAGCTCTTTTTTATTGCGCGCAGTAAAAGAGCAGAGGTCAGAAATCAACAAAGTGTGCCAGCATGGGGTCTTTGATGGCTCACTTCCTATCACTCGGATCGATTGGCATGGAAAACAGCAGTTTTTTTTTTTTTTGTTGTTGTTTTTTTTGTCTTCTTTTGAAGTCTGAGGCTGTAAAGTCAGCCACTCACACGCACGCTTTGGTGTCCCCGCCCACGCACGTCCCTAGCTCTCAACAGGGGAGCGCGTGTGAATGAATGCAGTCGCCGCCCGGTTTTTTACTACGAGCGATGACGTCACGAGCGCGGAGGGATATTAAAGTGACAGAGCCCCGCGGAGGGGAGGGGAGGAGCGAAAGTTGCGTGAGCAGAGGAGAGAGCTTCCCCTAAAGCGCCGCTCATTTTCATGGATAATATGAGTCAGGGGTTACAGCCAGCGTCTGAGGAGATTTGAAAGGTTAACACGTTTGTCATATCACGGTTGGAGGATGGATTTCTAGAAAAGCGTACAATCATTTTGTGACTTGACGTGTAAAAGCAAGTTTTAATTGGGAACCATTCAATCTGTTTCGCATAAACTGGTTTTATTTTTTGCGTGATCATGAGCGGTAAAGCGCGTGTGAATGTTTTATGCAACCAAAAGTGTTCATGTGGTGCGGCGTCATCTTCGAATAAAGTGAATTTTAGACTTTTGAAGCGTCTGTGTGTCTGTGTCACATGAAAGGTTCAGGACTGAGCACAGAACCCTGTGGTACACTATATATATTCCAAAAAGAAGTAAAAACAAAGCAACTGGACTTGTTTTTCGTAGTTGAAGACGTTTCGCTTCCTCTCTCGGAAGCTTTCTCAATTCAAAAAGTCTGGAGTAATGTGGAGTATCAAGCTTTATACCATTGCCCAACAAAGGCCTTAATAAATATATATATATATATTTTTTTTAATAGATGAATTGACACCCTTTGGCTCAGAGCTTTGATCTAATGGGATTTATAGAAGCCTGATTTTGTTAAAGCTACTCGCCAGGCTTTTCTATAAGACTGATCAAAATCTATTCATTGCTCTCCTCTGGAACGTCGTGACAACCGTTTGTTGTCTTATGTGGTTTTACGTCTTGGATGTGAAGTGTTCATTGATTGAACATAAAACACACAACCCATCCTCTTTCAGAATACGTCAGCTGACATGTCACAAGCCACTCTTCTGCCGGCGTTCACCACTTGGTGCCAGTCTGATGCTTGTGTCTCTGGTGACGTCGCAGAGCGGCGTACAAACAGAGCGGATTAAGCATTAAACGTGTAGGCCTACTTTTTAAAAGCATTTATTGACAGGGAAAATACGGCTGAAGTACGCTCTGCTTTGTTCAGACGGTTGATGGGAATCAGAAACTGTTTCCCTGCGCTGCTCTCACAATAACAGCAGTCTGAGTGTCTGTGTTTCAGAGTGAAACAAGTTGGGGTGGGGGTGTGTTGCTGTGTCACACCAAGCCGCTGCAGCCTCTTCCAGTAAAAGGATGCTGCTTTTGATCCAGACAGTGACACAGAACTGTAGAGAAGGAAAAGTGTGTGGGGAGGGGGCAGACACGTGACGGGACCCCGTCCCTTCCTCCCTACGCCGCCCCAGCGGGTCAGGAGTTCTCCGTGTTCGGGACCTGATGAGGAATTTGCCACGGCTTCAGTGTCTGAGCGTTTAAAGGGAGTCGATCAAAGGCGTTTCAGTTCCCCTCGATGGGCGGATGACACTAAAGGCAGCAGAGGCGCTTGACAAAACTGCAGAGTGGGCGTTTTTTTTTTTTTTTCTTTTTAGTAGCTTTATGGAGGAAAATCTTGCTAACTAAGTGAGGAATTCCTCCACCCCATGTCAGAAGGCCGGTTATGGATCTGGGGCGAAATGTTGGGTGTGAGCAGCAGCGCACCTGGCTGAGGCTGAGCACATCACACCTGGTGGGGGGACGTGCTGGTGGTTCTGGTGCACCTCGTTGCTGTTCTGCTCCATACGGAACAACGACCCTAAAGCCAGCTGGTGTTTCCGGGCTGCTTGGTAGGGCTACCTGCACCTGTGGCCGGCTGTAGTTTTTAAAACCGTGGCACCAAAAAAACCTGCACCATCGGTTTCCCCGCCAAGGTTGAAGTTGCTTCCCAGCAGGTGACGTGTTCCTTCCTGTTGCCGGGGGAAACGTGTAGCAGGCTTTTTCAGCCACCTGACCAGCAGTGCGCAGGAATAGGTAGATGCTTTGCCTACACCCTGACGACGAAAGCTGGACCAACCCTGCTGCATATTTAAGCTACTTGTTGCTGATCTGGAAGTTTGGGCAATATTAACATATTTATTAGCAGCTTTGGTTGTTTTTTTTGTTTTTGTTTTGTTGTTTTTTTTTGCGGAGCAACTGAGCCGAATCAAATTCTGCGGGACATTTGTGTGTCCATTTAGTTTTTGAATGCACAAAAAATATATATATTAAAAAAGTGGTGGAAAGAAAAGTCTGTAGGGTTAGTTAGGGTTAGGGTAGTTTTAGAGCGATGCTCGTGTTAAAGTGGGTCCGGGCTGAACGCACCAACAGATTTGTGGCCAGAAGACCAAAAGTCCTGCAATCCTTGCAACAAACGCAGCGCATAATCCTTTTATTTTTTTTTTAGGACTGCCTTGCCCATCGGCAGCCACGAGCTTTGCTTCCATCGCCTCTACACGCTGACAGAGGAGTTGTTTATGCTCTGCACGTCACGCCGAGTAAGAGCCAAGGGAAAGTTTCCCCCTCGTGTCTGGCTCTCCTCCACCGATGATGGTGGGGATGGCACAGTGGAAAAGTGGGTTTGCGTGACTCACGCCGGCAGCTACAAAAGACTCTCACACCTCAGAGGAGGCAGGGGGGGTGAAACGAGGTGAGGGGAAGCAAATTCCTTCCGAGTTGTGTCCTGCGCCGGCTGCTGGATAAACAATATCTCCGGCCCAGCTGGGAAGAACCGCCCTGCCCGGAGCCGGCGGCGCCGGTATCTGAGGAATCTCCAAACAGGCCTTGGATGTTTTCTAGACTAAATGTCCGAGAGAGCGGCCTCCAACCTGCGTCACGGCTTCGCCGATGGAAGATTGCGGCGCGTTCTGAGGAGAAGCGGGACGAACAAAAAAAAAAAAAAAAAACAAAACAAAAAGGCTGCGCCGGACCATCTGCGCTCACGCTGCCGTTACGTGTGATAAAGCGGTACGCCGCGTGGTTCTGGCCCACACACGGTATCTGATGCTGACGAGGCAGGTTGGGAGGCCAGGGAAGGAAGAGGGGGGGGCAGCTGTAAACACGTTGATCATAGAGGCCTGACACAAACCCCGATGATGAAGCTCTTCCTGTGTAGAAAGTAAAGATGCAGCCAGTTGCCCTGGTAACCGTGGGCAAGGCCGACGCTTGCGACTGTCTGAGATGTTCTCACTGCACCGGAGGCAGACCGAACAAAGGGAGGGGAGTTCTGCTTGTTCCATTACAGAGTGGCAGCGTCTTTCCTCTAAATGTGGTCGACTAACAGAAGAGGAACAGAAAGTTTTGGGGGCTTTCGGGGTCGCTCAAGCGTGCCGGCGGCGCCTGGTGCCAACGAGACGCCCACGTCCCCTTCACTGTTCCAGGTTCCTTACTGACGCCGTACTTCCACGTGCTCGCCCGTTCCTTCTCGTTTTGTTTCCCCCCAGACGGCGAGCTTGTCATTTTTTGTTTTTTATGTTTTGGGCTCGAAAAGCAGAACCAGGCTGGTGTTTCCATTGTGTTTCTGCGAAAAGCGGACTCATGCCGTGGCTCACGTTTACCAGAAACTAGAGAGTAGCTGAGGACGCGGCCAGTGGTTGCTGTCGCTGAAACGGCTTGTTTTTTTTTTTTTTTTTTTTTTTAAAAAACAAAAAAAAAAAACTTTGAGTGAGTCACGCGTGCTGTGTTTCACGCCACGCGTGTGACTCTCTGAGGCGTGTTTTTTTTAGGAACCGCGTGGGCAGATTTTTAGCTCTCTCTTTACGCACCAGAACTAAAAAAAAAAAGGTAAGTATTAGTCAGAAGGCAGACGGATAAAAACAAAGAGAGATCATCTGTTTCACAGGAAGCCCTGGTTTATTTGAACCCCCTTCAGGCGGGCCTACTTCCTGCCCCCAGCACCCAACCCCCCACCCCCCACCGTGCTCGGTGCCGCGGCTCTCTGTGAGAGAAGCAGCCCACTAACCCAGTTATGTGCCGTCCGCCTCAGCCCAGATGCTGCTAAAGAAAACGAAGGCCCACACTGATGGAGTCAGTGCTCCACTCGCCGCGTCCTCGTTTGACCCTCTGATTTTTATTTTGAGCGTGTGTGTGTGTGTTTTAAGGAGGCCGACGTGATGAAGTCAGCCCGCACCGGCGGCTGGGATCGGCACGCGATGACGTCCGTTGGCACGCAGACGGAGGCGCGTACGTGCAGGGGAGGACGAATGTGAGGGGGAAAGCGAAACGCCTCGGCGCTTCCTCCAGAACGCCTCTATCCGCCGCTGATTATGTAATGGCCGAGGGAGGGAGGGAGGGGAAGGCAGAAAGAGACCCAAGCTTGGTCTTTCCGCTACGCACAGCTCCCCTCCTGCCTGTTCTCCGAACCCGATCTGCCCGTTTCTTATCAAGCTGCGTCTCCGCTGACTTGTTACACAACCTCCTGCTACTCGGCGGCCTCCGACGCTTTCTGTCAGCCGGGCTTGGCCTCGGCGTCGCCGGCCCGCTGCTCCCCGGTTGGCCCCCCAAGCTGCAAACCTCAACCAGGCTCTGTGTTTTTGTTTCATCCGTTTGTTCCCCTCCGCTCCAGGCGGCGATGCTGCAAACCTTCCTGCAAAGACCTGGGATTCACCTCATCGGTTCTCTCTCTCTCTCTGCCTTGCTGGTTCTCCCCAGCTGATGTTGTTGTTTTTTTGTTTTGTTTTTGGTGGGGATAATTTGCAAGCACAGCACTGAGGGTGTTGACAGGAAGGCTTCTCTGATGCATGCCGTCATCTGGGGGGGGATTTCTGTTCAACATGCTGTGCCATGGGGGGATTTCTCATTGGGTTCATCATCTGGGTGTGTTTTAATTGAAAAAAAAAAGGGGGGGCGGACTCTCCGATTTGTCGGACCGCAGAGTGAGACACTGGAACTAGTTGTGGCTTTGCGGTGGAAGTGAAAGCAATGGCTCTGGTTCACTCGCCAATTCGGATCGATCTAGATCTGAAGTTTATCGGCCTGCAGGTCGGTGGTTTGATTTCTCTCGCTCTCTCGCTCTCTCTCTGGCGAGCGAGAAACCCCGTCACATCCTGTTTGTGTGTGTAAACACTCGATTCAGATGAGCAGAAGTGACATCACGCACTCCGACAAATTTTCCCACCGCTTTCGCATCGGCGGTGATGCAGAAACGCGCCCACGGTCACCTGACTGTAAGCGGCGTCCCGCGGGGGGGTGGAGTTTCAGGACGCCCGCTTTCGGGGAAGCCCTTTTCCAGAGTGTTGAGTCATCGGTGGGGTGGAACGGGGTGTCCCCCCCCCAACCAAACCAAAAAATAACAGTAATTAGCGCGCATGCTCACAGGTTCCTGTAGGTGGTGCTGCTGAGGCGACGAGACCTGAGCTGGAACCCAGCACCGGGGGTTTGGTGTCTGTGTGGACTGACAGTTTTCTCACACCCTGCTGCTGCCGTGGCTGTGAGCAAATGGACGGAGTGGACGGGTCACAGCACACACACACACACCCTCTGTGATTCTAGCCTGGCCGCTGCAGTCTGCCGGCCTCTTCCTCTGTGTTTTTATTAAATGATTGTTTCCTCGCATGAGGAACGGCTGAGCTCAGCTCTCCCCGGTGGAGTGACATCAGTCCGGTTTGTGTCTGTTAAACCGCTCCGTCAGCCTCGCCATCGTGTCGGCGTGAGGCGGGAATCCTGCCGTCAGACGGGAGACGCAGCACAGCTCTGATCTGTTCAAGATGAATTTATTTTTCGTTTCAGCTTAATGGGAACAACAAAGATGCCTGAGTTTTTAAAAACATTGTACTGAAATGTATGGACCTAAATATGCAGACCTCTCAGGTCTTCTGGCTCCAGCCTGCTCTGCATACCAGAACCAGAACTAAACAAGGAGAAGCAGCATTTAGTTCCTATGCTCCACTTATCTGGAACAAACTTCCAGAAAACTGTAAAAGTGCGGAAAGCCTGAGTTCCTTTAAATCAAGATTAAAAACACATTTGTTTAAGATAGCCTTCAACTGTTCTAGTTAACTGAATCACCACTTTTTTGTTCGTTTTTTCTATCTACATTTTATTCCTACTTGCTTTTATTCTGTTTTATTTTGCTATATTTTAATCATGTAAAGCACTTTGCATTGTCTTTGTACTGAATTGTGCTATACAAATAAATTTGCCTTGCCTTGCCTAAATAAGTTAAGTGGGGGTAGGCTTAGATATATTAAAAGGAAATGGCAGATAGTATTTACAAAATATGAACGGCAGAATGAATGACATAATCTAATTACTTTTATTTCAGAAAGTTTCTACTTTTTTCTTCTATTTCTATAATAACATCCATGCATTTTCTGACTCGCTTTATTCCTCATGGGGTCACGAGGGGTGCTGGTTTTCTATAATAATAGAGTATTGAAAATTATATCAATGTTAGCTGTAGCATTTTTTAGTATAAATGTCCTATAAACCCTGTGCGGGAACATTTTAGGGGTCTTCAAACCGTGACCCTGTGACACCTGGGCCTATTTGCAGCTGTTATCACAACGTACAGCTTCACTGGCTGCAGAATCAGCGTCCCTTCATAGGTCCATCCTGTTTGTTCTCCTATTTTAAAGCATAGCTGGGTTGTAATCGCGACGCGGGTCGTTACAGACATGGAAATAGGCTAAATAAGATCGTATCTGCGTGAGTGGCATGTTGAAAGCATTCCCTGATGTTTGACTTTAACATCAGCGCCGGGTTAAGGTAGAGCACCTGCAGCCCTAAACAGATCCCCGCTCCGCGTGTTGCCTCCCTGACAGCTTTGACAACAAAAGCGTCTCCTGTTTTCCAGGTCTGACGGAGAGCCCAGAGAGATGATCGGCGGCCGGAGAGGACGTCCGACAGAACTGTGAATCCATAACTGCGGTGCTAAGTCTGAAAGGTGAGCCCAGCGGGGTGCTTCTCTGCAGCCGAGGCCGGCCTATCTGGGCCGCGCAGCAGCGCCTGCCAGGAGCCTGATGCGCCGCGGTGGGGTGGGGCGGGAACGGAGGCCTGTTCGTGGGGAGCTTTAAGCAGACAGAGAGACGTCCAGTGTTGGTGGCGAGAGGAGAGGAACCGGTGGGAGGAACATTTACGCATGTTCGCGGCTAATTTGGGAAGACCAGGGGAAGTGTGCGGCGCTCTGCTGAGCAGGAGGAGTGAGTCATAACCTGGGGTGCTCTCCAGGCTGCTGCAGTATCCCTCAGTGAGTGGCTTTTTTTCAGAAAGACTTCAAATGGAAGGCTTTTGGAAAGTCTTCACCTGCTGATTCAGACGTGGATTTACTGTAAATAGCCATAAAACAGGTTTAACTTTTCTAAAGTAGACGCAAACAACTTTAAGCGGTCTCCGGTGTTTGTTATAGCGGCTAATGGTTAGCGTTGCTACATCAGGCAATGCTAACCACCGTACCCCCCTAAATGCGGGACGTCCCATGAAAGAGAGGATGAAAAATTTAAAAAGGAGAAAACTGTAATCCTACTTCCTGCTATCTGCTGCAGCTCTCACTCTCTTTCTCGCAGCCTTATTCAGGGTGCTTGCGCAAGTCTTGAAAGTCTTAATAAGTATGGAATTTTGAAACACTGTTTTCCAGACCTTGAAAAGTCTTGAATTTTGTGTGAAAGTCTTAATAAAGTATGGGGGAAAAAATGTGTGGTAGAATTTTACAGTATGCTTAAAGGCATTGTGAAATGAGAAATAGGAAGGTAGGCTATAAAACTATAATTTACTAACTGGTCACTTACTGTATTAGCCTAATGGAATCAAACACTTGTTTGATGCGAAAGTCATGTACTTGTGATTTTCATGTTTTGAAACGTTTTCATCAGTAAAAGCATAATTTACTGTGAATGATGCATTTATTCATTGAATACTAGCCTATAAAAATTAACATTTCTAATAAACAGTTTGTACAATCTCAACCAATGAAGTAGGCAGTAGGCACACAAGTATACAAGTACATAAAGTTAAGGTCTTGGGGGAAAAAAATATCAGTTTTAAAAAAAGTCTGGAATTGTAATTTGGAAAAAGAGCAAGCACCCTGCTTATTGTACCACAAACACGCCTCGACTGTGTGCTTTAAAAATGGAGTCAGGAGTAAGGAGCCATTTAAAACATCTGGGTGATGATTAAAAAACTTAACTTTCCTTTTTTCCATCCTGGTCTCCACCATGCTATCCGCTGGATTCACACAGTTTTACTTTGTTGTTGTTTTTCTTTTAAAGCGCAGGCGATACGTTGGTAGCCTCGCTTCCCGCTCGTTATTCCCCGTCAGTATTTCTACTCTACAGCGTCAGAAAACATGGAGTCGTGTCTTGCTCCTTTGTTCCCTCCTCCAGTGCCTTCCTTTGTGCGGCCCCTGTGTGAGGGAAGGTGTCTACGGGTGTTTTCATGGCGCCGTTCACACCCTGCGCTCCATCTCTCCTCCCTAATCTACCCTTCCATCCTGTTCAGACCGTCTGTTGCCGCTGGCACCCCCCCCACCACCCTTCGTCTCTATCACGCCTGCTGTAATGAGATTAAACTTTAGTGTACGCACTGGGCACACACACACACAGACACACACAGACCCAGTTAAAGGAGAGCCGAGGCCTCTCTCTGCAGCAGCACAGGCCTAATGCCACCGTGCAGCCTGGCTGTCTTCCAGCGCTGCACACTCTTGGCGCGTGACCAGAGCCTCTCGCTCTTAGTCTCTCCCCTCTATCAGGAGCTCCGTGTTTGGGATTACAGTAACTCATAGGTGAGCTCCCCGCCGAGCCATCTGGGCCTCAGAAATAATCCCGTTCTGTGCAGCTTTAACTCGCCGCTGCCTCCTACTGGCCCCAACGTGCAACTTTAACCCGTGACAAAGAAACTAAATGTGCCTTTTCTTTTCATAGCTTTAGCTGCCCTTGTAGGTCTCTCCCAGCCTATCTCCTCCGAGCAGACACAACACTGTCTCTCTGTCACGGCGCTGTGTAAACGGAGCGAGCCGGGCGGCGCTTGTCGACTCCCCAGCGAGTCTCTTGTGTCCCTCAGTCTCAACACAAGCTCTCCTGTGTGTCTCTCCCTGCAGCCGGCTGGCCTTTTAGGCTCCTGTTGCTGAAGACAGGGGGAGTCGGGCGTTGCTGGTTTTTCTCAGTGCTGGAGTGAGGCCCTCTCTCTGTGCTGCAGTGGAGGGCTTCACGGACGCAGCTAGTCTGGTGAGTAGCTTCCCTCGCCGTGTAGATGCAGTAAAACGTTTATTTTCACATATATATAGATATATAAAATAATCTGTGTCGATGATTCCCAGGCTGGATGCATCACGCCGTGGAGCAGTTGAGCGGGCGAGGCACACGGGACTCCTTCCCCCTGGACGGACACAGCCGGGGGCCATGGCCTCCCGTGAGCGGCCGCGCCTGGCAGCCGCCTGCCAGGTTTGTAACCCTGACGACGAGCACGCAGCGTTTCCTCTTTGCTCGCCGTCCCTTAGCTCGCCGGCTGTAGGTTGGAGCTGGGAGAGTGCAGCTTTTTATTCTTGTTCCCACCAGTTGGAAACTGGAGCTGGGAACTTTTGATTTGAACGTGGAACTTCCATTTAACAGTGTCAGAGGGGGGGGCAAAGGAATATTTTAAACAGACCTAGCCCAAGGTGGTTATTTTTTCAGTTTCTTTGAGCAAAAATACAAGTAAGATTTACATTGAAATGTTAAGACATTTTAGTAGTGCTCAAAAGGAGTAGGTAGAAGTTCTGAGAACTTATAAGAACCTACCCCCCAATTACAATATTCATGTCATGTAACATGTGCAGTCTTTTGATAAAAAGGCATTACAAATCAAAGCACACTTACATGAATACAGTGTCTTATTTTAAAGCAATTGTACAGAAGAAGATATCTAGCAGTACTTATATTTAAATGTTTGGGTTACATGCATATTTTTTAAAGATGACATATTTATACCTGCTTTTAAATTGTCTTAGCGTGGTACTCCTTTTTATTTCTATATCTAACCCATTCCACAACACAACTCCTGCTTGGCTGAGCCCCAGACTTTTAAGACTTTTTATCTTCTCAACACAAATTCTCCTCTCAAATTATCATTCCCTTCTCTACTGTTGAACATTTTTTTGTATATTGCCAGAAAGTAGATCACGGCTTGCTTTGCACACTACAGCAAGAGTTTTAAATTTGATTAAGTCTTCGATTTTCATTATGTGAGATTTTAAGAAAAGTGCATTAGTATGATCTCTAAATCCAACATTATGAATGATTCGTAAGGCTTTTTTCTGAAGTTTGATAAGTGAATCTAGATTACTTTTGTACGTATTACCCCAGTATTATGAGAGAAAGTTGTTTACTACCGTAAGGGAAGTGGCCCCCCACTCGCCTAGGTCCACTTCTAAGTTGGTGGCAATCCTAGATGAACAGGAGGAGTAGAGATTGTAATTATTGAGCTACTTCTGACTTAAATGTTCATGTTTTAGCTTCTCCTGGCGAGTCGACATTTAGGAACAAAGAAGCTGAAAATTGACGATTTCTCTGCACCCCTCGTACTAAATGGAGTCAATTTTTCTGTTCTTTCTACATTTGAGCTTTAAAGCAACACAGCGGATGTACGTTTCTCTCATCTAGTGACGCATATCGTCACTATAGATACAGCAGGTGCTGGATGGTAAGGGTTGGGGGTTGTTGAACGGCTCAATTTAAAGTATAATGAAACTTTCAAGTGTAAATCTGAATGCAGAGTTCACGCTAATCTGTTAAAACTGTGATGCCGTCCGTCCACTCATTGCTGATTGTTCCCAATTAGGTGTTCGCCTGCAATGAACCAACAGCAGCTACTTCCCCATCTACCTCCTGGAGCGCTGGCTGGATTAAACCATCACAGTAAATACTTAAGCAATGGGTAAGATCTCCTGAAGAAAAAAACCCTTCACTGCGTTTTGAGTGGATTAGCATTTATTAATCAAGGCCCCGTCTCCTTTAGCTGGCTTCTTGGAAGTCTGGGATATAATTTAACATATAAACACAATGATTGGCTCAAGCTTATCCTCTCTTTGATATGCTATCGCCTACAGAGTCTCACCAGTCCCAGGCTAAAAGCTTATCAAGGCGATGATTTTTGTACATTCAAGCCGAGTGTTCACTGATAATAGTCAGGCAGGTCATTAAGATTAGGTGTTCCTTACAAACGTTTCTGGCCACTGATTTGCAGCTCCTGATTTTAAAAGGTTTAAAGGCTAAATTCGAGGAATAATTCATACCCTTTTATGGATTTGTTGATGTGTTACGTAAAAGCTGAACACCTTAGACTGGCCTGGACCTAAACTCCATAAATTAACCCTTACTTAATCCAAAAAGCAGTTTGATTGTCAGGGTTTGTTTAGCAGAGACTTGAAGGCATGATGTATGGGATGCAGACGCAGCCCTTTACCGCTTCGGTGACACATTTGAAAAGTAAAGATGACGTAAAACAGAAACCTTGTAACCTGATATGTTTTTTTTTTTTTTTCCTGTGACGTGCCAAAGTTCTAACTGTTTCATTCGAAATGTCCAGGCCGATACGAGGAGGCGAAAAGCTCGATCTCCCGCCAGCAATGTTCCCAGGAATGCATCGGGAGCAGCAGAGGCCTCCCCCTCAACATCTTCATCATCCCCCTCCTCCTCCTCCTCCTCACAGAGTGTGGGATCAGCAGTACGACTCCCACCACCCGCCTCACGGCCATCCGGCGCTGTCCCTGCCCGGCGACCACACCATGCGCCTCTTTAATGGCTACGCCGGGAGCGGTGCACATCTGCTCAACCCACATCTTCCTCCTAACCGACCAAACCCACTGCTGAAGGTGAGGAGGGGGAGCGGGAGTGTGAGAAACAACCGTCTGTTCGTGTTTTCTTCTATGTTGGTTTCATCATCCGCTTTGTTTTGGGGGGGAATGTTTTCAGGATCCCCGGGGTCCACCACTGCTGGGAGACGAGATGCGGGCTCAGGTGCACCAGGTAGGAGCCTTTCTAATTGGCCGCGATCTTATTTCTTCGTCTATATAGACAGAAGGCAACCCCAATACAGCCGCTGAGTGCTTCCACGACGGACACGTTCTGCTTAGGCTGCGATAAATGAGCTTCTACTAACCAAAGGTCGTTTAATTTCTGTGCACAGCAGAGAGGCTACCCAGGGAGGATGCCGGGGGGTCAGCTGAAGAGACCGGGTGCTCCTCTGGGGGAGCACTCCGTCATCCAGCACACCCCTCCAGCGCCACTGCACGTACCCCCACATCCGGCAGCCGAGGACAATCCCGGTCCCAGCAAGAGGAGAAAGAGTTTGGATCAGGTACGCAGCACCCGATTACCGTCTGTAAGGTTACACTTCCTGTCCTCCAGGCTGTGATCTTTCTCTCCGGCGGACGTATCTGTTCATTCTGTACGTCTGATGTGTCCAGGGACCCAACTCTGGGATGCAGCATTTTTCAGGCCAGTTGGCGTCGCCGTCTCAGCAGCAGACGGCAACTCACCACCACCACCACCACCCCGCAAAGCCTGCTTTCTGGAACCCCATTCACAAGGACAACGGCGTCCTCTGGCAGCCCCAGACGTCCGACAGGAAACATCCACAGGAGCATCAGGTCTGGACGGCTGCCGAAATACTGCTTTCCTTGAAATGCAAGCTCTAACCTTTAGGTGAACATGTGGTTGATGTTTTTTCCCTCTTGTACTCTGGTTGACCAGGAAAGTAATAAACAAGGGATATGCAGCTACACCTCAAAGACCTCTCCCAACCTCTCGCCCTCTCCACCAAACTCTTCTCCGGGAGGCTACAACCAGGGATGCGCTCCTCAGCTCCAGAAAGACGTGCTACAACCTCAGGCTACGAACCACCACTCCCCTCATCCCTCCTACCCACACCCCGGCCCCAAACTGGAGCTCAGCCCCTCCTGCCAGGGCGCGGACGCCCGTGGTCTCCACGGCCAGAGGAGCCCGCTCTGCGGGGGCCACGCGCCGCCGACTCCCACCAGGGGAGACAAAGACCATCGGGTAAGGGCTCAGTCGTCACCAGCAAACGCTCCTGCAACCAGCACCAAAAACGGCAGCAGCGGCAGCAGTGTGCCTTACAGCCACTTCCAGCCTCACCCGGGGCTGCGGCACCAGGACGCTCCTCCACCCCCTCCTCCAGCCAGCAGCACCTCAGTACCTCAGCAGCAGCAAAGTGGTCCCAGTGAGGTTTGGAGATACCAGAGCAGGCCCAGCAGTCATTCCCTGGTGAGTGTGTCACTCCAGCTCGTATGGAAGGGAAGGAGGGGGGGTTGTGTTTCTCCTGGAATAAAACCTTTGTAACAGATGTATAGAATGTTTTGTTTCTTATTCATTGAAAATTGGAGGGTTTTTTTCTTCCTATCGAAGGGCAGTTTTCCTCTCCACTGTTGCTTCATGCATGCTCTGTACGAGGGATTGCTGATTGCATAAAAAGTAGTCTGTGCCGGCTTTGTTCCCGCTGATGTAACGTGTTTGTGTGTTTTTTTTTTTTTTTTTTTTTTTTCTCCCAGGAGTCGGGGGTCTACACGCCTCCAGGTCTGCTACCTCAGCCCCAGCAGAGCCACAATCAGGTTGTAGACGGTCGACTTTCAGGTCCCCCCCAGCACCAGCGCCACGTCGCCGCCCCCGCGCCCCCCACCAGCTCCACCCGCACGCCCGTCATCACAACCAACATCCCCGCGTCCCTGTCGTCCTGCGTCAGCCGCTACGGCAGAGGCGCCGACAGGGCCGCCGTGGCCCACACCTCGCCGCTGTCTACGTCGCCCCCCACTGGTTGCTCTACGAACAACCGCACAGGTCAGAACGGCTGGAGGGGAGCGATGGATCCGAGGGACTCCAGCAGCCCCACGTCTCAGACGGGCTCTGTGCTGCAGCCGGGGTGTCCGAGGAGCCAGGCTCAGCAACACGACCTGCCTAGACATCAGCACCAGGAGTCCACAAGATCCCAGCCCACCAAGGGGAAGATGCCGTACTATGCCCTGGAGCAAGCTTCGCCTCCATTTTCCTCACCGCCTTTGTTCTCCCTGGGCCACCACAGGGCAGAGGAAAGTGTCATCACAAGGCGAGACTCCAACCCTCTTCCCAACTCCCCCACCACGTACTGCCCAGCTTCCCTCCCCTCCGCCAACGCTTCGCCTCGAGAGTCCAGACCGAATCAGCAGCAGAGCTCCTCGTCGACACGGGTTTTCTCCATGCCGCGCTCCTCCAGCGTCGTCCCTCAGTCGATCGGGGACGTCCTGGACAAGCTGGACGCAGAGCTGGAGGGGCACATGCAAGCCGAGGAGCGGCGGAGGAGAGACCGAGAAGAGCAGGAGAGGAAAAAAGAAGAGCTGAAACAAAAGAGGGAGCTGGAGATGAGACAAAAGCTGGAGCAGGAGAGGCAGAGGAGGCAGGAGGAGGAACGGAAGAGGAGAGAGATGGAAGAACTGGAGCTGGAGAGGAAGAGGCGGGAACGGGAGAGGCAGGAGGAGGAAAGGAAGAATCTGGAGCGGGAAAACCGAGAGCGGGAGAGGAAAAGGAAGGAGTTGGAGAGGCAGGAGGAGGAGAGAAAGAGGAGAGAAGCTGAGCGGCTGGAGAGAAAGAAGAGAGAAATCGAGAAGGCCAAGGAGGAGAAGAGAAAACTTGAGGAGGAGAAGAAGAAGGAGGAAAGTCTCTGCGGCGCTAAAGGAAAAGAGCAGACTGCCATCGAAAACCTGGAAAGGCTCCTCTCGGGAACCGGCCCCGCAGTCCCCCCACCTCCCCCCCTCTCTGCTCCCACGCCTCCCTCAGCGGCTCCGCCTGCCGCCTCCCAGGCGTCTCCTCCGTACCCATGGCTGAGTCGCGGGGGCGTACCGCCCGCTCCCGCCGCCCAGGCCCCCAGCAACCCCACCGAGAGGCTCCGCCCCCCTCCGCTCACCCCGCAGACCGAGTACGCCAGAGAGAAGCAGCGCCAACGGGAGATGTGGAGCAACGGCGCCGCGTTTAACCCCCAATCAACGCTCAATACCTCAGGGCCCAACCAGCCCGCCCATCCCAACAAGCCCCCGGCAATGCAGGCGGCACCCAGCCAACCCAAAGACCAGCACCACCTCCCGCCAATCAGGGAGCCCCCCAAACTCTACCAGGCGTTTTCCAGAGACAGCCTCCCCCTGCCGCCTTTATCCTCCGGCTCCAGCGCCGCCAGGGCGCTCGGCGGGAAGCAGTTGGCCCAAAGCGGCTCGGACAGGGAGTCGGACAGCGCTCAGTTTGAGGAGGAGGCCTCGGAAATGGCCACCATGCTCCCCGACGGTCTGGCCAACATCATGGCCATGCTGGACGAGTCCATCCAGAAGGAGGAGGAAATGTGCGGCGCCGAAAAGACGGGCTCCGCGGGTCTCATGCGCCACTTCGTCCCGAGCGCCGACCCCATCCGGAGCTACCTGTGCGCCCCGGACCTGATCCCCGCCACGAAGCATCAGCCCAACCGCGAGGATTTGGGATCGAATCCGAGCCCGCCGGTGCTGAGCCGGCAGGGCTCTCTGGCCTCCCCGTGCAGCCGGACCTCCTCCCTGGAGGAGGAGGACGACTACCACAAGGCTGCGCGCGTCCCCCTCGCCACCAGGGCGACCGTGGACATGGAGAGCGGCGTGGGCAACACGAACTACAGACACAGCGACCTGGCGAAGCTCTACGGCCTCCCGGAGCAGACCAAGAGCGAGGCTGACGAAGAATCCGAAGAGGATTCTGAGGCCATGTCGTGCTCCCCGCCGCCCCAGACGCCCCACCTCCACCAGACGGGGGTGAACAGCAGGTCTGAAACGCCGTCGGAGAAGCAGAAGTACACCTATCGGGGCGGGCCTTTCGGGAGACCGCCACCGTCGGCTTTGGTGGGCGTCAAGTACTCGTCGTCGTTGTCGCTGGGGCCCGACATCTGCCGCCAGCAGCAAGGCGGCTCTCCCACGTCGGACTCCACGAGCCCGCCGTTCAGTCCTGCCGCCCCGCTCCGGAAATCCTTCCCCCGTTCGCTGCTGGAGGACAAGAAGCTAAAAACGGAGGACAGCGACGTGTGGACGGACGAGGGGGAGACGGAGGAAAGAGACGAGAGGGAAGCCGTCAGGCTCGTCGACGCCATAAAGAAGGAGCAGGAGCTGACGACCATCTCCGAGTCGTCCCTGAAGGAGCTGGGCAAGAGCTGCGAGGTCATGCTGTGCCGACAGTCGCTGGACAGAGCCGACGGACGCGGCAAGGCCGAGGACCGACGGCAGCCTGAGAAGGAGCACAGAGACAAGAAACGGAAGCACCGCCACGGCAGCAGGAAGCACGACGACAAGAAGGAGCGCAAGAAGCACCGAGAGAGGAGAGACGACGTCTCCTCCTCCTCCTCGTCCGGCTCCGGCCACAAGCGCCACCGGGACGGAAAGAGCCACAAGGAGAAAAAGGAGCGCCGAGTTCTGGGCGATCTCAACCTCCAGAGGCGGGAGTCTGAGAAGGACAGGGCTCATGGCGAGTCAGACAAAAGGAAGCGGAGGGACGGCGCCGGCTCCTCCGGCGAGCAAGCGGAGTGGACCTCGCGCTCCGGGGGGGAGACCTCCTCCGAGCGCAGGAGCGGCCGGGATGCCGGCTCGTCGCTGGGCTCCAAAGACCTGCTGAAGCTGAAGGCGCTGTCGGACGGGCCGCCCAAGGAGCTGAAGATTCGCCTCATCAAGGTGGAGAGCGGCGACCGGGAGACCTTCATCGCCTCGGAGGTGGAGGAGAAGAGGATCCCTCTGGCCGAGATCAGCATCAAGAACACCGCGGGCGAAATCATCCGCTCCTGCAAGTAAGAGGGATTCCCCGGGACGTCCGCCGGATGTTTCTCCTCCAACCGTATATATACCCACAACATTCATGCTGTTTGCTCTCTGCTGTGGTTTCAGGGCGGCTCGCGTCAAGGGGAAATTCAAGGAGTCGTATCTGCTGCAAGCTTTCTCTGTCAAACCCATTATCAGCTCAGAGGAACCCATTCCCAGGGAGAAGCTCAACCCTCCGACCCCGAGCATCTATGTAAGTCCAAGCTTTGATGTCTGAGCTGCTGGTTTGGCTGATTTCATAGGAAAGGGAATCAGGTGATAAATGCACGTGCTGCCCCCTGGTGGTCGTTAAGAATCCCCCTTTTTTTTGTCTGCAGCTGGAGAGCAAGAGGGACGCCTTCTCGCCGGTCCTGCTGCAGTTCTGCACAGACCCGAAGAACCCGGTTACGGTGATCAGGGGACTGGCTGGATCCCTTCGACTCAGTACGTTAGGAAACCTGGAGTCTTACGCAGATTTCTAGTTTCTGATTTTTAGCTGATTAAGATGCTTTTAGGGAGATAATCTGGATCATTGTTCAAAACGTTTACCAGCTTTTTTTCCCTCCCCTCCTCTCCTCCCGTTTTAAGACCTGGGACTCTTCTCCACCAAGTCTCTGGTGGAGGCGAGCGCCGAGCAGGCGGTCGAGGTGAGGACTCAGGTGCAGCAGCCCGCGGACGAGAACTGGAACGCCAGCGGCACGGGTCAGACGTGGCCCTGCGAGAGCAGCCGCTCCTACACCACCATCGCCAAGTACGCTCAGTACCAGGCCTCCAGCTTCCAGGAGAGCCTGCAGGAGGAGAAGGGCAGCGACGAGGAGGACGAGGACGAGGAGAAGAAGCCCCCCGTGGGCGCTGATGCCAGCAAGGAGGGCTCTAAAGAGAGCAACAAGTATGTGTTGCATGAGCTGCCAGAGCGCTCGAAAGTTTGGAAATGTGTTATAACGCCAACATTTTTTTATTTCTTTTTAGTGGAGAGCAGAAACCGGTTGGGAAGATCATCAAATTCGGCACAAACATCGACCTCTCTGATCCCAAGAGGTAAGCATACGCTACACGTTAGCCTGAGCTTAGTTGTTGTAGATTTTCTCTAATCCAACCAAAGGGTCAGAATTGTACACACAGGCTCTGATATATAGAAGTACCCCCGACTAGTATTTGGTCTAATATGACCTTTAGCAAGATGCGTCTTTGTTGAGGCCAACAAGCTTCTGGATACCTGACTGTGGCAGAGTTGGTAGTTAACTTAGTTTGATTGGTTTCCTGCCAAGAAACGTCTGGCACAGTTTTAAGGTTCGCTCATTCCAGATGTTTGCTTGTCCTAATCACTTCCAAAACCAGTTTTTATTCGTATTAAGGAGACCGTTCTCAAGTTTCCGTCATCCCCCTAAAGCTTTTATGGTCAGACAAGACAAAGATTGAGCTAATTTAGCTCCAATAACTTTTAGATCTAGAGCAAAAGCCCGACCAGTGGTTTTGGTCGACATCATGTGACTTCCTCAAGATCTTTGAAACCCACCTAATAAACAATGCTGACCCCAAACCTACAATAAAAACCGACAATATTAACTGAGCTTTACCATTTCTGATCAGATACCTTTTTTTTTAGGAGGCCTGTCGATGGTTATAAAAAGCACATGGTCCAAGTGCAACTTACTAAATGACATTTATGTATTAGTAAGGGTGTATATTTATACATTTGACTCATTCAGAGCCCAAAAGTGATGACATTCACACTAATGATGCGTAGGGCTGCACGATATCAGGAAAAGTTGCCATATGCAATAATATTAGTAAATGTTGCGATATAGCTGGTGATAAATACAGAAAAGAATGAATGAGTAGTCTGTTCAGCTGCTAAAAAAACAAAAACATCCATCAATTCCTTGTCAAAACACCAGGTTTTTTTGGAAAGGAAGTAGGGCTGGACAATAATTAATTAACATTACAAAGAAAGTTATAAAAAAAGGTCAATAAGTTCAATAGAATAAGAGTTTTCCTTCCTTTTGCATACTAGTGATGTAGGTTAATATTACAGTCATTGCATCCTCCCAACCAATCACAGCACAGACCCAGGAAACGCTCCCTCACCAAGCTCCGCCCCCTTCAAAGAGTTCAAAGAGCACACGTTCCTTTTTTCTTTTCTAAAAAGTTGTAATTTTGGTAAAAAGTTGGTTGAATAAAGGGTTGAGTTTGAATTCAATGTTTGTGTGTTCTGTATCTAAAAATAGATAACTAACCAACAGCATAAAATGGCCAAGGCTGAATTTAAAATGTATGTTTTAAATTTGTTGATATTTAGCGATATAGATAGGATTTCCACTTTATCAATATCCTTTTTTTTCCTATATCATCCAGCCCTAAAAGGTTGCATCTGTCTGACTCGTGATGTTTTGGGGAATGAAACAACTTGGCTGTCGTTTCTCCTCATGTTGCATTAAACAACAAATGTCCCCAGACGCATCCGGGGCCCTGAGAGCCAGAATACAGGGTGCTAAAATAATGAGCTAACACTTATTGCACTCCGGGCAGTTCTTTGCAACCCATGACATTGCGACGTCGACAGATTTGCGAAATACCGTGCAGCCCCAAGGATGTGCATGCAAAACCTGACTGGAACTGGTTTGCTTTTAGCATTTTTAGCTAATATCTGCGATCTCTGCTCAGGTGGAAGGCCCAGCTTCAGGAGCTGCAGAAGCTTCCGGCGTTCATGCGGGTAGCGTCCAGCGGGAACATGCTGAGCCACGTCGGACACACCATCTTAGGCATGAACACCGTCCAGCTCTACATGAAGGTCCCCGGGAGCCGGACGCCTGGTAAATGACACACAAAAAAAAATTAACGCACGGTAAAAAAGGTTGAACAAATATGGCTGCTTACCAAATGTTTCCGCTTAACAGGCCACCAGGAAAACAACAACTTTTGCTCGGTTAACATCAACATTGGCCCCGGGGACTGCGAGTGGTTCTCTGTGCACGAAGACTACTGGGAGGCGATCAACGACTTCTGCGAAAAGTGAGCGGAGGACGACAACGCGACGCTTTCCCAATCAGGCATTTCAGTCTGCTACAAAATCTCTTTCTTCGCGTGTCTCCTCAGGCACGGAGTAGACTACTTGACGGGGTCCTGGTGGCCGGTGCTGGAGGACCTCTACAACGCCAACATCCCCGTTTATCGCTTCATCCAGCGGCCCGGCGACCTGGTGTGGATCAACGCCGGCACCGTCCACTGGGTGCAGGCCGTGGGGTGGTGCAACAACATAGCCTGGAACGTGGGACCTTTGAACGGTAAGAGGGCGCCATCTAGTGGCCCACAGTGAGTCGCATCTGCACGGCCGGGTCGGTCCTTATTGTTCAACGTGACGTCTGCAGGCTACCAGTACCAGCTGGCTCTGGAGAGGTTCGAGTGGAACGAAGTGAAGAAGGTCAAGTCCATCGTTCCCATGATTCACGTTTCCTGGAACGTGGCCCGCACCGTCAAGATCACCGATCCCGACACCTACAAGATGATCAAGTAAGGGCAGGCCGAAATGACGCGGAAAACTTATTCAATAGCTGCGTTTGATGTAGAAACCACGCAAGGCCGTTTTTTTAAAGCAACTTTGTCCATCTTGCCAGACACTGCCTGCTGCAGTCCATGAAACACATTCAGATCCTACGGGACCAACTGGTAGCTGAGGGGAAGAAGATCTCGTATCAGAGTCGGGTTAAAGACGAGCCGGCCTACTACTGCAATGAGTGTGACGTGAGTATTCATGCTGTCAGTCGCCGTGTACCTCAGGCTTGAGCCGGGTCTCACACCAAGGTTCTCTACTTTTTCCTGTCGGTTCCTAAAGACTAAATAATGGAGGTTTTTGAGTCCGGATATGTTTTGCTCTCCGTTGCCGTGCAGCTGATGAAGCAACCGCCTGCGTGGTAAAGCCTGGCGGCGGCATTTACAGACGCATCATATAAAAATCCAGCACTGCAAAAACTGAACTAAAAATAAGTAAAATGTTCTTAAAATGTGTGTTTTTGTCAGATTTGAGCAGGTAAACAAGATGATCTGCAAATGGAATAAGATTTTTGCACTTAAAACAGGAACAATCCATCTCCATTGTCTTATTTCAAGTGCAGTATATCTAATTATCTTATTATCTTATTTTAGGGGTCAAAATACTCATTCTATTGGCAGATAATCTTATTTACCTGCTCAAATCTGACAAAAAGACACATTTTAAGAACATTTTACTCATTTTTAGGTCCGTTTTTGAAGCGAGGTTCAGAAACTGGAACAAAGTACATCAGACGCTCGTACACAAATCAACTTAGACGAATACCGGTGTTTAGAAATGTTACTTTCTGATCAAACCGTTCGTAGATGCAAGTCACCAAGTCGGTGTGAAAAATGGATCGGAGACCTTCACGCCTTGCTGAAGGTGTTTTTATGGTTTCCACGTAGAAATCTTGAAGTTGTCCACATACAAAAGCTCCCCTCTATACTCCAGTTACAATTTACAGATTATATTAGGATTGTATCACCAAAGATGGTCCCTTGGTGGAGTTGTCTTATAATTTAACATTTTATATTAACTGTCTAGATTGGCTTTTTTTTTTTTTTTACCGAAAGACATTATATTATAAACTGAATTTGACTACACGCAGTTGAATCTGTCATTTCAGAAACAGAGGCACCAAGAGTGCAGCTTATTTTCTCCCTGGGTCATTTAATATAAATGTTCAGGTACTCGTTAAGTTTGCGCTGCATATCAGCTCAGATGTATTACACTTATCATTTAATTCCTAATTGACTAATGTGGAATCTGATGACGCATGCTCTGGGTTGTCAAACTCCAGTCCGGATGCATATAAAAAAATGTGTCCCTGCTTCAACGCGGCTAATTAAAAATGGCTGAATCACGTCTAGTAGCTTTGCTAATGAGCCAGGACGGAGTAAACATGCAGGACACGTGGCCTTAAAGGCTGATTTTTGGAGACAATTGTAGGAAGACGGCGCATCGCTGCCACCTACAGGTCGGAATTAGGCTTTTGCATTTTAAATACAAGCAAAAATTATTTAAGAAGTGATAGAACTTTCTGGATTAACTGGGCTCCCCCTAGTGGATTTGTTGGGTAACTGCAACAATTCAATTTAATTCAATTTTATTTATATAGCGCCAAATCATGAAACATGTCATCTCAAGGCACTTTACAAAGTCAAATTCAATCATATTATACAGATTGGTCAAAAATTTCCAATATAAGGGAACCAGTTGATTGCTTCAAAGTCCCGACAAGCAGCATTCACTCCTGGAGAAGCGTAGAGCTACAGGGAGAGTCGTCTGCATTGTCCATGGCTTTTCAGCAATCCCTCATACTGAGCAAGCATGAAGCGACCGTGGGAAGAAAAACTCCCCATTAACGAGAAGGAAAAACCTCCGGCAGAATCAGGCTCAGTGTGAACGGTCATCTGCCTCGACTGACTGGGGTTACAGAAGACAGAACAGAGACACAACAAGAGAAACAAAAAAGCACAGAAGCACACATTGATCTAGTAATCTGTTCTACATTAGATGGTAGTAGCGGGTGAGCCGTCTTCTCTGGATGATGTCACAGTTAACAGAACGCCAGACCAGATGTACCTACTATGAAGAAAAAAGAGAGAGAAGAGAAAGTTAAAGCAGAAATGACAACACATAATGCATAATTGAAGAACAGTAGAACTCTATAGAGTGAGAAAATTAGACCCTGATGTCCTCCAGTAGCCTAAATGATGGCTGAAATCCCTTATTTATTTATTGAAATAAATAAATCAATAAATAAATAAACAACAGAAAAATATAATTTTTTGCTGTATTCAAATTGGAAATCTCCATGTTAGAATTGCTTTAAAAAAAAAAAGGTTCCCTCCCCAAATACCACATCATCATAGCTGCTGTTTTTTTGGTTTTTACATACATCAGATGCCTGCTATGAATTGCTGTGACGCTAACGTGTCTGACCAATGTCTCCTGCCCCAGGTGGAGGTGTTCGACCTGCTGTTTGTGACGTGCGAGAGCAGCAGCAGGAAGACGTACGTGGTGCACTGCGAGGACTGCGCCCGGCAGCGCAGCCCCAACCTGAACAACGTGGTGGTGCTGGAGCAGTACCGCATGGAGGAGCTCATGAGCACCTACGACTCCTTCGTCCTGGTGAGCAGAACGTTTCACAGCCGGCAGTCCGTGCAGAAGCGGCGTCTTTGCGATGATGGCGTCTGACCGCGGCTCGTTGTCTGTCGTTCACAGGCCTCGTCTTCGCGGTGACGGAGCTCCCCCCGTCTGCGTCTCCTCAGCCCGTAACCAAAACTCCTGCAGCGCCGGGACAAAGAGAGAGTTTTTTTGTTTTTTTTCACTTTGGTTTTACAGCCCAGCATTTCATCGTTATTATTGTTCATTTTTTTCTCTACTGCTTCTACATGCCGATCAGCCAGCTGAATACGTTTACTTGTTACTGTTTACAGAATCAAAAGATTTAAAAAGCAAAAAAAAAAAAAAAAACGAGCCGCTCATAAAATCCCAGTTTACTCTCGGATGGTGCTTTGAAGCAGAACCCGTCAGCGGGGGCAGCTGGTGCTGCCACAGAACAAACTGTGGAGGACAGTGGACGGCGTCAATGGCGCTTCTTGTTTCTCTTTTGTCTTGAATACTGAAATTTGTACATGGCGTTTTTGAAAACTTTGTGGGGTGCTGTCTTTTTATTTTATTATTATTATAATTTTTTTTAAATGAATTGTTTCGGTTTGTTTTTTCTAAACTAGATCAGCCTAGATATATACCACATTGGCCTTGTATTTAGAAAAGAAAGAAAATGAAATTACTAATAATAGAGAGTATTTTAAAAAAAAACAAAAAATTACAATTGTTTGGAATGCTTCAAAAGATACGGGTTTTAGCAACAGTCTTTTTTTTTTTTTTTTTTTTAAACGAGTGGGGGGGGCGGGGTTCGGTTGTTTTTTTCAGATGCTTGTATTTGATGTAAATCTTGTTTCTATGAATTATACTTTATTTCTTCTGGAGATTAATACTCAGCTGTCACACGTCATCAGGTCTTTTGTTCTGTTTCTTTTTTTTTTTTTATCTCTGTATGAACTTTGACCAGAAAAAAAAAAAAAAAAGAAAAGAGAAAAAAAAAAATCATCCTCTGGTGTGTGCTGTACCTCTGTTTCAGTATGCAGTCTATTTTCTTTTAGCAATTGTACATTTAATTTAAAATGTTTTCTCTATTTATTTGGATATTAATGTTCTCCCTTTTTTTTGAATGAATTGTATATTTCTTTTGTTTCCCCCCTCCTTATTTGACTCGGTAACTGCTTTGGAAGAAACCGAAACGTCGAGGTATCTCTGTGGCGGTGGAGGGTGCTGTTTTTCTGGTGCTTGCCTCTCGACCTCTGCCTTTTCTCTCCTGATATATATTGAATTAAATCTTTATCTTGAATATAACACCACCTTTCCTGTAGACGATAGACACACTGCTCACGTAGAGAAGATGACTAATGGAATGCTGTGTTTGTATTCTCATTAAGGAAAAAAAAAACTAATTTTTCCAAAGTGTTTTGAGAAATGGTAATTTTTTTTTTTTTTTACTACGTAGGGGGCTTTTAGATGAGATTTTTATGATATTTGTTGAATATGATAATGGGATAGATGGTGCTAAATGTTCTCTTTTGAACAACCTTTTCTTTTCTTTTTTTTGTCCTCTAAAAATGAGAAATCTATTTTTCCTGTTGCAATATTACCTTTTCCTTCTGTTTGTGGTCATTTATTTATAACTGCACTGTTTTAGCGAATCCACACAGACCTACTCGCAGACACACACACACACCAAACTGAGCCAGACATGTCTTAAACACTTGTGAATTTGTGTGACATTACTATTAATAAACACTTGATAAATCCAGGCAAATGGAGTTGGTCTCGCTTTCTGTTTCGTTCCCTCGCCTGAAGCCTCAGGGGAACGGAAAAAACATTTTTTTTTTCAATATGGACAGTAATTATGTCCTTCCCCAACTATTTGACTCAATAACTTGATATTTGACTTTTTTTCCTCAAGGCAGTTGTTCATTAGGTCATTGCTGAAGTAAGTAACCTACCAACAGAGGACAGACGCTTCTAAGTTGAGAAAAATGCGAGGATGAGCAAGTCAGGCTAACATCTACTCTTACTGCCGAAAGGGAACTAAAGGTAGGTCAAATTAGTGTAATTGTCCTTCATTTGAGCAGGTAAATAAGATTTTACCCCTAGAATAAGTCAATTTTATTCCTACTTGCTTTTATTCTGTTTTATTTTGCTATATTTTAATCATGTAAAGCACTTTGCATTGTCTTTGTACTGAATTGTGCTATATAAATAAATTTGCCTTGCCTTGCCTTGCCTAAAATATGATAAGTAGCTGTACTGCACCTGAATTAAGATGGAGAGGAGTTGTTCCCTATTTTAAGTGGTCGTTTAAAGTTGCGTGCTCAAATTAAGGACAAATGCAAGAAAACTTTACTTTAGTTCCCCTTTTTTGCCGCGCAGAACCAGTGGGAAAGCGTGTCTGACAGCTGCAACACGCCTGAGCAAATCCCTGAAAGTGTCTGCTATTTAACTTCTCAGCTGCTACCAGTGCAGAAACGGCGCGGCATAGACCGACATCCACAACAGGAGAACAATAATGCGACGGGTCGCTGGGTATGGAGACGGGTCTGCTTCCAAACAGTCAAAGTTAATCTGCTTTCCTCACCACACATGTGGCTCAAACGCGAATATGAATCATCTGGTGGATTTGGACAAATTGTATTATCTGTACGCATGTTCCAAAAAATGGTCATGGTGCTCATTGACGTGAAGGCGCCCCGCCAACCCAGTGTCTTTCAATTTAGCTTTGATATGTTAGTCAATGTGCATCTTTTTACAGCAGGAAATCATGGAAAGGGTCGTCGTGATGATATAGCCTTCTCTATCACACATCTAACCCGCCTTGCTTCAAATACAAAGTCACCACCAAGGGGGCTAATCGCCTGAGTCCAATCCAGACTATACATCCGAACTGGATCGGTGAATCCAGTCGTCTTCCTTTAGCTACGCCGTCACTGAGGAAGTAACGAGGTACTGAAAGATGCAGTACTTATCTATCAGAGAAAGAGTACCTCAGTAAATAGAAAATATGGTTTTCAAATGATGATTTTAATCATTTAGGGGGGAAAATCTGTGCTAACCAGCCTCCTCTTGAGTCAAACATCATACGGTTAAACCTGGTGGTGGAGGTGCGGCCTCAGGATTTGGAGAATTTGTAATTAAGCTAATTTAGCTGCACAGCTAGACGATGACCCACAGCAAACCAGACATTAAAACGGGTGAGTCCTGCTCAAAAACTCTGCAACGTCACTAAATTAAGCAATCCTGCAGAGAAGAGTGGGCCACAACTCTTCCCCAGTGACTCCCTCGCTGCTGCCAAGGAAGATAACAACCGGTTAGTACATTTAGGAGGCAACCAGGTTGTACACTCCACCCGATTGAAGAGATCATCATTAAAAAGCTGCTTTTTTTACTCTATTTACTGAAATTATCCATCCAGGGGCAAATGTGGCTCAGCAATCTCAAACTTGTTGGATTCCAGGTTCCTCCAGTCATGATGGGCTAAAGCCCAAGTTGCCTACTGATCTGTGAATGACGAATGAATAATATTTTATCATTTGTTGCGTGTTACCACGGCAAAATTTCTCTTTGGCTACTCCGGTTCACATTACACACAATGAGGCCAAACGAGGCTAAATGAGGTTAGGAACTGTGGGGGTGATTTAAAAGCGTTGGACTGCTGTCTCCCATCAGGGGGCGATTGCCCTCACAGCTCTTGGGAAGAAGCTGTTTCTAAGTTTATTTGTTATGGCTTTGAGGCTTCTGAAGCGTTTACCTGATGGGAGAGGGGCAACCATTGCATTGCCTGGGTGGGATCAGTGTAGAAGCGTCTGGCCCTTCTCTGTGTATCGGCGTATGAATGTGTAACGCTCCAAGTGACTAGTTTGACTAGAAATGCATCATATAAATTCAGTTCGCTCAGTCTGTTTGTAAATTCATAGGATAGTTTAGAGGCATCGGAGCAAACGTGCTGAGAAAGCGGCAAGGAGTAGAAATGCTTCACACGCAGCGCTTACCTGCTTACAGGCCTTCATGAGGATCTACTTGAGCTAAAACTCTGCGATCATTATGTTTACTGAAAATAAGATCCAGATGATTTATAGATTACATTTAAAACATACATTTACAACAAGGAAATATATTCATCTACTCGTCACAAACACCGATCCAGACTACACCCGCCTCGCCTTCCTCTCCACAAAGCCCAGAGGTTCCTTTCCTGGATTTTTCTCACACCATGAACAAAGTCCTTAAGATTGGTCTACAGTTGACATCCTCTCCACATATTAATTCTGAAAACCACAGTTCTGTGACTAAATCAGCATCTTCCAAAGGACGCAGAGGTCCAGATCCTCCTCCTCCTCTACATATCACAGAACATGCCTGTCCTGAAGACCTTCGGATAACGTCCTTGTGATATACAGCAGGCCCTGGCTGTACGTTTATCAGTCAAGACCGCCACCAGCATAAGCCTGGGCCTCCTGACGGAGAACATGGAATATCTGTTATGATACGTGGCAGAAATAAGAAAAGCAAAAGGAAAACACACAGGAATAATCAGTCGTACTTAAAAGTCATAAACTGTCAGATGCAACCTGCCACAAAGACACCATCAACCACCAAATCATATAAACTGGGTTTATTAAACATTAGATCTCTGTCAGGAAAATCCCTTCTAATTAATGACTTCATTATTGACAATAATCTTGATGTTATGTTTTTAACAGAAACATGGTTACATGAATCTAATGAAGCAGCCATTCTGCTGGAGTCGACTCCTCCAAACTACAATTTTCTTTGTGAGAGCAGACAGCAAAGGAAAGGTGGAGGAGTAGCAACATTGTTTAATGATTCACTAAAGTGTAAAAAGGTGTTTTTGGGAAAATTTGACTCTTTTGAACATTTGGCTCTCCAGGTAAAGAGCCCGGTACGAACTATGTTTCTGAATGTTTACAGGCCTCCTAAGTCCACATCAAACTTTTTTAATGATTTCAGTGACCTCTTGTCTGTGATATGTGTTGATTATGACTTTATAATTATTGTTGGAGACTTCAACTTTCACGTTGACAACCCTGAAGACAGAAGTGCAAAAGAACTGTGTGACACACTTAGAAACTTTGCTTTAACTCAGCATGTTAAACAGCCAACACACAAGCAGGGGCATATTTTAGACTTAATCATCACTAAAGGTCTAAACATTTCACAGGTCAATGTAACTGATGTTGCCTTATCCGATCACTTCTCCGTTACCTTTGAATGTATCATTTCCAGTGACTCATTTAGCCGAAGGGACATCGTAAGAAAACGCACCTTTAAGGACAATGCCACAGAAACTTTTATTCAAGCTTACTCTGCTACTTCAACCTTGGGCTGCAACTCAGTAGATGAGCTAGTAGATAACTTTCAGTCTAAAGTCTCAGACATCATTGACTGCATTGCTCCAGTTAAAGTGAAGGTTTTTTACGGGAAGAAAAAATCTCCTTGGAGAAATGCTCCATCAGTTAGAAGTGAAAAAAGGGAATGTCGCAAAGCTGAACGCAGGTGGAGAAAAAATAGACTCCAGGTTCACTATGACATCTATAAAGAGAGACTTTACAGATATAACTTACAACTGAAAAATGCAAGAGAATCTTTCTTCTCTGAGATCATTAAGAAAAACATTAATAACGCTCGTGTCTTATTTGCCACAGTCGACAGGTTAACAAATCCTCCTGTGTCCGTGGCTTCAGAACTCCACTCCACCAGGGCCTGCAATGAATTTGCTAACTTCTTTACTGAGAAAATCCTAAAAATTAGAGGATCAGTTTGTACATCCATACCAGCTCCAGAACCAAAGCGGTACTCAGCTGGAACTTATCCTGACAAAATGTCCCAATTCAGCCAAATAAACTACAAAAGCTTAGAGCAGATCATTCAGCAGCTAAGTTCCTCTTCATGCTGTCTTGATGTTCTCCCCACAGCTTTCTTTAAAAAAGTTTTACCTGTCATAGCGTCTGATTTGACTCAGATAATAAACACGTCCCTCCTGTCAGGTGTTTTCCCCCAGTCCCTAAAAACAGCAATTATCAAACCACTGCTGAAAAAGAATAATTTAGACAAACTTCTACTCCAGAACTACAGGCCCATCTCAAACCTCCCCTTTATCAGTAAGATTATTGAAAAAGCTGTGTTTTAACACCTTCTTAACAACGACCAGCCGATTTGACGTTTTCCAGTCTGGTTTCCGCGCTCACCACAGTACAAAGACCACCCTTATCAAGGTGTTTAATGACATCCACATAAATACAGACTGTGGAAGAACCACCGTGCTGGTTCTATTGGACCTTAGTGCAGCATTTAATACTGTCGATCACTCCATTCTGTTAGAGCGCCTGGAGAACTGGGTCGGCCTCTCTGGTACAGCACTCAACTGGTTTAAATCCTACTTAAAGGACAGGGACTTTTTTGTATCAGTAGGTAACTTTACATCAGAGATGACAAAAATCCCATTTGGGGTTCCCCAAGGGTCCATTCTGGGTCCCCTCCTTTTCAATATCTACATGCTCCCTCTAGCCCAGATAATAAAAAATAACAACATCAGCTACCATAACTATGCAGACGACACACAGCTCTACATCACCATGTCACCAGGTGACTATGAACCAATTCAGGCACTGAGTAAATGCCTAGAAGAAATCAATACGTGGATGTGCCAAAATTTTCTCCAATTGAATAAAAACAAAACTGAAGTAATAATATTTGGACCAATAGAGGAAAGATCAAAAGTTAGCACACAGCTTCAGTCGCTTCAGCTAAAAACCACTAATCAGGCCCGAAACCTGGGTGTAGTGATGGACTCAGACCTGAACCTTCAAAAGCATCTAAAGACAGTTACAAGGTTGGCTTTCTATCACCTGAAGAACATTTCCAGGATTAAAGGACTAATGTCTCAGCAGGATCTAGAAAAACTAATCCATGCGTTTATTTTTAGTCGAATTGATTACTGCAACGGTGTTTTCACAGGTCTTCCTAAAAAGTGGATCAGACAGCTGCAGCTGATCCAGAACGCTGCTGCCCGCGTCCTCACCAAGACTAAGAAAGTAGAGAACATAACCCCAGTTCTAAAGTCCTTACACTGGCTCCCTGTATCTCAGAGAATAGACTTTAAAATACTTCTGTTAGTCTATAAATCCTTAAATGGCTTAGCTCCTAAATACATCACAGACTTGTTATCAGCGTATAAACCATCCAGACCACTCAGGTCTTCTGGCTCCAGCCTACTCTGCATACCTAGAACCAGAACCAAACATGGAGAAGCAGCATTTAGTTCCTATGCTCCAATTATCTGGAACAAACTTCCAGAAAACTGTAAAAGTGCGGAAAGCCTGAGTTCTTTTAAATCAAGATTAAAAACACATTTGTTTAAAATTGCCTTCAACTGTCCTAGTTAACTGAATCACCACTTTTTTGTTCTATTTTCTATCTATATTTTATTCCTACTTGCTCTTATTCTGTTTTATTTTGCTATATTTTAATCATGTAAAGCACTTTGCATTGTCTTTGTACTGAATTGTGCTATATAAATAAATTTGCCTTGCCTTGCCTTACTCTTTTTAGATCAGTTTATTCTATCTGGCTTTATTGCAGCGCCATACTTTCACTTGCTCGCTGCAAAAACGGAACTAAAAATAACTAAAATTTTCTTTTAATTTAATTTTTTCTTAAAATTTATCCTTGATTTGAGCAGGTAAATAAGATAATCTGCCAATGGAATAAGATTTATGCACTTAAAATAGGAACAATTAATCTCCATCATCTTATTTCAAGTGCAGCATATCTAATTATCTTATTTTAGGGGTCAAAATACTCATCCCATTGGCACACAATGCAAAAAGGGCACTCAAAGTAAATAAAATTTTCTTGGAATTTGTGTATTTATCCTAGATTGGAGCAGCTAAATAAAACTATTTGGCAATGGAATAAGATTTTTGCACTTAAAATAAGAACAATCCATCTCCATGATCTTATTTCAAGTGCAGGATGTCTATTTATCTTATTTTAGGGGTAAACATACTCATTCCATTGGCAAATAGTCTTATTTAGCTGCTCAAATGAAGGAAAAATATACCAATTTCAAGAAAATTTGACTTACTTTGAGTTCCCTTTTTGCAGTGCATAATCTTATTCACCTACTTAAATCAAAGACAAACGCACTGATTTCAAGACCTTTTTAAATATATTTAGTTCTGTTTTTGCAGTACTCTACTGAAAAAAATTACAATTCAGACTCCAAGGCTCGTTGTTCATGCCGTCAGCCCGGGAACGCTGTTGGTTACAAGTAATGTCATATGCGAGGGGGAAGAAAAATATATTTTCATGTGTAAACTGAGGAAGGAGATTATACAAGCAGCCAAACTTCCTCGATAGCAGAGCAGGAAAAAGTGGAGAGCGGTAACAAAAGTGTCAGAGCTCAGTTTCCTCACTGATAATCCAAAAGGGGGAGTTAGATTTCTTAGGCTTACAGAAAGAAAACAGACGACCAAAGTTTGCTTAATTTAACAGAGACGTACCAGGAAATAAATCGGTCCAAGTGCAACAACAACTTCCTGATTCCTGAGCGCTCTAAGCAACATTTCAGATGTTCGTTGGCAATGGGACCACTATAACAATTAGACAAACTCGTTAAGCTTAATTAATGACAGCAGATAAAAAATCTTAGTAGCATACGTTTCTGCTCAAACAGGTTTCAGTTCTGATGTGAAACGGCGGATTTGGCAGGTGGCCGCGTCCTCCTCGGGTCACGCTGGAGGCCAAAGGGGCAGCAGAGGGACAGGCAGAAGGAAATCCTGCTTTGAAAACACAAAGGAAGACCACCTCCGTCCGTATATCTGTCCACCCTGCTGCAGGCAGGTGGTGATAAGAGTTCACGTCCTCCTCTCTGCCAAGACAAAACACTTCGGCCCGTCCAATCACGTTCCGCTGGCGCAATCATGATGCTCCCTACTTTGAAGTCTGTTTACGCTGCACTTGTGAAGCATGAGCGCAAAGATCGCAAAGGAACCATCTCATCTTATTTGGCTGGAAAAAAAAAAAAACTCGATATGTAGGATTTGACCACGCTGTTTACAGCTGTCCCTTTAATGTCTTTAGGGGTAGCGGTGGAGGTGGAGGGGGGGTATATGTGGACAAATAAAGCATCTAGATGTAAACATTGCAAGCTCAAAGCAAAGGAAGAAGGGCGGAAAATCAGGATCTGACGAGACTAATTATTGGGCATATGCTCTGATCTTTTATCATCCGACTCCATTCTGCCCTCTTTGAACTCTGGGGACCTCGTTCTTCTTGCTTCATGACTCCGACCGTTCTTGTAACACATAATGCATTCATATTTTAACCCAATGCAAAGTTCTGCATAATTCTGCATACCTGTAATGGGGAAGGGAAATTATGCATCTATGTATTATGTATCTGGACAATGGTGGATGGGTGGGAGCAGTCTTCTTAGATTTCTGCAAAGCTTTTGATAAAGCCAGTGCTTCTTTCTAAGTTGATAAGCTACAAACTGTCCATAGGTACTCTTTTTAATTTATTCAATCCAACATTTAGTTATATGGGTTATCTATTTGAGATCCAAAATCTAATTTGCGAGAGAGATCAATCTCTCGGGATCTGAATTGCATATAATCTAAGGTCACATCAACAACATGGGCTTACTCCATGGGAGTACAACAAGGTTCTCCTTTAGGTGCTTTGTTTTTTACATGTTATATAAATGAACTGTTAAATATTTGAAGAGGATACAAAGATCCAGATGTACGCAGATGATGCAGTTATCTATACACATGGGAAGGATGTCAATGAAGTGGATGCCAGGTTATGACTTGGTATGGAGAAAGTTTCAACCTGGGAAAACTAAATATACCTTTCTTTAAATTCTATAAAAACAGCAGTGATGTATTTTACAATTAGGGATGCAAGTTATCGACTAATGATTTGTTTGATCGTATCGTATCGATCGACTAACGATTAATTGTTTTCTCTTGTATCCAGAGGTCTTTTTTGTAACATGAAGGGATACATTTTTTAACCATATGTTGAATTTTAAAAGACACACATCATTATAATTTTACAGTTTATTGTGCCACTTGTATAAATACTGACTGAAAAAGAAAAAATTGTTTTCTCACACAATGTTAAACTTGTACATATTTCTAAAATATAACAAAGCAGAAACCTGTTAGGTTACTGAATAGAAACAAATAAGGTGAAGAGGTTAAAATATAGGAAACACTAATTATCTGCACCAAAACCCCTCTCCATCAACCGTGCTGTTGGCTTCATGTCTCTTTTTACTATGTTAAAAATTTTTGCGCAATGCCCTCCACCTTTCTTTGAACACATCCTTGCCTTCTGAGCACATGAGTGAGTTTTGGTTGAGAGGTTGACTCTGCTCCGCCATGCAGCCTGGCTGAATGGGAGCTATTTAGCTCCCATTTGACAACTTAAGGAGCTTGTTGGGTGTTTATATTTAAAAACAGAACCGCATAAAGAGCATTTTGCATCCTTGTTGTCGTTATACAGTGCAACAATAATCCCTCTCCGGACTACGTTTGGACCACTTCATGTTGCCTCAGCCATAACGGTCTGGATCCACTTTAAAATGACCAGCAGTGCCCTTTTCTGGATGGTGGCCATGCTACAACACTAAGCAGATATTATCAGTTAATCAGATGTAACAAAATAAAAATTAACAAACAAAAATTAATTAACAATCAATTGTGAGTAACACAAAGACTATTTAAACTAGAAAAAGCTGTTCCTGCATAACAGCGAGTGAGAATGCTGATCTGCAGAATGATTGAGCAGAAGATGCAGAAAACATTGAATTCAGGTTTGAAGAATTTGAAAAAAATTAAGAATTTGAAATATTTAAAGAAATTTGAAGAATTTTAAAAAATTTAAGAAATTTGGAGAATTTTAAATATTTGAAGGAATTTGAAAAATTTGAACAATTAAAAGAAATTTGGAGAATTTGAAATATTTGAAGAAATTTGAAAAATTTGAAAATTTTCAAAAAATTTGAATGAATTTGAAAAATTTTAAAATATTTGAATGAATTTGAAAAATTTGAAGAATTTGAAAAAACTGAAGAATTTGAAAAATCTAAAGAAATTTGAAAAATTTGAAGGAATTTTAAAAATTTGAAGAATTTGAAAATTTTGAAGAAATTTGGAGAATTTGAACAAATTTGAAGGAATTTGAAAAATTTTAAAAAATTTGAAGAATTTGAAGATTAAGAACAACTAGAAAATTTCTGAAGAAATTTAGCAAGGCGCCTGCCTCGTGGTACCGTCAAAAATACTAATGGGAAGTAACACTGCAAATTTCAGCTTCCTACGGTCTTCACAGCACCCGCAGTGGCCGTCGAAAGGTGCCATGTTAAGTCAATGGACCTCCTAGAAGCCTCTGGCTGGCAGCGTTGTCATGGAGACTCCCTCACAGCTGTGGCCCTCTATTTGTCTGTAAAGGCAGAACAACCCCGGCTAAGCAGAAGTTGGTAGGACCTTCCTAAAGCTACTTCTGGTTAGCAACTTTCTAACCATTGGCCGCTAGCATGGTTGTGTTCAGTATCACCGGGTGATTGTACTCTGTCAGTTTGGTCCAAATCCTGTACTGGGAAGTGCCTCAAAAAGGGGTGCCAATACTTAATGTCACCAAACGTGACCAAAGTTCATGGGTCAGATTGGCCTCCTTTAGCAACTCAGCCTCACCACATCTGGGCCCAGAACTCAACATTTGACCAAAATGGTCAGTAGCGCCATTTCCCACAGGTCGGTGGAGCTGTATTGGCCAATTGGGTCGTGTCTGGGCATCATGCCAGGTCCTGTTGGAAGCAAAGGCCCAATAGGAAAGCATGTGAAATCCAAAATGGAACAGAAAAGTGACACATGGCTGATAATAACTTGAAAATTTTAAAATGTTAAGAGGAAGTGACTGTGCAAATTTCAGATTCCTACATTAATCACAGCCACTGCAGTGGATGTCGAAAGTTGCCATTCTATCTCTATGGAGCCTGTCCCTCTGGGCCTCAGATTTCCGTTGTCATGGAAACTCGCTAACACAGCTGCAGCGGGCCATCTACAGAAGTGCAGAGACTTTGCTCAAAATAAGTCCCATCGGATTATAATGGAGAACTTTGCCTCGCACAACACTTTGTATCTCCTGATCCGTAAATGGGAGAGACGTAATTGTTTCAGCGTTTATTTCATAACGGATAGGAGAACAAGACAAACTATCGGTTTTTGCTAGAAATATTTTAATTTAGGCGTAAAAAATTATGATATAAAGGGTATTTTTATGGAATTTCAGAAATCCTATGAAAACGGTCCCGAACAAATCGCTGTAGCTGAAAAAGTATAAGAGATATCAAAATAATTCTTTCACTGTGAGTATCAGCAGGCTTTTGAGGACTATGGAGCTCATTTTTATGTTTGTACAAAAATTGGTGTAGGCACAGCGACGATGTAAAAAAGTGGACGATGTGGAAGAATGAAGCTCCAAAGCGTTTTAAGGATTTTGCACATTCGCTACTCCCGAACAAATTGTTCCTGTGGAAAAACCGTAACAGTTATCCACAAAATTTCTTTTTTGTTAGTGCCAAAAGGGTCGGGACATTCATGTGTGAAAGTTTCATGCCTCTACATGAAACGGTTTAGGAGTAGCGACGATGCAAAAACATGTGATGTTTTTGATTTTCAGGTGTCATTTTTGAAAACCGCTCCATAGGAAATGAATGGGGAAGGTTTGGGGTTAGTGTCGCTCTGAGGTTACCTGACTCCGCCAGATAGACTTGCTCCGCATATCCATCTGGAAACCTTCCGTTGAAGTAATTTTGGGAAGGGGCGAAAATACTGGTTAGCTGATTGGCCTATGTTGGTGATAGACGGGCCAAATGAACCAATCAGATTCGTCGTCGCTCGTAACAGAGCGACGAGGAAAACACAACCACAAGCCAAGCTACTCTTGCTGCTGCAGGTAAAGGCTCGTTAGCTCAGCAAAGAAATACTCTGTAATTCCGATAAAACTTGCTCGATAGCCACGCTAACGCTAGTTTCATCGGCTGAAGCCGCCATGTTCTTTAGACTGAACTGTCGCGCTTCCCGTTGCGTCACACCTCAACCCGCCTCAAAGCCAACGCTGATTGGACGTTCGTTTGGTGAACGGCTCCAAATTTTCTTTAACGGAGAGTAGCCAGACTGATCTGCGAGTGAAACCTTGAAAGCTTGCGAGATCAGGATGGTCTCACGAGGCTAGCTCTGAGGTGATTTGCGAAAAATCTATAAATCCCACACCAATGATGGTTACATTTCCAGAATCTAGACAAAAAATCCTACCTTTGATGTATAATTTATGTGAATAGAGTGAAAATTGTGCGAGTGAGAAGAAGTTGTTCAGAGAAGGAAAATCTATAGGAACAGCGGAGTGGCCACTCTAAATTAACTCCCTAGCAACCATAGCAACGCATTCATTTTTCTGAATTTCATGAAAATGCAAAATTATTTTAGGGAGGTACTATATGAAAATGGTGAGAGATATGAAAAAGCTGAAGTAGCTGAAGATAGCTGAAGGTTATTTGAACATTTTAAAAGTTGAATGGCGTTTCTATCTGAAAGTAGGCTGAAGCAGTAAGTTGTCAAAAAGCTGAAATATTTGAAGAATTTGAAGGATTCTCCATTCAATTTCAATGAGAGCAAAAAACTCACAAAAAGTTAAATATTTTAAATATTATAAAAGTTATAATTACCAAAAGACATAGCAGTAATGTCGTGAACGAGCTGAACTTTTTGATACGAAAATTGTTTAAATCGGTTGAAGTATGGAGGAGTAGTTGGATGCCGAAAAACGTACGGAATAATAATCAAGACCTGAAGGAACTTAATAAGTGAGAATGCTGTATAGCATTCTCACTGATTATTGACAATGCTACAGAATTCAAATACTTGGGTGTTATATCAGAGCTGACGCACAACTTTAAAAAAAGAATAAGACCTAAAAGCACTCAGGGATATCATCTAGAAACCTTCAAATCAAACAGAAACTCTCCTACATAAGAAGCATCTAAAACCTTTTTTATGGTCTGATCATTTCATAACTTGCTGGTCACAAATAAACAAGACAAACTATTCAATCTTTGTAGAAGCAAGCTCTTGAAATCATTAAAAAGGAGATGAATGTATTGCCGTTGTCATATATGGAACAAAGAGAAGAAATTAAGTTTTATAAACATAATCACCTTTACAATGTTTTTCAAATCCTCTATCTGTCACCTTCACCTCTATATTTACATGTTTTCTGGACTTGTGAACAGATGAGCAGTGTAACAAGGTCGATCACCAGATGGGAATGCAGATTCCCTAAACGCCAAACTGCCATTGGACGATCTGTTGTTTCCTATATGTCCATAAAAGAAAGGAACAAACTCCCTACTCACTGAAACATTACTACAGACTACGCAACCTAAGGAAAACAAAATAAAAGAAGTCAGTTGTGTTTATAAGTAGTTATTTTTAACTGGATGAATGTTTATGTGTTTTATGATAATAACAAAAGAGTCTAAGAAGCTAGAATCTGGTGTGTAACATCTTAGGGTTTTTTTCTGCACAACCCCCCTTGATCAAAATAATAAAAACTTCTAAAACTGTTTAAAATTAAATCACAAAACAACCCCTGCATCTGTTTTCTCCCCCCTTTGATTCAAACCTTGTAGAACCACCCTTAGCACAAAATGATTGCAGCTTTGGTTGTAGTTATGTCTCTGCTAGCTTTACAAATGTGGAGACTAAAACCTCTACAAACTATTCTTTGCAAAACACCTCAAGGTAGGGATCAAGATGGTAAAGCTTAGGGACATGTTGAAGATGGGAGTGCAAAGGTGTCCTGTAACGTGAAATCTGTGCTGTGGTTTGCCACAAGATTTAGAAAATCCTGCCACTTTTTACTGATGGACAGCTTTCCTGTCTGCTGTTTCTCCCATCTGGGCAGTGGATCCCTGCGCGGTGACTCCTAATATCTTTATTTATCCTTATTTAGTAATAGTAATAATAATAATAGTAATAATAATAGTAATATTTACCTTCTTCTTTACATTTGTATTGGTTTATTACAAAACACCCTGATAAAATATACAGACGTTTAAGGATGTAATCAGAGCAGCGCTATGTTACAAAAAACGTAAAATTGTTATAAGACTTTTGAGGCATTTTGATGATGATGAGACTGATTAGCCAACAATTTTCTCCCTCTTCTTTTTTCATCATTTCAGTGACCACAAAACTCTGCATTGGCATCTCGGTCACTAAGGTTTATATTAAATGTGGGCAAAGTCCTTAAAAATTGGCTAAATGTATTGTTTTAATGTTGGGGTTTATATTGTATTACCGTATTCCAGCAGTTCTTTGCAATTGCAATATTGCACACATTGTTGATATGATATGATAACTGCAACTGAGTTTACACCGCAAAAGGAACTAAAATTAAGCACATTTTTCTTGAAATGAACGCATTTTTTCTTGATTTGAGCAGGTAAATAAGATTATTTGCCAATGGAATAAGATTTTTGCACAGTAGGAACAATTCATCTCCATCATCATTTTTCAAGTGCACAATATCTAATTATCTTATTTTAGGGGTAGAACTACTAATCCCATTGACAAATAGTCTTATTTACCTGCTCAAATCAGTGACAAATAAACTTACTTTTAGTTCCCTTTTTGCAGTGCAATGCCTGGTTGTAAATACTAATAGCTTGGATGCTTTGCCTCTCATCCTTTATTTTCACAAATGTTTTGGCGAAAATGGCTGAAAAGTTTCTAAAATGTTCGAGCAACCAAACCAAACACAAACCTAGATTTCAGCACCATCGTCTGTCTGTTCTCACTCCAAAAGTCTGACTGAGCGGCCCTTCCCCCTTGTTTTCTGCTCTCCTGAACCTCAACTTATCAGGCCAGCCGCCCCATACTGACCCCTAAAAGCCGTACCCAGCCCCCACTGCAGCAGGGAGAGGGTGATGGGGGGGGGGGGTAGCATGTCCTGGATATGGGCGGTGGAATGCGTTCGCTGAGAGGAGCCGCTGGAGAGAGGCAGCAGAGGCTGATAAGTGTGGTGGGTGGGGAGAGAAAGTGGGATGGATGCAGGAGGAGTGTGTTCTGTCAGATGGGTGGGCAGGGGGGGCTAAAAAAAAGGAGGAGGGTGCATAGAAGTGTGACATACTTAAAACAAAGGCCAAAGCAACTGTGAGCTTTAGTGTTTTCATCAGCATTCGTCCACCCAGCATTAGCAACTTATTCAAAGCTGCAACTAGAGAAAAAGGAAATCTATTGGCTGAGAACCGGGACAGAGGTGAGAAAAGCCAGGAGGAGGGCAGAGCCGCAGGAAACCACGAGCGAACAGATAAGGCTTCAGGAGAGAATCTGGCCAGATAAACAGTGGCAAAAACAACCGAAGGAAGAAAAAGAAGCGCTTTCTTCGATCCGCACAGAGAAACTTAGCAGAGGATCTGCGGCCGTCCCGAAAAGAAGTGAGAAAAACTGCATCCAACCTGGAGGAGGAACAGCAACAGGTCCAGAGGGCCACACAGCACAACGTGAGTACAAGAGCTGCAGCATCTCTCCTGCTTTTCACTCTTTAGAACATAAAAAAGGAGCTTTTCTGTACATCTAATCATGCAAAAATCAACCAAGTCTAAATACTTTTAATTGTTCGTCGGGCCTAAAGTCTCGGCTCTGAGAACACACAGACACATTGGAGCTTGTTTGGTCCAGATTAACAATAGAGATGATGCACTGAAGCGTGTTGGCATCAGCCGCACCGATCCTCTGCATGGGGGCTTCATAAAGGCTCTGCAAAACATTAAATTAAGCCGCTTTAAATGTGATTTTTGTTGGTGCTTTAGACCACCTTACTGTTCTGTGGTTGCACCTCAAGAATTGGTTAAAGGTTAATTGTGTTTGTGCAAAATTATCGACAGGAAAAAAAAAAAATGGCACTTTTCTTAGAGTGTATTTCAATAAAAACTCAGACCTGAATAACAAAATGGAAAGAAACAAACATAAATCAACCCCTTTTCAATGCAAATGCAACTGATTGCAAGGAAAATACCAAAAGCAAAAGTTCCTTAATTTACCTTTAGATTTCAAACTACTACCTCTAAGAAGCTGAAGCATGTGTTTAACTACTTTCTTTGCTTCAAATTAATAATTTTTTTTTTTTTTAAATCAATCAAAACAAAACACAATCAGAATTGGCCAAACTGATTCAGCAGGTCAGACCTTAAAAAACAACAACCCAGAATCAGCCAGGAAAAAGCTGACGGTTTGAATTTCAGGTTCTACATCATCAAAACAGGGAAATACTTTCCTAAATAGTCCATTTTATCACAATCATCAGCTTTAATCGCCACTTTTCTGCACACAAACAAGGAATTTGACTTCGGTTCCACTTGGTTTTCAATGAACACATTTTAGGGACAAATACACAAAAAAGTAAAATAGAAACATCATAAAAAATAAATATAGAAGAAAAGGTTGAGCAAAAAAAAAAAAAAGACTGCAAAAAATATGAGAAATTAAAGGTGAATTCAAGTGACACTTATTGTGAAATGTAATTTGCTGAATAAATCCTCCTAATAATAATAATAATCAATATGATCATTTCAGTTCTGATTCTATTGAAATAGAAATGTCAGGGATATTTAAAATATTACACTAGTCAATGAAAAGACGTATAGATGTAGTAGCAACATATTTTTTTTTTTCAAAAAAAGGAAATGACCAAATTTTAGCAATTTAGCAAAGACTTTTTAAAGCTTTTAAATTGGATCTGGAAGGATTCTTAGCGCTGGTAAGGACCCCCCCACACCACCACCACCACCAACAAGCAGCTATGAAATGGTTTGATTTCATCTAAAAACACACATTTTATAATCAACTGCTCTTTAGCTAAAACCAAGGCATATTATTAACAAAAGCTTGTTATTCAGAGCGTGGTCAGAGGTAAACGGGGTGGAGTGCCTGAAAGTATTTTTTTTAGTCAGCGGTACAATTGAGTCGCCTCGCACACAAGCATGAGCGCGTACGCACCTTCCTGCCAGGCCTTCCTCTCTGACCTTCCACCTCACAACACTTGGGACAACAATAGACCAGGGGGAATGCTAAAACAAACACGTTACATCATTCTAATATTTAATAATTAGTCACTCACTCAGCCTGATCTTTTTTTATCTTGGGTTTAGGACAACAGTCCCAACAACATGGTGTGGTTTTCGAGCACTTCGGAGCACGGAGGCAGGACTAGTTCACTGCAAAAACAAAACTAAAAATAAGTAAAATTTTCTTTAAATGAGTGTATTTGTCCTTGATTTGAGCAGGTAAATAAGATGATTTGCCAATGGAATGAGATTTTTCCACTTAAAATAGGAACAATTCCTCTCCGTCATCTTATTTCAAGTGCAGGATGTCTAATTATCTTATTTTAGGAGCAAAGATACTCATTCCATTGACAGATAATCTTATCTACTGGCTCAAATCCAGGACGAATAGACTAACTTTAAGAATATTTTAGATCCGTTTTTGCAGTGTTGAGGTGGTGAAAGCCAGGCAGTGGAGCGCACACTGAGCTAAACTCTTAGTTTTACTTTTTTGACATATAGTTGCCCACTTTTTATAGGATCTGTCGGCATTGTGTAGAGCCCTGGGTCGGATTGTAATTGGTTTGCACTCTAATTTCAACAAACAATGCACTACAAAGTAACTTTACCAAAACATCAAACCACAGATTATTTTACAGCACACCACAGGGATCAGCCCTAGGCCCTCTTCTGTTTTCAGCTTACTGTGATTTTGGTTTTCTGTTTTCCATTCCATTAAAACACATTATAATCATGATGGACATTTTTATGCAGATTGCATCCACTATCGGTTGTAACTTTAGCTTTCCGACATTAAATCCTGGTCTTCAGATCGATGACATGTTGGACGTCATCGAGTCCCGACAGCTCTGACCCGAGCAGTTTGCAAATAGTTACGTCAAAACAACAAAGAATCCAGGACCAATGTACGACTGGAATCAAGCGATAGCATCCAGGTCAATTTGTTATGTTTGTTTTTTTTCTCAACTTTCAAAGGACTCTAAAATAAGAGAAAAGAAATCATCTCTGTGAGGCGCAGCTGTTCAACCACTGAACTCGGCCGTGACAGAATACACCAAGATCTCTATGTAATGTAAAAACTGTTCTAGAGCAGGAATACAGACGTCGCTCCATGCATCGTTAGGCCTCTCACTCCGTTTTTGCCTAAACTGAGTCCTGAGATCTGTGTTGGGTCATTAAGTGGGATCCAAAGTAAGTTGTGCAAAAAAAAGGGACACAGTGGTGAAATAACTAGAAGTTTAATCTCAACAAATCATAAATAAAAACAGATTTATTTGGTTAATGTATGTGGTCTGTCTGTCCATTCAAGTTAATGTTGGACTCGTTTCTACATTCCTTTAATAAGTTTTCTATTACACTCCTCCCCGTTTCTCATTCATCTAAGGCCGTGTACAACTTCCCTACATTTTTGGCATCAATGCATTGAAATATTAACAAAAGTTGAGTCATTTAAGTCCAGTAGGTATCTTTTAATCCGTTTTGTATGGTAGCTTTTTCTATCTCATGACCCTCCAGAGGTGAGGATATCCTGTACCAGACACAGCTGCTTATCACACACACACACACACACACACACACACACACACACACACACACACACACACACACACACACACACACACACACACACACACACACATGCACGCACAAACCAAATCTGTCCAAAAACAGGATGAATGCCAACTCATGAATCTTGGATCAAACTACAGCCTCCAGAAAAAGTCTGGCAATGAAAACAGGAACCCTGATGAGCTGAAGCTGAGTCCCATGCATGCAGAAATTCGGTCCAATGCGGTTGCAGATCTATCTGCTGACATTCTTCACCAGCAGCAGTATTAATTGTTCCTGTCTACGAGATAATCTATTAAGGTTTATCATCATATAACTGGTTTGGGGAGAAGGGCATATGACATGCAGTAAAGCAGTGTGCTACAAAAGAATACAGGTATATCTGCAAGATAAATATTTAGAAAAAGTTTAATATGTTTTGTCACTAAGTTCAGAATAAATGAAACAGAAGGTTTCATTTATTACAGATAATAAAAACGAAAAAAAAAAATTTAATGTTAGGCCTCTGAAAGTATATAAATTTCTCTTCACTATGATACAAATACTCGGGTTGGCCTCCTTTTGCATGAATTACTGCATCAATACTGCGCTGATGTGGGTACAGTAGACAAAAACTTTACCCGAGTAAGAGTAGCACTACTTCAACATATTTTAACTCAAGTAAAAGTAAAAAGTATCAAATCAAGAAAATACTCAAGAGTAAAAAGGTTTTTGATAGTAAAGGTGCTCAAGTTCTGAGTAAAATCTGTTATGTTTAGAAGTAATGACCTACATATAAAGTACAAAGTCTGGTATTTTAAAGAAGAGAAAAAAAAAATTCATTCAGACACAAAAAACACTTTTCAGTTTTTTTTTTTCACCATAACACCAATGAAACCAATACTTTACAGCAGTTATTGTATATACAGAATATTAGAACAGTGCAAATTACTTCCAACAACATCTGTGTTTACTTTATGGACCTCCAAATGGCTCAGTGAGCTCATATAAAATAACATTAAAACAACAAAACCTGTGTACAAATAAGTTTTAACATAAACTTTAGATGTCTGGTGCATTTTTGGGTAAAAAAGTATGTTCTTTATTCATGAAGTTACTCATGATGGGTAGAGTGGTCAGACATTTTACTCAACTAAGAATAGAGATATCTTCTAATTATGTGACTGAAGTAAAAGTAAAAAGTACATTGTCGTAAAATTGCTCCTAAAAGTACATTTTGTTCAAAAAGTTACTCGAGTAAATGTAACTGAGAAGATGTAACTAGTTACTACCCACCCTCTGATACTGGGTGGCACTACGGTCTGTCTGTGGTTCTACTGAGGTGTAATGAAAGCTCAGCGTTGACGGCTGCCTACTCTTCGTCGTCGGGTCTGGAGTCTCATCGTCTTCTTGTCAATGCTCCATAGATTCCCTTTAGGGTTCAGGTCAGGCCAGTCTGCTGGTCAATCAATCTCAGTAACACCATGATATTGGACCAGTTTTTGGTACCTTTGCCAGTGTGGTCATGTACCAAGTCCTCCTATAATCCTTAAAGGACTTTGGACCACAGAGCAACAACCCAACACTTTGTCTTCTTAGCCCAGGTAAGATGTGTCTGATGTCGTCTCTGGTTCAGGAGTGGCTTGACATGAGGAGCATGACATTTTTAGCCAATGTGTAGGATTCATTTGTGATCTAGTAACTCTTTGATGCGCTAAATCCAACTTTAGTCCACTCCTTTGGAAGGTCCATCAGACTCTCCAATGGATGTTGCTTGACAGTTCTCTCAGGGCTGCGGCGATCCCTGTTGCTGTAGGATCTTTGCCTACCACACCTTTTCCTTCCACTCAACTTTCCTTGGATATGCACTGTGCACAACCAGCTTCTTTAGCAATGAACTATTATGGGTTGTCCTTCTCGTGTAACATGTAACATGACTGTCTTCTGGACATCTGTAATGACAGCAGTCTTTCCAGTGATTGTTTAGGCTATAATATGGCCACCAGTACGCACTCAACATGTTTGCTTTACTGGTTTTATGTAACATTATATAATACTCTGATTTTCTGAGACGCTTTGATTTGGGTTTTCGTCACCTGTAAGCAAAAATAATCAAAATTACAAGAAATGAAGGCTTGGAACATGTCATTCATATACGTTTATGCAAACTATGCCTATACTTACAGGGTAAATGTATTCAACAAAACTGAAAAGACTTTGCACTTTGAATCATCTTGTTACTGAAAAGGGACATATATAAAAAAACGTACCTTACCTTATCCTTACCTAGAAAGCAGAAACAAGTTCAATCTCAACTCTTGCCAGAAACTCAATTGGTTTTAGGCCAGGACTTTGACTAGGCCATTCGAACCAATGAATAAAATCTGATCTAAAAAGTTCCCATTGTAGCTAAGGCTGCAGGTCTAGGATGCTCCCTTGTGAACCACCACCACATTAAAGCCTTTCTTTGCTGCCACTGTCAGGTTTTCTGTCACATAGAAAATTACATCTATAACCTGCATTCGATAGATTACACAGAGCTCTTTGAGATATTCTTAGCTTGGGATATTGTTTTATAACCTTACCCTGATTAAATCGTTCTCCCTGATGTGTCTACTGTGCTCCTTTGTCTTCGTGATGCTGTTTTTTCTCCATTGTTCTCTAACAAACCTCTAAAGGCCTTCACGGGTCAGCTGGATTTATAGACTTAGAGAGACTTAGACTTAGACTTTCTTTATTGTCATTTTGTATACACAGAGTGCATACAGAACGAAATTTCGTTTTCACACAGCTCAGAAATATTGCAGTAACTCTACAGGATACCTTGCAGTGAATTACAGTACAGGATAAAGTGCAGTGATCAATCGCAGTCACTTACAGGATAAATTTCAATTTGCTTCCGGATAAAGTGCAGCAGTGAACAGTAGGCAGTTGAAATGTAAACAATGTAAACCAAATGTAGACAAATATGCAGTAGGGTGCAGCAGTGATTTAAAAGTAGACAGTTGCATTGTACACAGTTTTGCAGTGCGTTTCCGGTTAAGGTGCAGCATCAATTTTTCAGGATACGATACAATGTGCAAATGTGCAAATGTGCAAATCAGCGAATCTAGTGTGGTACACTTTTGTACTTCAGCAGTTCAACAGTCTGATGGCAGCAGGGAAAAAGCTTTTGCTGAACCTAGTGGACCTGCAGCGGATGCTGCGGAACCTCTTTCCAGAGGGCAGCAGGGAGAATAGTCCACGGTGGGGGTGTGAGGGGTCCCTGATGATGTTACGGGCTCGAGACACACAGCGCTGCGATGAAATGTCCTTAATGGAGGGAAGAGGAGCCCCGATGATCCCTTCTGCTGTCCTCACCACTCTCCTCACGTTCTTCCAGTCGGAGGCACTGCAGCCTCCACACCACACAGAGAGACAGCTGGTCAGAATACTCTCTATGGTGCTTCTGTAGAAGGTCGTGAGGATGGGCGGGGGCAGCGGGCTCTCCTCATCCTCCGCAGAAAGTACAGTCGCTTCTGTGCCCTCTTCACCAGTGACGTGGTGTTCACAGTCCAGGTGAGGTTGTTCGTGATGTGCACCCCCAGGAACTTGGTGCTGCTGACCACCTCCACCGCTGAGTTGTTGATGAGCAGTGGAGCGTGGTGAGGCCGGTTTTTCCTGAAGTCGACGATGAGCTCCTTCGTCTTCTCCACGTTCAGGATCAGGCTGTTGTCTCTGCACCAACCCACCAGCTGCTCCACCTCCTCTCTGTAGTCCTGGTCGTTGTCGTCTCTGATCAGGCCCACCACCGTTGTGTCGTCTGCAAACTTCACGATGTGATTGGTGGTGAACCTGGGGACGCAGTCGTGTGTCATCAGGGTGAACAGCAGGGGGCTCAGGACGCAGCCCTGAAGGGAGCCCGTGCTGAGGGTGACGACATCAGAGGTGTTCTGTCCGACACGGACTGACTGAGGTCTGTTGGTGAGGAAGTCTAGCAGCCAGTTTCGTAGGGGTGTGTTGAAGCCCAGATGCTCCAGTTTTCCCACCAGATGTTGTGGGATGATGGTGTTGAACGCTGAACTGAAGTCCAGGAACAGCATCCGCACGTGTGTGTTCTTCTCCTCCAGGTGTGCCAGGCTCAGGTGAAGAGCAGAGGAGATGGCGTCCTCAGTGGAGCGGTTCCGTCGGTAGGCAAACTGGAACGGGTCGAGTGTTGATGGGAGACTGGAGACGATGTGTTCCTTTACCAGCCTTTCAAAGCACTTCATCATGATGGGAGTCAGTGCAACAGGCCGGTAGTCGTTGAAACAGGTGACTTGAGGTTTCTTTGGCACCGGAATGATGGAGGCAGACTTGAAGCATGCTGGCACTGTGGCTTGGTCCAGCGAGGTGTTAAAAATGTCTGTGAGGACACCAGCCAGCTGACCTGCACACTCCTTGAGCACCCGCCCAGGTATGTTGTCGGGGCCTGGGGCCTTCCGCGGGTTGACTCTCCTCAGAGTCTTCCACACGTCGGCGGTGTCAAGGCAGAGGACCTCCTCTTCCTGATGGGGAACAGCTTTCACTGCTGGAGTGCTGTTTAGTGCCTCGAACCTCCCAAAGAAGTTATTTAGTCCATTGAGGAAGTCAGCACCAACTTCACCCACCGGGGGGGAGGGCGTGTTGTATTCAGTGATCGCCCGGATGCCTTTCCACATGCTCCTGGTGTTGCTGGCGTCATGGAAAAGCTCCTGGATTTTCTGACTGTGGTTCCGCTTTGCTAGCCTGATGGCACGGTTCAGGTTGGCTCTCGCTGTCCTCAGTGCCTCCTTGTCACTACTACTATACTCATTAAATTATACATAGATGGACAATGTTTGCTAATCGGGTTAATTCTGATAGGATATAAGTCGCACTGATTGTATTAATGGGTATCAGAGTAAAGGTGGTTGAATGCAAATGTTTCCCTACCTTTTTCTATTTTTATTAGAAAACATAAATCTGTTTCTCTTATGTTCTACTTTGTGTTGGTCTGTTACATAAAATCCCAATAAAACACACTAATGTTTGTAGTTGTAAAGTGTCAGAATGTGACAAAGGTCAACAGGGCGTTAATTTGCTGGGTAAAGATAAATCCACTGTTTAAATATGCAACAACACATGCAGAAAACACAAACATGCTCCAGCTTTGATGTAAGTTGGCCTTCATCTCCATACCACACAGGCGACAAATAGCAATTATGGGCCCGTTTCCTTTCAGCCAATCAGCTTGCTGATGGTAATCACAACTCAGGAAGACTCTGACACTTCCTTACAGATAAAACATCTGCCCTCTTCATGAACCCAAGGTCAAAGAAACCTTTGCAGAGACAACTTTAACCTCTTTACTTCATGCTTCAGGCAACATTTAACATCTCTGTACATGTTTCCAACACGCTGACAACCGTTTGGGTCTATTTGTCTCCGCACAGTTCGCCATGAGTCTGAGCAGCACTCTGGAGAAGGGGGCCCACCACCAAGCCTTGGACCTCTCCGAGGAGCTGCCTCCCCACCTCCATCACCACTCCAACCACCATCAGCATCTTCACCATTCCAACTCCCTGGCCTCCACCACAGCTGTGGGCGGAGGTAGAGAAACCCCGTCGCGCGTGGTCATACCGCCTCCTTATTCCGCCGCCGACGGGGGAGCCGGGGGTAGCGAGGCTCCTCTGGAGCTCCGCGGCTCGCTCGACTGCTGGGCCTGCTCGGTGTTGGTGACGGCCCAGAACCTGGTGATCGCTGCCATCAACGCCTGCCTCGCCGCCGTGGTGTTTGGCACCATCCTGACCCCGGCCATCGTCATGGTTGTGTTCGGCTTCCTGTGCCACTCTACGGTAAGACATGGCGGAGGCTGGATGGGAGGGAGAACGCTGAGGAAGGGTTGAAGGATTTAGTCGTTTCAGTGTCGCTCACTAGGTTGAGTTGCTGGTAAAGGTAGAGTAGACAATTGTTCTGGAAGTTTCCCCAATAAATGTTTGAACTGCGCATGCACAAGACCGTCTTACCTTTATCTTCCGCTCCTCAAGGGAATAGCATGAAAAAATCTCCCAAATCCACTATGGTCTTATAATAACATTCATCTTTGTTGTCTTTGCAACAGACATTCCAATGAAATTTGTACTCTGCATTTGACTCGTCCCCTGAGGGACCCGTGGGCTGCCACTGTAAGGCATCCTAGGAGCAATCTAGGTCTTGCTCAGGGACCCAGAGTGGCAGTCTGTGGTGAGAGCAGGGGAGCTACAATGAACAGCTAACACCGAAGCTAACCACTAAGCTAACCGCTAAGCTGACTGCTAAGCTAACCGGATACATAAACACTAGAAGTGCGCATGCGCAGCCAGTAAGCGGAAACTAACAAGGAATGAGAACACATACTAGCATTATGTAAGCACGTAAGAATGATTGGCATGTGGGACCAACAATAAAAAAGGTTTATTGGTTGTCCCACATGGGACAGAGGGGGGCGAGAGCAAGACCAAAACTCTGAACAATCTCTGCTATTCGGACCAAACAGCAGAGATTGGTCAGAGTTTTTACAGGCATGCAGCTCCCACAGAGATTGATTTTTTAACATCCTTTTCTGAATAAATAATGTATTCAATTTTATTGTATTGACTACTGTCAGGATGGAAGGACAATTTCACCCAGTATAACAAAAAGTGTTTCTGAACAAGACTACCAACTATAGCTTTAACTCCTCATCAAACTCATGGTAAAAATACCAAGACTGTGTGAAGCAGTGATAAAAAAAGGGGACTATTTTGAAAAATCTAAAATACAAAAAGATGCTTATTTTTTTCACTGTTTCCTGTTTGCTACATGATTGTATCTAGTTTAGTTTCCTAATTATGATGTCTTCATTATCCGTCTACATTGTATAAAGCAATAAAAAGAAGGAAAAGTCATTAAATGGCAAAGGTGTCCTTTTAATACAAACAGGTTTTGGCAAAATTAGACTTCAAAATGGTTTTCTTTCAGCACCGACTTTCTGTTTGTCATATATACCCTGAGGACCAGATTTAATAACTATCCTGCTGAGACATCTGCACACCCGAGCAGTGGTTCTTTGCAGCTTCTCCAGAGCTTCCTCATAGAAACAGCTGGAATTATACAGAGATTAAATAACACACAGAGGGAATTTTATTCAAGGGTATGGTAGTCAAGGCACCAATTACAGATGAACATTTTATACACTATTGTTTAAAAAAGATAGATAATCTTCTTTCCAATTCATAACTAAACATTACATCACATTTTTTGGCATTAAGGTGATAAAATACCATTTGTGGTTGTTACACATGAAGCATCTATAAACACAACAAAAACAAACTACAAGGGCGTCTGAAGGGTGGTTGAACCCATCCTTTTATGAAACATCTAAACATGCTAATCTTTTACCTTTGATCCAGAAGTTTGAAATAGTTTTGCTTGAAGCAGCGGGTGGAGTTTGGCTCCACCTCTGATGAGAGATTTCATAATCACATAGATCTGACGCTCCCTCAGATGTTGAGGAGATGGGAATCTGGTCGGGGCAAGTGGTCAGGAGAGTAGAAAGCCAGCGCCGGGTAGTTTCTTAGTAATTCGAAAGATCAACAAGATATATGGTTTTGACTAATAAACAAAGAAAACAATATATTTTTAAAAAAGTCTACCTGTACAGAAACTACTGTCACTGGTTACATTCATCCTGAATTGGATGAAAATTATATCCAGGGCTGGGGGTTCTGTCCTAAAACATCGGGTATTTTCAAAGTGGCTGAACTCCCTTTAATGACCAGAGAGACCAGGATTCTCTCCGTTCTCATGTTCCCTCACAATAAGACCTCATGTGACAGCAGATTAGATGGGGATTAACAAGCCTCTGGCATGCTATAAGAAGGAGACAAACCAAAAGAAAAGAAAAATACTAAGGCTTCAAACAGATCCCAAAAGCAAAAGGCGCACTCCAGATATTTTACTTTCGGTACCCAGATACAGTTGTCATTTAAAATCAAAGTTCATCCCATTTTGAAGTGTAGGGTTTTGTGTATTAGGACATAATAACGAACTTCAGTCTACTCTGAAATGTACAAGAAATCCATACCAGACTGAACACTGGCAGATTAAACAATGATAATGATTGTTGTTAGTGACATATGCAAACCCTTGCTGCTTCTACGGGATTTAGGGTAAATGCCTGCAGCTATTTAACCCACTTGATTAACTGACCATCATCGGTGGGAGTGCCATAATGAAGCAGGGGTTTAGGCAGGATGCTGGTCTGTTGCATACATGTGTGTGTTAACAAATAATGTTTCCAAATAATTTGAAATTCATAATTCTTCAGAAAAGCTAACAGGTGGGAAACATTTAAGACAGCTGTTAATCTTCCCAGGCATACATGAAGTCTCAATTCTGATTGAAATCACATGGTAGTGTAATTAGCTTTTCCACTGATCATGTTGATATTTATGAAAACCTTCCTCTTTCATAAAGTCATAGAAACTATTTTCTTTGCCAAGCTGCCTTGTGGGGCCAGGCAATCAAGTGCCCCACCAGGGTAGTAACACACTGGACCACTGCTCCACGGCTTTAAAAGACGCACACCCAGCTGTCACCAGGGACTGATCACTGTCTGCTTTATCTCATTATAACAGGAAACACCGTAAAACTTTGGTTGGGATTGTTAGGAAGTGAATTGATGAGGCAAAGCAGATGTTACAGATTGCACAGATTGGAGTGTTTTTTAAGCTTCATCTACTGACCTGAATGAGCTTACTCAAACTGCTGAAACTTCATTCATCAGTCGGTCGAGGCAGATGGCCGTTCACATTGAGCCTGGTTCTGCTGGAGGTTTTTCCTTCTTGTTAAAGGGGAGTTTTTCTTTCCACTGTCGCTTCATGCTTGCTCAGTATGAGGGATTGCTGCAAAGCCATCAACAATGCAGACGACTCTCCCTGTAGCTCTACGCTCTTTCAGGAGGAGTGAATGCTGCTTGTCAAGACTTGATGCAATCTGCTGGGTTTTCTTAGATGGAAAACCTTTTGACCAATCTGCCTGGAGGATTTGATTGAATTGGACCTTGTTAAGTGCCTTTAGATGACGTGTTGTAAATTGGTGCCATTTAAATAAAATTGAATTGAATTTTCACCCATGTAACAATAAACCATGATTCACTCCACATCGGAGCAAGCTGCTTATTGCAGTGTAGACTGGGCCCTGCATAAGCAGCCCAGGAACTAGCTCACCAAGGAGATCAAGACAGCTAAGGGGAAACTACAGAAGGAAGCTAAGACCTCTGCATCCAGGACAGGTAGAGGGTCAGAGAAGGGTAGCTAACAGCTCTGCTGACCCTAAACATCGTACACACAATTTGTTTGGATCAGGTCAGCGCTACAGAGCGGCATTTACTAAAACCAGCCGGCATAGAGACAGTTTCTTCCCCTGGACTGTTAATCTGATGAACACTTCAGAGTCAACCGTCAGAGCAGGGCTGGGCCTTTTACCGTATCGGTTTATCGTTATCGTGGTAATTATCGTGATCAGAATTTCAAGATGATTGGTTTTGCTATTTTTTCCACTGTTGGTTTATTGAGAGCATCAATAAGTATCCATAAATTCAAAAATATATTCAAATGCAGTTACTGTGTGAAGTTTGGCAATTAAACAAAATCACACTTGTAACTAGAGTCCTGATGAAACAAGAATTTGTTTTTGATATGTTTTACATTTTTAAGGACAGTATTTGTGCTTATTGGGCTATAATTGACATGCAGTCACAGACACACAGTTCCCAGAAAAAGACTGCAAGAAGCTGTAAATGGTCTTTTATCGTCACTTTTATCGTTATCACAACACAATATAACGTGATAAAATGTAAAATCCATATCCACCACGCCTACGTCAGAGTACCAAGATAGTTACTATGCCTATTTGTCCCAATCTAACCATGCGTTCGTTTTTCATAGAAAGATGTCTGCTTACATATTACAAAAAAAATTATTTTAATATTTGCACCGAAACGTTTTCATTGAGCAGAACTGGAGTCAAACTCATCGTTGCACGAACCAACGATGCGATTAAAGCTGATTCTGTCTTTTGTCATACGTGAGCACACGGAGAGTCAATCTTATCTTAAAAAGCTTGTTCTGTTGCTGAGAACATCAGCAGAAAATGTTGATTTAGCCGCTCCTAACGTTCCAGCTTTCTCCCGGATGGATTTGTTTTGTTTTTGCAGCCTGTTTGACTTGCGCTGATATCTCCCGATGCAAATACAAACGCAACATTTGGGGTTCACTCATGACATTTCAACTTTAAGATAGAAGGAGTAGACATGTTTGTCCAAGAACGTTAATTCCAGTCTACTGATCCACTACCTACAGGAAACCTGCGCATATTGAGCTACAAACTTAGAAGATTCCTGTTCCTGGACTTAAATAAAGCTTCGACTTCAATGTTTCTGCTTTCTATTTGCTGTATAACTTAATTTTAAAAGAAAAAAAAACAATCAGAATTCAAATATGGTGGAAGAAGCAGATTTGTAAAAACATATATATATATATATATATATATATATATATATATATATATATATATATATATATATATATATATATATATATAAAACGTTTCAGTCATTTTTTTTTATTATGATACATCTTCTATGTTGCTGAATGTGTGAAAACTATTTCTGTTTCTCCTCTCTGCGCTTTGTTTGGACCGTCAGACGTCTCTCGAAGGCCGATAAAGATGATCCAGGCCATCTGCCTCTCAGTTCCCCTCCCACGTTCAAACCATGATCCTGTCACCTCTTCACCCACTCCCTGCGAAAAAAGCAAGTCTTTAACATACAACGCGTATTGTTCAGAGCTTGGAAAGAGCTGGGAATGATCATTTCCTGTGAATGATGAAACTAAATCAGTTCAGGTTAGGGGACTTTATTTTTGTGAGGAGGAACCGTTAATGCTGCTCTTAGATTTATTTAATCTTAGCTTACAAACTAGCGCCTATCCTCACCTCGTACATACCACACGGAGTGCGTCATCGCCTGCTTTCATCTGTGACCTCTTCCCTAACTGTGCAAAAGTCTTCAGACCACTCTCGTTTCCTCCTGTTTTGATTCCAAGCTGACAGACGTTGTTGTAAACGTTTAACTTGATCTTGATTTAAAGTTTTTCCAGACTTTGAATATTTTCTTCTGACCTTGGTTGCTTTTTTTCCCCTCACACTCAGTGCCTGATCATTTTCCGAGGGATGGTTTTGGTCTTTGTTAAGCGACTTATTACTCAGGTGTGAATGCAGTAGAGAGCAGAGGTGGTGTTTGTCAGGTTGTCCTGTAAAAAAAAAAATAAGTTTGAGGGACAAGCTAAAAAAAAAAAGCTCCTGGTTGCGGTTTAAATGTGTTGGCAGCAGCACAGCAGAGCTCCTTCACTGCAGAATGAAAACGAAGAACAGGTCCCACTACAAACTGAGATAAAGCAGAGCTTTCGATTTAGAGTAGAGTTTGATTCTGCTCAGTAAAGATCTTAACAAGTCTATGTTGATTTGTGTAACAAAAAACATTTGACTAATATATTTCATCGTTCTTTAAATCAAATGCTGTTTTTCTTCAATTTTTAACTTGAAAACTTCATTTTTATCTAAATATGCCTCATGATATTTTTATAACGTCACTGTATTTTTCCCCCTTTCTGATAAGTCTCTCTTCTGCTAAATTTTAAAAGTAGCTTTTTCAGATTAATTCATATCTTGTATAAATCTGGAGTCTAGGCCCACCTGTTTTTGCCACTGTCACACCTAAATTTCCCCAATGTGAGATAATACAATACATTTCTATTCTAATAAACATAGGTAAGAATGTTTTTTCTAAGTATTTATAATACCTGATATTTATTTATACATAAATATAGCTATTTACCTTTTTGGTGAATATACAATTATTTTTATTGTCTATTTGTGGACTAAAAAACAAGAACAATTGCACTACAACGGTTCTGTTTCATGGGAATAGAATTACGCCTTTTAATCTAAAAATAAAAAATCCAGAATGCATGATGAAAGTGAAACTTAGTGCATTTTTTTTTCACTACAGAGGCAGCTAGCCCTGTATTGACGTTAGGTCAACCAGAAAAGGCCTAAAACTTTTTAGTTGCAGATTCATCCTAGTTATTCAAAACCGTTAAATTATTTGTTAATTTGCATTTTTTTCATTTATTTCTGTTACTCATAAAATAAGCTTAAGTAAGAATGTGTTCATTTGTTTTGTCCAATTACTTGATTAATAGTTGGAATGATCAATAGATTAATCCGCTACTAAAATAATCAATTGACAGCCAGTCTGGTCCCCAGAAAACCTTTGAAAACCCTTCAGAAAGCTCACAGAAACACTAATAAGGGGGAATGGTGGCCTAGTGGTTAGAGCACAGAGCTTTGGTCCCAGAGGTTCTGAGTTCAACTCCCACAAGCTGCCATTCTGGGTCCCTGAGCAAGACCCTTAAACCCCCAATTGCTCCCCAGGCGCCGCACAGTGGCAGCCCACTGCTCCCCAAGGGGGATGGGTTAAGATGCAGAAGTGAATTTCTCCATTGTGAGATCAATAGAGTTCAATTATTATTATTTATTATTATAAAGACCCCTTAAATGCAATACAAAAACAAAGAGATGAGAGGTGCTTTAAAACCTTTGCACAGTGACAAAAGCCTTGCCGATGTCTCCTCTGCAGGTGCGTCCTCACGGCTCCATCCCCTACTGCTCAGACCTGCTGACCGACGGAGGCTGCGTGGCCCTGCTGGTCGTGGGCTTCCTCCTGGTCACCCCTCTGCTGGTCCTCGCCTTGGCGGCCTACTGCCGCCTCGCCCGGCACCTCCAGCTGGGCCTGTGCTTCATCCCTTACAGCCGGGCCGTGTACAAGAACCTGCCGCCCACCCAGCACCACGGCCTGGGCACCGGCTGCTGCGGCGGCGGCAGGGACGGAGGCGAGAGCGGCGGGAAGGGAAAGGTCTGGGTGTGAGGAAGAGGAGAACGGTTGAGAAGCAGCAGGAGGAATAAAGCAGAAGCAAAGCCAGAGGATGTATAATGTTTCATATCAAAGCAGAACAATACCTGGGATGGGAGGTGAGGCTACAGGCGTGTCTGTGGAGGAAATCATCCCCCCCAAAAAAAAAAAATCCCATTTTCCTTCAACTGGAACTTCTTTTTTGGTAGCTTTCAATTATTAAAAGTACAGATTACGCTTCACTTAATGAGTTTTTGCAGCGAGTCCTGTCAGCTTGCAGTTGATCAAACTGCAGGTTCAAAAATAAAGCAACAGCTTGACAGAAAAAAAAAGGAGCAGAAATGTGACAAATTGAATCTAAAGCCATCCATATTAACCGGACATGCAGGCATCTGTCTTCCTCTGAATAAACCACAGGAAAGAGGAAATCTGGAAATAGCGCCGGGTGATAACACAAATACGTCTCTCACATTTTTGCATCGTCAAGGAAAAGAATTGTACTGGTGAGGTGTAGTTTATTGTTCAGCTTTGTGAATTTTGCTTGCGTCGCTTCCTCTTTTTAAAAAAAATAAAATAAAGTTCTTGGATTTTTTGACAAGTTGTTTGTCTTTTTCCCCGTTTGAGTGACTGATTGTTGGATGTCGGTAACTAAGGCCAAACAAAGCTTCATGAACCCATTCTGACTCAGACATCCTGCTCCATCCATCAACGGACAGGAATGACCCAGCAGCCAGAGATGCTCCAGATGGCTTTAAAAAGTTAACTTGGTCACAAAAACCTGCCATTTCAATGATGTTATTGTTTGCTCAGGGAAAACTAGACGCCAGGGGAGCTAATATTCCTTTCATTCTGACTGAATTACTAGAGCACAAAGGTACCAAGCTGAAGTCATATTCTGGGATTAATTTCCCATTCGGGACACAACTTAATGGCGATTCCACCTCATGTTTTACCAACTTCAGACTCTCTAACCTGCTCTAGTTTCAAAGCTACAACACTTAAGGCACTTACACCAGGACCAGATTATTCTACCCTAATAGGAGAAACCTTTACTTGACTTTTGAGAGTTCAAGAAATGGCAATATCAGTTGTTGTTTTTTTTGCATATGGACCACATTAGAAGTGGCCCAGATCAGAAATGATGAAATTAAAACAACAAACTAAACCAAAAATGAGTCCCCGTCAGTCAGGACTCTGATGATTCAGCCATTATTCTGGGCAGATTGGGAATATTTACTATTGAGCTTCAATATATAGGGTGGAAATATCTGATAAAAAAAAAAAAACGATGCGTCAAACTCTATCTGTGTATTGCAAACACCTGCAGTTGACTAGTTGCTGTTGCCTTGCAGCAAACAGGTTCTGGTTCTCTCTCAAAGGATTGCATTGCATCCTCAGCAGCCATGAGTGGTTGCTGAGTTCTCTTTGTCAGCAAATTATTTAAGTCAGGTGTGTAGAGGAAGGAAAACACGTAAAACATGCAGGACAGGACCAGGACTGAAAAGCACTACTCTAGATTGACCTTCAGTGTGTGTGTTCCCCTGTGACGGACTGGTGACCTGTCAAAGGTGTACACCGCCCCTCCCCTAATGCCATAAGAAATGGGCACCAGGATTTCCAATGGATTATTCTATTTTATTATATTTGCAAGATGAAACAAAGCCAGACAGTACATTGTTTGAATTTATTCGTGCCTTTCAAATAAACAACCTTTGACTTGCTCCACTTGAGAAAGCCCTTACTGTCATCCTTTATAGAGCAGCGTATGAATACCTACTGCATATTAGGTTAAAAGGTGTTTAAAATAGCAAATATGACAGCCTCTGTTATGTGTAAAATTGGCGCCATCTGGCGGTCATATGAAGAATTATCTAAATGTCACACCCGAAAGTGGATAAAGATAATTGAAATGTATTTAAACATTAAAGATTTGCCTTTTTAAAAAAAGCATTTCCAATTGATCTATGAGCTTTTAAATGTTTTATTTTGTTTTTATTCTTTTATCTGTAACATTTTGAGATATTTTCTTAAAATGAAAAGCGCTTTACAAATAAAATGCATCACCATTAAATGGGAGCTTGTTACGTCTTGGGTAATGTTAACACAATGTCCTGGGATCGTTTTCAAACAATCAAATGTATTTTTCACAAAAATAAGATTAAAACCAATTCATCCCATATTTAAAAGCAACTACAGGTCAAACTTATTATTCTAACCCTCTATGGCATGACATTTTATGTTTTGGGGAAAATAAGTATTTAACCCTATTTTTGGAAGGGATTTACGGTCCCTGATAATATAAAAATTATAAAATCTGACCCCCCCCCCCATATCCTCAGGACAACATTGTGCCACAAGGGTTCCAAAATGTCAATGTTTTCCATTGTTATGAGAAGTGTTATAAAAGACTATGTATTCCTTAGGAAACAAGTCCTGACAGAATTATCTGACAGAAATAAGCAGTTTTACACAACCAGGAACTCATTTAACATTTAAACAGCGCCTGAACAAAACATCTGAAATGAACATTTGTGTGTTTAATTGTACGCTGCGGCTATATTCCCAGTTCTTTCCCTGTAAAAGTGCTCTTCTTCATTGTCGACGTCTTTAGTAAGAAAATGACTCTTGAAACAGAAACTATACTTTAGCATATTTAATCTAACAAGCTAGAAGAATGCTACAACCACAGATAACTGTCCATTTGTTTATGCATGCCACATCTATAAAGTCCTTGGTATCCATGATTTACTAACTGCTTTCTGCAGCTCCGGCCTCTCTGATCCCATAATTCCTAACAACTTACTTTTACAATACATTACTGCTTTCGATTTAGTGCTTCGCTTGATATGTATGCAAAAAAAAAAAAAAAAAAAAAACTTTATTGGGTATTGTTTTGGGATTATTTTAAGTTCAATGGGCTCAGAAATGGAAAGGTAAAAGAGAAAGAAGGGAATATATGGGAAGGGAAAAGATGTTTTAGAAGGTTAAAAGGGAGAAAAGGTGACAAAAATAGAGTCGTAGAAAAAAGAGGGACGAAGATAACATCCTTGGAGTCCGTTTCTACACCTGCAGAGAAATATATAAAAAGAACAGCAAAACCAACCAAAACATTTCACAGGTATAAGCAACCAACACCTTACGTCACTGAAAAATAAGTATTATCATTTAATACAAGAAGTATAAAGTGACAGCCACAGCTAATGATAGGGTCTATCTGTATAAACGGGAATCTGTAAGCACCTGTAGGTGTTTGTGGGAGTGTGCTTGTCTATGTAAGGTTTATCCGTAAGAAAATTCTCAGTAGTGGGTGTTAATTTTATCAAAGCATGTCGGTACAGAACTCCTTTGTCTGTGGATGATGGGACTCTAGACGGCTAAGAGCTCATAGCAGCTCCATGAAGGTTATACGTTTTTTGTTTTTCTGGAGACCACGCCTTCTCGAATGGACTTTGTTTCACAATCCTCACAAAGCTGTTATTCTCTTAGTGCGTGTGCAAATTTTTTTTCAACCATGCTTTTTCTCACCACCTAACTTGGCGTTAATATGCAGGGTCACGGGCCTTCATGGACAGCCAGGTTCTCTAGCGATGACATTTTGAGGCTTGCCGCCCTTTCGGATTGGTATTACTGTCAAGTCCCAATTTTCCAAGTCTCTATGGCTGCATAGGTCATAAAATAACATTTCTGTGACAAATACATAAATAATTCATTGGTCTTGTGTAATATTGTCATTCTGGTGCGTCGTGAGACGCAAGTCATGATCATACATTTTTCAACAAATATCACTGATTTTAACACTAGAAGTCCCAGAGACTTTCAGTTTTCTTGAAAGCTCCCCTCCCCTCTTCAAGTTTGTGTATTCACTCTACCTTGCTAACTATCCCTATTGTAATGCAAATAACCTGTTACAGGTCCTAGTTCCTGAGCTGAGAACAAGTCATAGCCATGCTTTTCCAACAAGGCAAGGCAGAGCCTATTTATATTGTCCATTCACCAACAGACTCATTTATATTGTAAAGCTCACTATGTGAAAGAAAGAACAACTTAGAGAATAATTGTATTTTGTCTTGTCTCGCCTTTTTATGTCATTCAACATTTCAGCTTAGAAAATGACAAGAAGTATGACTTCAGTATTGGAGTAACATTGATTTCACCCAAGGAAAATCTATGTGATAAATTCTTTAGTTGAATTAGTGAAATAAAGAAACTTTTTATATTACATACCCGTAGTTTAACCAGTTAACGACACTTCACCAAAGACTGAGACAGGACAAATTGTCGGTTTTCCCAGTTAGGCCCAATAGAGTCTTAAATAAACGCCGTGCCATGGGATCATAGAAACGTTTGTGTTGTCATTCTTCAGACTTTTAAAAAAGGGAGCTCAGGTTTCCAGAGACATAACACAATTTAGTCTAAGTTCAGATCTGAAGCAGCTCTCATAGTGCCGCCTTTGCACCGTTAGAGAATGCATCAAAGACTGGAGGACGAGTCCAAATCCAAACAGAGACTCAGAGCTGCGGCTGGAGCCAGGAAGGATCTGACCTCTGACTGAAGTGAAGGTCGGTTAACCTGCTGATCCACGGTTTGCCTTCTGACTGTTGGCTGCATGGTTAGCCAGGTAATCACCTGGTAAGCCTCTCCAAAGGTGATAGGTCAAAGAGGAGGAAAGCATGCCTGACAGGAGTCTCTGAAACCCTTTACGGCAGAGACGGACGAAGGAGCGCTCCGCTGCTGCATCGCAACCTTCTCTCGGCTTTCCAGCATCTAGATTAGGGATTCAGCAAGGTAAGCAAACTGCTGTGATAGCTGATAACAGCTGATAACAGTAGTGGTGAAGTATTTTTTTGTAAATACATAAGCAGTATTTGCTGTTTGTGTCATGAGGCTCTGTTTGTCGCAGCATGTCTAAGGCAGGAGAGAGGACCTCTTCCACAACCTCTGCCGAATCAGTCTTTTCAGACGGGTAGGCTTAACCCTTCACAGCTTCCATAGTTTTAAATTACCATGGCTTAAAGTAGGTCTAGTTTAATATGTTTGTTTGTCTGAGCAACTCTTTTGTATTTCCCACTTTTTAGCAAAGATGGAGGCTCCAAAACTAGCACGGCCACCAACTCCCCGTCGGGTTCTGTCTCTGAAACGCCAAAGAAGTCCTCCAAGAAGGCCAAGAAAAACACGGAGAGCATGAACAAAGTCTACAACTCCATTCTCAACAATCTTTTTGGGGCCGTAAGTAGCTGAGACCCGCTCACCAACAGAACCGTCAACCGGCGGGGGACGGGCCGGCTGCAGCCGACAGCAAACCAATGGATGAAAATTATATTTTCTTTGCAAAACGGCAGATTTCTTCCCCCCAGCACAGTTAAATGTGTTCTTTCTTGCACAAATATTTATTTAGCATATTTTTTTAAAAACAAAGACAGTTGTCGTGCACAGTGGACGCTCACCACCCCCGTCATCTCTGTGGGGGGGCGGCAGGCTTGTTCCTGATCTCTGTGACGCGGCTGGCTCTGAGCCTGCTGTGTCCGCTGCATTAGCGGCTCTGTGGCTTAATGTCACAGTTTGTTACCATTATCCTCCAGGGAAGTACTCTAAAAAAACACTTGTTGGTCATTTTGAGAGCAGTTTTGCCCGCGCAGCTGTTGCTTTGGGAAAATGTGCTGCGGTCTGTTGCCGTCTTGAGAACAGCATATGGAGGAGATTACACGAGGTTGAGGAGTGTAAAAAAACAAAAAAAGATGAATTCATCACTTGTTGCAGAAACAAAAAGTAGCCTTAAATTAAATGTAATACGATTCCAGTAAAATATAACAAAGGCATTTTTTTTTAGGCGCATTCTTCACTTTTCTAAGGTAATCCGAATGTTTTGGGACTTTAAATTAGCAACCCATGACCTTTTGTTAGCCAGGGGTATAAATCTAATCGGAAACAGAAGGCCACGCCTTTCAGACAGTTTCCATAATGAGAAAGAGAAAAAAGGAAAAAAAATATATGATTTAAGTACCGCAGACACATGTTGATCTAAAGGCTGCAAAACAAAAGCCGGCGTGGTGAACACCAGAGCGGTGGACTTGATGATGGGACTCAAGTCCAGTCACAGATCTGATGACTGCAGACTTGACTTGATTATTTTAGAAAAGACTTGAGACTGGACTTGGACTTGGTCACTAATGACTTGTTGCCTGGACTTTAAATGACTCGATGTGCTCATTAAAAGTCAAAACTTTACCACGCTGAATATTTAAAAAAAAAATAAATATTGATTCACATCTCGTTTCCTCATGTCATCAGAGTTTCAGGGACGTTAAACCCACAGGACTTGGACTCGGCTTGAGACTTGTAAACTTGGAAGTAACGACTTTTATTCTGTTTTATTTTCCTATATTTTAATCATGTAAAGCACTTTGCATTGTCTCTGTACTGAATTGTGCTGTATAAATAAATTTGCCTTGCCTTGCCTTAGTCCCACCCATGCAAAATACAGGGCTGGCCAAAGGTTTTATGGGGCCTTGAGCAGATTATGATGTGTGGCCCCCACCACCTGCTTCAATACAGATTTGATTGATCTTAAAATCAATTAGGGAAAATTAATTGATATTTAATTGGGAACAAACTGAGCTCAAACACAAGGAGAACATTAAACCTGTGGCAACAGATTGTATTTACAACATTCAAACAATAAATAAAGAATATTTTTTCGTACTTTTGCAAATCTTAAATTAGAATTTCAAGCTATTTGAAATCTTTTAATGTATCAATGCTAAAACCAATAAACGAAATTTAAAAATGTTAGCTCTATGATCTGTGTTACAATTTCAACGATAAAGGGAGGCTGCAGATTATTATTATTTTGTGTGTGGGAGATTATGCAACAGCAACAAAATACTTAATTTATATCCGGATGTTACTAGTTAAAAGCACGCGTGTTGTTTCTATTTTCACTGACATCCGTGTGTTTGGTGTTTCATCAGGAAAGAGAGCTGGCTCCGGCTGAAATAGACGGTGAGTCTCACTTCCGCTTCTCAGCATTCATGTCAGTAATGGGAATATGTCAGTGTGTGTCTGTTAGAAAGCTTAAAATCCATGTTTTCAATTGTGAAATATTGTGGAGACTGGTTTTATTTAAAACTTCATGTCCGTTTACCACTGTTTTATTTTATTTTCTCACTTTCATTGTGTAAGAAGAAGTGCACAAAACATTTTTTCCCCGTATTGTTGTTAGGAATGAAAGGTTTTATGAAATCTTTCATGCTTAATTCACGCCGCTTCCCAAGAGCTGTGAATATTTTTCTGACACTTTCACAGAGTTGCAAGAAGCCTTCAAGGAGTTCGACTACGACCAGGACGGCTACCTGAACTACAAAGATGTGGCTGAATGCATGAGAACCATGGGCTACATGCCCACCGAGATGGAGCTGCTGGAAATCGTACAACAGATCAAGATGCGAAGTGAGTCTGAAAAGAAAAGACTTTTAAAATTTCCAGTGAAAGATAACTTGAGGATCTGAAGAGTTTATTGTGATTGATCCTCCTTAGCTTGACATCCCACAATCTGGACACAATTTCTTCCATGAAATGTACAGATAAAACTGCTTTCTCTCCTTTAGTGGGCGGGTTGATGGACTTTGATGATTTTACTGAACTGATGGCGCCGAGACTCATGGGAGAAACCATAAACATGATGGGACTCAAGGAGCTCCAGTCGGCCTTCCTGCAGGTCAGCAATCTAAATAAATCTAAATACAGTAAATAAGCGCAACAGAATTTCACTCAGATGTACGTCGTGAATATGCGGCTCAGTGACAATAAAGTCTAAAAAAAAAAATTTGAGGAAGTTTTATTGGTTTCCACAGAAGGAAAAAGATGATATCGAATAAAGAAATTAGAGCAAATCTCAGACAGCTTTTCAGAAAATAACTTCTGCCACAGCTGATTTTTTTTTTGTTGTAGTTTGACTTGGATGGAGATGGAAAGATCAACCAGGAGGAGATGAAGGAAGCTCTGAAAACTCTCCTGGGGGAGAAGCTGAAGAAGGGAGAACTGGAGGAGATCCTGAAGGAGCTGGACGTCAACGCAGACGGAAGCATCGACTTCGAAGGTGGGCGGTCGTTAAACCTCCTCCTGCTTCTCAGGGAATCTATTCCTTTGTAATTTCTTCCATTAAATCTACTGACCAGATAAAGATAATCGTTGGTACTTTGAATTTTTTCCTCTAAATCTTTTTTTATTTATTTGATAATCACTTTTAAAATTCTTGTTTTTAAAAACATTATTTATTGCTTTTAAAAACAAGAATTGCCACCATAAAAAAGGGGGATTGGTTAAAAGGCTCAGATTAATATAACGTTGATACCGAAGATGAATGGAACCACAATCTAACCGCAGAGGGAAACAATATTAGAACCAGATTTTTTTTTGTTTTATCCTTCACTGTTGGACTAAACTCAGCACTGTGTCACTTTGTCCTGTTTCATTTTCAGAGTTTGTGATGATGCTTTCCATTCATTGAAATCTGGAAACAACACCAGCGTGGACCGGCCTGTGAAACGGCATTGTCTAACAACACGTTGTCATTCTCGTTTCAGTGAAGAAGAAAAAAAAAACCCTGTGAACTAAGACGTATGACGTTGAAAGCAGAACACACACTTTGGTGATTTGTCTTGTTATGTAAATAAACCAGATATTCTTTTGCTATTTTAATAAATAAATTTAAACCGGTCGAGTCTGTGATTTCATCAGGACAACACAAGAAGGATTAGAGAGATTATATATCAGCCTCCCAGTCAGACTTTATTCTGAAAACACATTTTTTTTTAACCACAGGAACAATGGGAAAATTCTAACAAGCCAATCAGCCTCTAAATAATATTATTTAAATAGAAATAAAATATCTACTAATAACAACAAAACAGCGCTGAGCCTTGTCAGATCCGCAGTCTCTGAAACCAGAGAGCGAAATAATAAAAGGTGGTCGGTCAGAATCCCACCAAACACGTCCCCACCATTAACATTTTAGAAGTTTATCACTACTTCTGTGTTCACACACTTCAGCAAAATCTGCAGCTCAGCTAATCTTCCGAAACGGCAAAAAAAAAAATGCAACCCTCCCAAAAAGCAAAAAAAGAAGAAAAAAAAAAGCCGTTTTTGCATATAGAGAAGCTTTAGTCGCAGGGTCAGGATATGGGTTTAAACACATACAAATTCACCTATTAATGAAGAGTTTTGTTCTTCAGAGATATATTTTTTGGAAAATATATTTATGTGATTCACAGCTTGTAAAAATCTAAATTAAATGCAACGGTTTGGATTTTAATCCTTATACTTTATTCTGTACAATATATGTCGCCGTTTATAGCGAAGGAAGTCAGGATTCGTCAATAAAGCCACTCTTTATAAGCGAAAAACATATTAGATCAACAAAAGCTTTTCTAAACAAACTAAACTCCGTTACGACCAATGACCCATCGTATTAATGCACGACTCTTGGAGGATGTTCTGTTTTGCTTTACTTTGTGCAAACTTTAAAAAAATTAAACATGACACATACGTAACTCCTAAGTGAGAGCTGAGTTGATCATTCAAACTTTGTAAAATAGATCTCAATAACAGCAAATTTTATTGTTGTAATTGTTTTGATTTCAGATCAAAGAGTATCGTAAAGTATTATGAAAGCAGAATTTAATTGGGATTTTTTGAGTAAAACCCCGTCACAAGTCAAACTAGCTAAACAACAGAGCTTCTAGCTGGTTGAAAGGAAATGTGGACATGCGTCCTGGTCACTAAAACAATGAAAATAAATGTAAATGTGTGGGAATGTAAAACAGATGGCGCCTGATAAGGCTCCATCCTGACATTAAAGACATTAAGAAGCTTGTTTTTGGTCATTTAGGTCCCGACAACATTCAAGCTGTCAGGCCAGCCAGGCGACATGCTTCTAATCCTGATTGTTCTTAGAATCAAATTTTGAATAATTTCCTCTTAATTATCTAAGAAAAAACATCCAATTTAATTTTTACAAAGCATGAATGTTCAGTACTTAAATATAATCATGTTCTCTGCTTTTTTTCTCTTAAAACTAGGACTGAACATCCTCCAAGAGTTGTGTTTTGCTATTTATTGCCCTGGGTTCTTGGTTTAAACGTTGCACTGCAAAAGGGAACTAAAAGTAAGCAAAATCTTCTAGAAGTGAATGTATTTGCCCTTGATTTGAGCAGGTAAATAAGATGATCTGCCAATGGAAGGAGTGTTTTGACCCTTAAAATAAGATAATTAGATAAACTGCACTTGAAAAAAGATGAGTTGTTACTAGTTTAAATACAAAAATCTTATTCAATTGGCAGATCATCTTATTTACCTGCTCAGATCAAGAGCAAATACCCTCATTTCAAGAAGATTTTACTTACTTTTAGTTCCCTTTTGCAGTGTATTTCTCCTCCTCTTCAGGGAATGTTGACTCGGACTTTTGTAAACTTTGAGAAATACCATCCAGTCGCAGGGCGTTGTAAACAAATACACCTACAGCCATGTTAAAAAAAAGAAAGAACACCCTCCTTTCTACATTGTCGGGTTCGACCACAGTTCCATCCCGCGTTCATCTTTAACAAACAGCAACCCGGTGGGATTTGTCGGTGTCCTTTCTTTTTGGCGTGACAGCAGGCTTTAGCCAGCGAGGAAGCACGAGGCTGACATTGTCGTCGTGTTTTAGGGCTCAAGGAGATCCAGGTTGCTCACGCTGACACGGGACGCGCATGCAGAGCGGAGCAGAGCCCGGTTAAAGCTGCGCCGCATGCTGTCGAAGCCGCGAGACTGTAAGGTTGGGGTTATAGTTCTTAGAGCTATTTCACTTTACGGTAGAAAAAAAGTAAGTTCACCACAAACACAGCTAGAACTACAGCCCATTTGAGTCCTTTAGCTTTAGCCTTTATCTTGTTACTGATCTAAATAACATTAATCCTTCTCTTCGTTCTATGTTTTGTCCACTCTTTACTTCTTTAAGTGCTGCTACATACCAACTAAAAACGCGCACGTTTCCCCCGTTTATTGTAATCTACCCTTTTACTGTCAGTGATCAGCAGAACGGCTGAAAAAAAAACAAACTCAGAGCCTGCGTTCAGCGCCTACAGCTCGTTGCTCGGCTCGTCGGCGAACTCGGCCATGATGTCGTGCACCCAGATGTCTCTCTCCTCCTGCGAGGTGTCCACCAGGAAGACCGTCAGCTTCCTGTCCCACGGCGTCGCGGCTTCCTGCACGGCCTCCAGCTGGGCCACCAGAGGCTTCTTCTCCACGTGGTTCCTGAAGACGATGGAGGCCTCCTCTGACCACTGCCGCTGCTTCACTCCTGCGGGCGGAAGGCAGAGCGAGAAAAAACAGGCGGCGGACCTGAGTTCAGCCGGTGAGAAAACCTAGTCGCACGGCGTGCAATAAAACAGGAAAGAAAGAAAAAAGAAAACAGTTCTGGAAATACGTTAAAAAGGGGCAGAAAAGGCGAATTAGTCCTCTGTCAGCTTTACCGACAGCGTTTTGGACCTGCTGAGTTCTGCGGTGTTTGATGTCGTAGCATCGGGGTTAGAAGAGCCGCAGTTTCAGGCACAGCCGAACATTAACCCGATTAACAAATTCGACTAACGCGGGAAGCGACGTCGCTCCCTCTCCATTCATCCGCTGCCCTCCTCCAGGAGTGTGAAATTTCAAGCTCCACTGAGCTATATTATACACTGGAGTGCTGATTTTGCTGAAAAACTGAAGTCTCTGGCCGCCATCTTGCTACTCCCTACTCTCACAGAATCCCATAGGATTTGGTTGCAACAACAAGCAGTTTTCTGGCTGTGGGAAAATTTTCACAGGTAATTCTACAGTCAGTGGATGTACTAACACTATCAACTACTAGGAAATTAGGTGCTGAAATATTTTACATGTTATTCATATTAAAAAAAATCTATATATATTTAAATAAATAAAATGCAAAATATTTCAGCACATGACTTTCTCAGTACTTGATATTTTTAGAACATAACATAAAAGTATATGGCATTTGACATTTTAAAAGTTTTAAGCCCCCCCTGAACATGAGAAAATCCTCGTTATTCGATGCTGTAGCGCACATATTCCCTAGTTACTGGGGGAAAATAGGGAGTACCAATATGGCGGCTGGTGGCTTCAAAGCGACTCGTTCAAACAGACGGTGATTAGCACTCCAGTGTATAATAGAGATCAGTGGCGTGACCGTGCACACGCCGTCTTCCTAACAATAGTCAACTTTTGTCGCTGTCGCTCTACAGCCATTTATCTGGATCAGCCTGAGGTGCGCCCTTAAAATGACGATATTCCATATGTAATATAATGAACCTGGTCGTAATTTTTCTTTTGTAGAGTAGACATAAAAACACAATTTCAGTCAATTCCAGCAAAGTCTTCATCCTTGTCGGTCACGGACTACTTTGAAAATATGAGTAGCCTCACACTTTCATAGCCGTTAACATTTCTGGGAAAGAAGCGATCCGTCGCCTGCCGTGTGCCGGGTCTGCACCGCGGTGGCAGTGACCAACCCATTAAAATCAACCGTCTCTCATCACAAGGCAGTGACACAGAGTCTAGTCAAAGCGCTGCAGCCCTTTGCATGGCATGGTGGTGGGAGACAGCAGGACTCTGGGAAAAACAACATCGCTGTCGGTCACCGTCTTCCATCCCGTGCCTGCAGCTGCTGCAGAGCTCATCCCTGCTGCATCCTGAATGCACAGGAGAGCCTTATCGCAGGTCCTTCCTCCCACCAGCTGTTGACGCTTCATAACCAACGAGCAGTGATGGAGTTTACCTCCATTTTCCATTGCACAGCTACACATTCACATGTTATACTTCAAACCACCCTAATCAGGTGCACGTTTCATTTAATCTGAGCACGCCACTTTTAATACCTGCACACTATTTCTTCCTCTGCTGTGGATTTCTCCGCCTTAACTTGCTGCTGACACAGCCGCATTTTCCCCACTGTGGGACAATAAAAGGATTATTCTATTCAATTCTATTAAAATCACAAACTTCAATGTACCTTATTGGGATTGTATGAGACAAATTAAAAACAGTGGATCTTAGTGTGGAATTAAAAATGAATAGCTAAACCATAAAGGCTTCCACTATCACCTTTATGATTAGACATCTGTGCAACATGAATATGCTTTGAACTAAAAGCATATTTCTGGCTGCAGGGATGGATTTCCTGCTGTAAGGCGAACCCCTGGCCCAGTTTCCAGCATTCTGCAGCCCCTAAATAGGTTTTCTTCCAGCTTTGCCTTGTATTTAGCTCCATCCACCCTCACATCAACTCTAAGAAGCTTCCCCGTCGCCCATGGCTTTAACTTCCTTCCCACTCTTTCACAAAGATGTTATATGTGGCTTCTTTTGGGGGTACCAGAGTGAAGGGAAATTAACTTTTCAAAAACGGCGTTTGTTGAAAACTAAAATGAAAATGCTGAAATAAAGCGCAGCGGGCGGGGGACTCACCAGCCAGCTGGGCGTGGATCCCCTGGAACGGCAGCTGCCTGAACTCCTTTATCAGCGTTCGGAGCTGACTGCAGCTGACCAGCTCGTGTTTGCCGTAGTCCAGCTCGTACACAGAGACCAGCCCGTTGGTCAGGACCCCCTTCACTAGCACACGGTGCCAGCTGCAGAGTAGATGGAGAAACATTAGGCCTTTTACCCATGAAAGCACAGAACCATCACTACCCGGATATTTATATGCAACCAGCTGATAAAGCCTTTAAGTCAGGGGTGTCAAACATACGGCCCGCGGGCCGGTTCCGGTCCGCCGAACAATTTAGTCTGGCCCGGTGGCGAAATGCATTATCATTATTCAACAACAAAAAAGAAAGAAAAGATTTTATCCAGTGTCCTGTCTGGCAATGTGGCAATAATAATTGTTGTCTTAATGCCAAAAAGAGCTCATCAGATTTGACTTTCACAAGTGGAGCAGTACTGCTTTTGCCATAGTGCTCCGCTTGATTTATGAATGTGAATAGTTTTATTATGATTCATGCCGGGAATCTCTCAAATGATATGGACACTACAATGGGAAAGTAGGAGAGGAAAGGAAGAACAAGAAGAAAAAAGAAAAGGTGAAAGAAAGAGGAGATAAAAGGAAGAGAATGATAAAACAATTATTGAAAAAAACATGTACTTCGTTTAATTGAAAATCTGCAGTTCCTATATTGTCCACGAGGGGCGCTGTGTTTTAATCAGCAGATGGTAGCACTGAACTTCACATGTGGAATATTGATTTTAAATCATTTCTTCATTTTTATCTGTTTGATGTATTTGGTCATGTAGGACAGTGTTTTCCAAAAAAAAATTTGATTCCAAAAAATGTGAATAAATGTTTTTCAACATTGTATAATCACTGTGATCAGTTCTTATGCATAATGCACAAGTAAATGTTTAACTGAGTAAAAGTATTGTTGAAATTGCACATACTTTTCTTAAAAATGCTGAGGTTATTCATAATATATTGTGTAAAAGTGAAATTCATTTAATACAAAAATCAACAACAAGTCCACATTTATTAGTTCTATTTAATCTCGCAATGAGTTAACTCGTGTGGCCCTCTTGAGATCAGGTTAAGCTGAATGCGGCCCCTCAACCAAAATGAGTTTGACACCCCTGCTTTAAGTAATGAAGTAAAGATTGTGCCGTAGCTCACTTGTTCTCGATTTTAGCAGCATAAATCAGATTCTTCTCCACTTTGAGGGGCCTCTCCTCGGTTTTGTTGTAGTAAAGTATCATTTCTCCCATCAGCACCACCAGTTTATACATGTCTCGCCAAGGCTGCAGCACAAAGTGTCCCGGGTGACACGCCACGGACACGTACACATCCATGTTCTGTCCTGTAAACACGCCAAATCAGCATTTTAGTGACTGAAGCCGGGAACAAAACGGGTTTCATTCTTCGTTCCTACCAGCAGGGGGGAGTTCAAGAAGCGGCGGCAGCTGCAGGAAGGATGAAGGTGAGGATGGTGATCCAGGATCCATGTTCCCTCCTCCTCCTCCTCCTCCTCCTTTAGGTCCTGGCAGCGCCCTCCTGGGGTGAGGCTTGGCTGGGACAGCAGCCGATGTTGGACTCCCGCTGGTGGAGTCGCTGCTGCTGCTGGACGTCTTGGAGGAAAACGGGTTTGTGGAGATCTTGGTTGGGCTGTGAAACGAGAAGATACATAAAGAAGTAGGATTTTACTGCGACTGTGAACAGAGATAACTGGAAATGAGCGGAGGAGCAGCAGCGGGGGAGACCTGTGGCTGGTCAGGAAGACATCTGGCTGCTGTTTGAACAGGTCGGACTGGGCCATCTGGTGGTTGAGGCTGCGGGTCGGGTCGTGGAAGTTCTTGTCAGGGAACAAGTGGACGTAGACGCAGCGCTTCCCTTCATCTACTTTGGCCACCTGGGCGGCGTGGAGGTTTGTGAGGAGGGAAAATAAAATTAAAGGCATAAAACTGAAGTTTATGGGACGAAGAAACACACCCAGCTAACAAGACAAGAGGATAGTTTAGTATTACGTTTGGCAATCTCCCTTTTTTTACTTTGACAACTATAAGAAAGATTTCACAAACCCTGGATTGTTTTAATCAATCAAGTAGTATATTACAGTCCAGGCTTAACTGGTCTATGTAATGCACTTCTATGCTTGTCTAATGTGGTCATAGGGCCAAAAACACACTGAAAACGCTCCCTGGAGAAAGGTTTAGTAAACAGACTGAACTTATATAGCATGTTTCCAGTCATACTCACCACTCAAAGCGCTGTACACTAGAGCCACATTCACCCAATCGCACACACATTCATACCAACACACAACTCAGTAGGCAACTTGGGGAGAAGTGCCTTGCCCAAGGGCATATTAACATGTGACAAAGGGAAGCAAGAATCAAACCGACAACCTTCCAATTGCAAGACAACTACTCAACCCATCAAGCCACAGTCGCCCACTCTGCACCAGATCCACCAGGGATTGATGTCTCAGCAGGATCTGGAAAAACTAATCCATGTGTTTATATTTAGTAGAATTGATTACTGCAACGGTGTTTTCACAGGTCTGCCTAAAAAGTGGATCAGACAGCTGCAGCTGATCCAGAACGCTGCTGCCTGCGTCCTCACTAAGACTAAGAAAGTAGAGCACATCACCCCAGTTCTAAAGTCCTTACACTGGCTCCCTGTATCTCAGAGAATAGACTTTAAAATACTTCTGTTAGTCTATAAATCCCTGAATGGCTTAGCACCTAAATACATCACAGACTTGTTATCAGTGTATCAACCCTCCAGACCACTAAGGTCTTCTGGCTCCAGCCTACTCTGCTGAACCAGAACCAGAACTAAACATGGAGAAGCATCATTTAGTTCCTATGCTCCACTTTTCTGGAACAAACTTCCAGAAAACTGTAAAAGTGCTGAAAGCCTGAGTTCTTTTAAATCAAGATTAAAAACGCATACGTTTAGGATTGCCTATGACTGTTTACTGAAACATCATTAGTTTAACTTTGTAGTCCAACTGTTTTTAAAACCATTAATATTTGATTTCAGTTTCCATTTTCCTGTTTTACTTTGTTTCAAATTTTCTACATATTATTCCAACTGTTTTTTATGGAAGAGGATTAGGGCCACTCAAAAAAAAAATTTTTTTTTTTACTCAATTCTGACTTTTTTCTTAGAATTCTGAGAAAAAAGTCAGAATTGAGTAGATTATTTTATTTTTTTTGAGTGGCTCTAATCCTCTTCCGTAGTTTTTTTTGCTTGTTTTATTCTGTTTTTATTTTTGTATGTTTTAATCATCGTTACTTATCGTTGTCCTTGAACTACACAGATAAACTTACCTTGCCTATGTTAAATGCTTTTAAGAGCATTTTAACATGTTAACTACCTCTGGGGTAACGTAAGTATTTTACCACTATTGTCTAGATGCAGATTGGAATAACCAACATAATGTTTAGCGTGGCACGAAGCAGGTCACCTTCATGCTGCAGTCTGAGGCATTCAGCACTTTGTCTCGGAGCCACTGGACAGCATCTGGAGACCAGGATCCCACGCTGACGGCCAGGTCTGCTAGGCAGCACTTCACAGCCTGAACACAAGTTGTTTTGCACACGACTTTGTTAAAAATCACAAGCTTGCTTCTTGCTGCGGCGGACTTCTTTTTCAGTGGTGGACCTGAGGCGGGATGGACACGAGGTCACGGAGGAACAGCGGCGGGATCTCTCTGAGCTCGAACACCTCCACGGAGGCCTGGACGCCCACATCCACGAACAGGATGTCCAGCACTCTGCTGCCGTGCAGGTTGGTGATCTGGGTTCAAAGACATCGGGCACGTTCACCACACTTTTAGTTTTCAGCTTAAAAGAAATTAGGAGCGTCATCTATTTATTTTACAGAACTGGAGGGTCTAATTTTCTCACTCTACTGATTTCTACTGTTCTTCAGTCTACTGTTCTCCAGTTTTGCATTGTATTGCATTGAAATGACTGTCGTCATTTCAGCTTTTAACTTTTTGCTCTCTCTCTTTTTCTTCATAGTAGATGCACCTGGTCTGGCGTTCTGTTAACTGTGACATCATCCAGAAAAGACGGCCCACACGCTACTACCATCTAATGTAGAACAGATCAATGTGTGCTTCTGTGCTTTTTTGTCTCTCTTGTTGTATCTCTGCTCTGTCTTCTGTAACCCCCAGTCGGTCGAGGCAGATGACCGTTCATACTGAGCCCGGTTCTGCCGGAGGTTTTTCCTTCCCGTTAATGGGTGGTTTTTCTTCCCACTGTCGCTTCATGCTTGCTTAGTATGAGGGATTGCTGCAAAGCCATGTACAATGCAGACGACTCTCCCTGTGGCTCTACGCTTCCCCAGGAGTGAATGCTGCTTGTCGGGACTTTGATGCAATCAACTGGTTTCCTTATATAGGACATTTTTGACCAATCTGTATAATCTGACCCAATCTGTATAATATGATTGAACTTGACTTTGTAAAATGCCTTGAGATGACATGTTTCATGATTTGGCGCTATATAAATAAAATTGAATTGAATTGAATTGAATCTGCAGCGAGTGTTTTTCTATCCTTACCTCAACACGAGACCATTTGCCTTTGTAGCGAGCCAGACATGCCTTCCCACAAAAGGGTCTGGATACCAGAAACTCTGACGTCACCTGAAATGAAGCAGATATGGTTACCACCTTGTTGTCCATCCTACGCGGGACTATGCTGTCTGTTGCATGGTTCAACGTCTGAGTTTGTGCAGCTGTCGCTTGATAGTTAAACTTTAACACCCGGATCTGTTTTTCTGTACGATCATTATGGGTTTGGACTTTTATTTGCAGTTCCTTATATATATATAGAGAGAGGGGAATAAAACAGCATCTGATCGTTTAAATCAGGGCTGTCCAAACTTTTCGGTACATGGGCCAAAATTTTCAAATCAAAGGAACTCAAGGGCCAAAAAATTAACAAATATTTTTTAAACCAAAAAAAAAATTATTAATTTACTTAATTACAAATAATTAATTATCCTAATTAAATAAATTAGTCGGATTTTCTGTAGGACATTAATGTATAAATCATCCTAGATCCAAAGGTAAAAAAAAGAAGACAAAAAAAGGGTTTTCTTCATTTGTCATATTAAAAGATGGTTATCCAGTTTGCAAATGATTTAACAATGATAAACTTTACCATTTTTGTTCTAGCAATATAAGAACAGTATTTGGGTCAAATGCTGTAATTAGCCAATTTTAATAATTAAATTCAAAGAATATTTTAATGCACCAAAGTCTGCATTAAGAGTAATTAAATGTCATTGGATAGATGTTATTATGAAATTAAAGTGAATGTCAAAAGTGTGTTTATTAAAAGATGAAGACTTTGTGTTGTACTTAGCATTTTCAATTGTAGGATTTTAACTTTTCTTTAATATTTTTCCCTAATTAAAAACTAAAATCTTCCATCTGCATCAGCCATCTGTTTTACCACCTGGTTTAACCCATTAAGATTCAACAGCAAGAAAGGGAACAATTTGAAGAATCAGCCCAAAATCAGTACAGGGGCCACAAATGGCCCCCGGGCCGCACTGTGGACACGCCTGGTTTAAATAGTCATCCTAGCATTTCCCTCTCCATACAAAACCTACTTCCTTTATCAGAGGCCAAAAAACTCACCACTGAACTGAAAGGAACAGCACTTTCTTCTAAATGTTTCCACAAACAGTTACTTGAATTGAACATCTGCAGCCTTCCTCCTGACGTAAAGCAGGCACACCTAGAAAAGCAACTGCTTCCTGTGCTGCTAACAGATTAAGTCCCCCGGGAATGTCTTAACTCCAGATTACCGGCCTAATCTCAATCTGCACACGCCACTGCCTGAGAGGAGAGACACGGCACCATTACATTTCCAGTTTGATTTAGCTTTGTTGAAGACATGAAACTTTGAGCAGCCTGTGTAATTAATACTAGTAAGAATAATAATATTTCTTGTCAGTAAATTTGATCAAAGATTAGAATAGTGACCCATCCTTATGTGCTGAGACTGTATTTCTACAAAGCCAGACTTTCTTCGTCCTTTGGACTTTGGCTGCTTTAAAAGATTCAAACTCTGGGTCTTTGAAACCAAAATAGTGAAAGTAAATACCTGAGGGAAGTTTTAAAGCTTTATAATAACAAGGAAACCTTTGTTTGTATGCCGCCTTCTAAGATAAGGAGATCACAAAGTGCTTCGTTATCGACATTTTTACAGGAGAGGTTAATCAGAAACAGATTTAAATGACAATGTTATAGCTGTCTTTTAAAAGAAACCACAGATTCAGATGATCTCTGGTGGAAGAAGAGAGCCTAGGTGCTTCTGGAGAAAATGCTCTCTGTCTCCTTTTGCTTTCAGTCCAGTTGGAGGAGTGACGTGTCTCTGAAGAGCTCCCCAAGTAACAACAATCTTAAAAAATGCACCTTAAAATGAGCCGAGAGCCAATTCAGGTGCACTAGCAGTGGAGTCACGTAAAACGCAGCAGCATTCTCAACAACCTGCAACCAGCCTGAGACGGTTTTGGTTGGACGTGCATGAAGCGCATTACCGTTTACCGTTTATGCAACAAAAGCAAAGCGTGTACGATTATTCCCAGTTCAGGACGAGAGACAATGCAGCTTTACCTGGAGTTGTCTCCCAGATGATAAAATGAGCAACAAACCAGAATTTTGAACTGAGAATCCATTGATTTATACCAGAAGGTTTTGCTAAAGCACCAAAAGACTCAAGGATCTCCTTCAACAATACTGAATGTTATAGTCAACCATACATCTGTTTGACTGCATCTAAGCGCTTCAGTCAAATGTTTAGGAACTTCATTAGGGTGTAGAGAGAAGTACAATCAAATATAATCTGCATAACAGTCATAGCGGATGTCTTAAATTTGACTGAATTTGACCAAGAGGAAGCAGTTACATCTAAAACCCCAGTGGTCCCAAAACACAGCCCTGATGTACACCAGTGGGGTTCTGAATAAAACCGATAGCTGGTGTGAGCAGATACAAAAAAAAAAAATGTGAAAATTAGATTATTCTTTTAAAATAACGTCCTCTCCATTAAATATATGAAGACAAGAAAAACTTGTAAAGGAAAGCGATGTCTGTAAAAGAAAATGCTCAAGGCAAATATAACAAGTATACAAGCTTGTTTGGTTTGCTAAAAGTTTTCCAGCTGTGTTTCTTTTAAATGCTCTTATGAAAAAAAAAAAAAAAAAGTTAGAGAGGGCGTGCAATCTCGCTACCTGCGAGTGGAAGTAACTTTCTATTTTCTCCAGCATCTCGTTCAGCTTGGCGAGTCCTCTGGAGGGCAGCTGGCAGTAGATGGTCCCGTCGGAGCAAACGCTGCTGACGGTCACGTTCATATAGGCACTGTTCAACTGAGGGATAAACAGACGTTCAGTCGCTGGGTGCTCGTACACCTGAAAAACACGCAGCCTGGCCTCTTCTCTACCTGCAGCGGACTTGCTAGTGTCTTGTCCTGTAGGGCTTTCAAGCAGGCGGCGTTGATGTTCACGTCGTCGTCCTGGGAGGTGTCGTACAGGACCACCAGCGGTGTGGGACCCCTTTCTAAGAGCTCAGCCAGGAGGATCCTCCCACTCGCCATCGTCTCAAACTTCTTCAGCACCGCGGGCTCTTGACAGAACGGCTCCAGGCCTGAACAGGAGAGTTAAAACCAATCTTACTTCCAACTTCTTTTTGTTTGCCGTCACACAGCTTTTTTTTTTTTTTTTTCTTACACTAGAACCACAATCTTCAATGTGGTTAATGCAGATTTATTGTCATTGACCAGGGGTCTACAACTCTAACCGTGCTTGCAAGATGAATTTTTCCAGCTTTAACCGTTTGTGTCCCCGAACCAAAAGCGGGTTTGGGCCAATCACGTTGCAGTAATGGGGTTTAAGGCGGGACATACTGCAGCCAAACTAACATAAACATGGAGGATGCACGTGTAGCTGCTGCCATCTCGTCTGTTTTGTAAGAATCCATGACTATTTTTCTTTGAAAGAAGAACAACAAGAAGAAGTACCTTCTTGTGGTTTCTCATGGAGCCTGCTGCTTACGTTTTAATTTGATACCGTGATTGGCTAAAAACAAACCTTTGGTTTTATTTCGCCCAATCAGCTTGGAGAGTTCTGCTATCAACGGAAGCAGTGGCAGATTGATAATGTGCAGAATGCTACACATTTGTAATATATCATTGTATGTTTCAATGACAATAAAGATGATATTACTATTATCAATCTGGCTGGCCAGGTTACTACAACTCGAGTCGTCTGGAGACATGTCTGTGCTCCAACAGGGCCGAGTTGAATGAATGGCTCATTACCAGGCCTCTGCAGAACTCGATGAAATGCTGATGAGGAAAAATCAGCCATCTGATTCACATGTGTTGGCGCTGGGATGCATCTAAAACAGCTGCTCTTTAGGATCAGAGCTGTAGACCCCTGTTTTAGACCAACACAATGTAGGGTATACTTGTGAAGTGGAAGAAAACGATACAGTTTATCAGATTATTTTTTTTTACAAATAAAAATCCAACAAGTGTGCCATGCATTTAAATTCAGCCCCACTGAGCTCATACGTTGTCGAACCGCCTATCACTGCAAGCACAGCTGCAAGCCTTCAAGAGTATGACTCCACCAGCTTTGTCCATGTGGAGGTTGACGTTCCTGCCCATTGATCTTAGCAATATAGTTTAGTCAGACTGGATGGATGGCATCAGTGAACATCAGTTTTTAAGTCATCCCACTGTTGTTTCTTAGTAACTCTTTGGTTTCGTGTAAAGTTTTGTGTAAAGAGTTTATTTTTGGTCTTAACAGACCACAACACCTTCTTCTAAATGTTCTCCACACGACCCGTGACAAACAGAGACGATCTTTTTCGAAACACCTCTACAAAGGCCAGAACTATGGATTTCACAACTAACAGGTGTACAGTGGAGAGATTCTCCCACCTGAGCTGTGGATCTCTGCAGCTCCTCCAGAGTTGCCATGGACCTCTTGGCTTGATTAAACCTCTCCTTGCCTGACCTCCCAGTCTAGGTGGACGCCCATGTTTTGGTTGGATTACAGTTGTGTTATATTTTTTAACCCTAACTCAGCACTCTGTGAGATGTCCAAAGCCTGGGACATGGTTTTATAATCTAACCCTATCTTAAACAGCTTCTCATCTTCATCCCTGATTTGTTGTACTCTTTGGTCTTTATGATGGTCTTTGTTGACTAATGTTCTCTGAGGCCTTCACAGAACAGCTGGATTTATACTAACACTAAATTACACACCGGTACCGAGGTAATTAAGTGGACTAGCTTTTAACTCGATCAGTCGTACATATAAATGGTAACGGCTTGTACTTATAGCGCTTTATCAAGTGTGACGACCCCAAAGTGCTTCACACTACCGTAAGTCATCCACACCCTGACGGTGGTGAGCTATGTTAGTAGCCACAGCTGCCCTGGAGCAGACTGGAGTCAAGAATAATTTTCTCCCCCTTCATAACTATTCACTTGTTGTTGGTCTTTCAAAATCCCCCCCAAACTACAATGTTTGTAGCTTTCAACATGGCTTCAAGTGTAAAAGTTCAATGGGCGTGAAGACTTTTGAGAGACACCCATACTAGAAAAAGGGAAGTAAAAGTAAGTCAAAATTTCTTGAAATGAATGTATTTTTCCTTGATTAAAGCAGGTAAATAAGACTATTTGCCAATGGAGTGAGTATTTTTACCCCTACAATAACATAATTAGACATCCTGCCCTTGAAATAAGATGATAGAGATGAATTGTTCCTATTTTAAGTGCAAAAATCTTATTCCATAGGCAAATAGTTTTATTTACCTGCTTAAATCAAGAAAAAAATCATTCATTTTAAGAAAATTTGACTTACTTTTACTTCCCTTTTTGCAGTGCACAATAACTCACCGGCTAGTTTACACTTGGTCGCCTGGAAAGGCAGCTTGAAAAACTTCTCATGCAGCTCCAACACTTTGGTTTGATTGATCACCTCTGAGAAGCCGTGATCCACATAATATACCTACAGATATAACGACAGAAGTTACTAATACTCCCTGTTTCCGTTGCTCATCTTTAGTTGTTTTTTTGTGTTTGAGTTTACCTTGACTTTATCAGACATGACCTCACATACTTGTGCCCTCAGGATCTCCTCCTCCTCCTCACCCCGGACTGCTACTAGTTGACCCGAGGATGGAGAAGATAGAGGCGCCTGTCGGCTTTGGTCTAACCCATAAAACACCCTCATCTCGTCCTCCAGGGAGTCCTGCGCCATTGAGTAACCCTCGCCAATGTACCTGGCAGAGGAGGAGAGGCGGACAGTGAGAGGTCCGTGATCCATGGGCTCCTAACAGGACAACCAGCTCGTCTCCCACCTCAGTATAACTTTGTTGGTGTTGGTGGCCTCCATCACCAGAACGGAGGGATACTCCTCTTTGGGGATCTGCAGAGGAGGCACTTCATGGTTACTGAGCCTCCTTCCCAGCTCAGTCCTCAGCTTCAGCTCCTCTTCGCTGGCGGACGAGCTCCTCCGGTTGCAGTTCTCATCCTCCCCGCCCCCGGCGCTGCTCCGCCTGTACAGGATGGCCCTCTTAGGGTTGTCGGGCATCGGGTAGTTGACGGTGCAAATGTCAGCGAGCAGGTCAAGGTTCTCCAGCACATGTCCGGGCAGCTTAGTCTTGTAAAACAAAAAGCGAAACCCAGACATATGATCGACATTTTCACCGGATAAGTAAAACAAAAGCGCGTTAAAACTGTGAGTCACCCACTTTGTAGGTGTCCTGGAAGAGCTTGGGCAGCGCATGGGCCCACAGGCCGCTGGAGTACTTCACCAGCAGCTCCTCCAGCTTCTGCTTCAGATCGGGGCTGAGGGCTGCAGGGGAGGAAGGCGGGCTGGGAGAGGAAGAGGAAGATGGCACGGACTGAGGGGACTGGGAGCCAGAGCGAGCCAGGCGATTGCTGGGGGGCCTCTTCTGGGCGGGGGAAGTTAGAGCTGGGGAGGTGCTGGAGCTCGAGTTAAGGGCCTGCGAGGGAATGGAGGCGTTGGTCTGCTCCTTGGCGGGGTAGAGGAGCAGCTCCGACGAGTTGCTGCTGCAGGTTTTCTCCACCTGGAAGAAAAATCTGTAAGTTTATCATCTTGTTACAATGCAGGTGGGAGCAAGGTGCAATGACCTGATTGGATAAGCTTACACATCCTTAAAGCAGGGGTCTGCAACCTTTACAATCCAGAGAGAGACACTTTTTTTTGCCTCAGTCCAGCTAAATAAAACTCGTTTAGAGCCGTAAATGATACATAACAGAAAAAAGTTTTCTATCTACTAAAGGAAACTTGTTATTTTCCTAAAGAACCACTATTTTATTTCTTTTTTGAGGGTTTTAAAATCAAGAAAAACAATATTTTCTTCAAACTATGTTAAAAAAAGCACTTAGTTTCCAACTTTATGACACGAAAAAGTAAACTAAAAAATATTACTGGTACTTTTTAGCATCAATCTGTTGTGGAGGTTCAATGCAATTATTCAAATAAATAAAACTGCTAATACATGCGTTGGTATTATATCTGTATTTAAAAACAAAAATATTTGTTTATCATTTTTGGGCAACGTTATTCAGAGCCATTGGGAAATCCAAAGAACCACTTGAGCTCTGGAGCTGCAGGGTTCAGCTCTGTGACCTTAAAGCCAAACTTTGTTAAAACTTTTGATTTTTGTTAGTCTTTGTTAGTCGGAGTCTATCAGCATCCCACATCATGACTTGGCTCATTATACCCTACAAAAGTTCTCCAAATGGATTTCTGTTAGAAACCAAATGTCAATTATCCTGTCATTTGTTGGTTTGAATGCTTGGAGTCATTTGAAAATAAAATCCCTCCTGATCTACAGCATTTTAGCAGAAACCGGAAGGCTTTGGGCCAAAACTGCTGCCACACTGTTTCACTGTGGGTATGGTGTTCATTTTGGTAAAATCCTTGAGAGGAATCAACCCGACCAGACAACACATAGAAGCAGAAATTGCCCATTCATTTTTGAACTAGTGCCCATTTATTGGTGGCACTAGTTGAGCAAGTAGCTCAAAAACTAAAATGATTGACAAAATTGGAGAAAAAACAAATAAAAAAATAGACTAAGTCTTTATTTTTCAGAAGTTAGCAAAAGAAAGAAGAAAGAAACTCTGGAAAATTAAATAATTTTCCATTATAATGTCTGTTTGTTCCAAACGTATTCAGAGTTAGAAAATCATTTAATCAACTTCAATTATTTTCCCACATATTTTCCCAGGTACTTTACATTCTCCTACGAAGGGATGTCGAGTGTAGTTTGTGTCTACAGTTACAGTCACACAGCAGCACGCGGCTGCAGGACTAGAGATGCACCGATCCGACACCTGGATCGGATATTGACTAATTAGCTGGATCCAGCATTTTTCATTAATGTCATACACAGCAATACAGCTACAGCGATCTAGTCACTTCAAGTCAATGCACCCGTTATGTCATCACGCAGAGCATGCAAAGCAGCTAGGGATGAGCAAACACAGGGCAACAGGGAGCGAGCGCCGGACCGAGCCAAGACTGCTGATTTAAACTCGATACGCCGACAAGTCGGACTGCAGCCTGCAGTATCTGCAAAGCCAAAATTGTGAGGGGTGGTGATACCGTTGACAAATTCAACACCAGAAACACTGCATACGGTTCGTTCATTCAACAGTAGTATCGGCTCGGTATCGGGTATCGGGTGATACGCTCAGCCCAGGCATCGTATCGGATTGGATCGGGGAAAAAAAGGATCGGTGCATCTCCATGCAGGACCAAAGAGGAAAACGGGGTGAAGAGAATCTGCTTACTCAGAGGGAATCTGTCGTTCTGTGTTACTAAAACTGTTTAACAGACGTATTACAAAAAACAAGCATCTAAATAGTTGTTTTGTTTCTGGACCTGCTGCAGTCCCAAAAATCTCACATTCAGCGTTCCAGTTCACCAAATGTCATGTTGCTTTTTTGCTAAAAAAAAAATAATATTTAAAACTTTCAAAGCACGTCACCAGGTCAGAATGGGTACATACGATGCATATGTGGGTCCAGCTCTCCAGGTCCTTGATGGCCTCTGAGGGCAGGTCCTGTTTGTACAGCTCTCTGTACATCTGAGGCAGTTTTGACACCCAGAAGCCATTGCTGTACTTGGCCAGAATCTCTCTGATGTGACTCTGGACCTGCTGGGGGTCGTAGGGCTTCCCTTTGCCCGAGCCAGCACTCTCGTTTAGATTCAGTGGAGCTGAAAGAAGAACGGCAGAGGAGAGAGGAAGGTGTTTCACGTCTACAGTCTGCGGCGGTGCAGTAAAAACGCCATTCCCATGATTTCTCACGTCACCTGTCATCTTATAGAGACGATGAATACATGTCAGGGAAAGGAAACAAAACATATGTGCTCCTGTTTGCAGGGCTTCATGGGGTTGTTTGTCTCTGCATTTATTTTCTTATTCTAGTAAATGATGTGCTCAAGCAAAGCTGCAAACATTTAGTAGATTGCATTCGTCCATGAAGTTAAAATGGATGACTGCGTACGTGTTTTCACTTTAAGGAAGCTGAATTGCTTCTTCGTCTACTCTGTATTTGCAAATCATTTGTTTAAATCTAAACCTTCTTTTTTCACCCAGTCAGCACTGATAGATTTCCTGTCAACACATTCTTAGCGTACTTCCTTACAGACCAGTGTCCCCTGCAGCAATGCTGCAGATCAAAGGTTCAGCTCATGCGGGGGGTTTCCCAGATGGGTTTAAAGACCCGGCCGACACCACCGTCTGTTTCCTTGGGGCAGACAAGGCCATCAACAGGATCACAATTTCACTGAGCATGGATTCACTACTTTTGGTTGTTTGATTTTCCAACAATAAAATAAATATCACAGACATGTCCAATATTTAAAGAAAAATCTAATTTTTTTTTGCATTTGCTTCACTGTTATATAAAACTGTAAAATATAAGTTTGCATTTTAGTGTTGCATTGACTGAAGGGTTGTAGTCTGGAAAACGTATCATTACTCACGACCAGTCTGTTGTGGATTTCTGGAAAGGTGAGTGTGCACCTCCTTCTGAAACCGCGTCGGGAGGGTCATCCTCTTGTCTGGTCTGTCCAGAGGGAGCCAAACAGAGAAGTACAATTACCCAATGTATGTTTTATAAAGTAAAACACAAAAACAAAAATAAAACCAAACGTTTGCTAAAGCTCCTTATGGGTTATTCTTTTTAATCCATGAGTTAGAGCAGCGGCCTTCAAACTAGGGTCCCTGGACCCCGGGGGGTCCACGAACCACAGGTTGGGGGTCCGTGAAACGCATGTTGTCGGGCCTGAAGAGGCACTGCTGAGGATGCGTCTGGGTTGAGCTGAGTAACACAATGGACAAATATTTAACTCCATCCACTTCATTACATTCATTACATTCATTACAGTAAAAGCCAGATCAGCTAAAATTAGGAAGTACGACAACAGTTACATCGAGTTTGGATTTATCTAGAATGAAGATCTAATCTCTACCAAATCTCTAATATTAGGTGTATTCATATACATTTTTTAGAACATACATAATTCATAATGTATTTAACGGTACAAAAGGCTGTTTAAAAAAATACTATCAGCATGAGGAACCTATAGAAGTTCTTGGAAAAACTTTACCACTGCTAAGGGGTCCCTGGGCACAAACAGTTTGAGAACCCCTGTTTTAAAGGAATGTTGAACATTATACCCTGTAAATTTACTGTGTTTCAAAGGAAATAGCAAAATAATGCTCTGACATATCCTCAGCATGCCTTTCATAGTGTAGCGTACACAATGTGATCACCAGCTAAGCCAGACTCTCCCAGTTTATAAAGACCTTGAAAATGTAAAGGCCTCCAACATCATATACACCACACATCTGCTCCGCTGCAGCAGAACCAATCTAGGTGTGACTTATATTCCGCAGCATCCACTCATCCATTATCGATACCCACCTATCTGTGTAGGGTTGCAGGGTGGTTTAACTAATAAAATCGCTTAAGCACAAGTGTGTTGTGAATCTTCACTGTTTTGCTAATAAGCATGGATGTCTTATAGCGCTGTCCACACGTCCCGGTCACTATTTTGACAATTTACTGCACATTTGTTGAATTCCTGGTTTTGTGTCCAAAACCGTCTGTGTGGCGCCCTACTCAGGTTTGAGTGTCTTGCATTTAGTTCTTGATCATTATTGGCTGAAAGGCTTTTGTGACGTCACCCAGAGTAGCTAAAGGTGGTAGATCTGCCACTGAGGGGTTTAAAAGTGTCTCCGTCTCATACACATCTGTGGCAAGTTGGAGTTTCAATAGAGAATTTTCTTCGATCCCTCTATTGATTATCGGGTTAGCGATGTATTAGCTTAGCATTCAGTAGTTTATTTAGCATTTATTTATATTTTTCTAGTAGCCCAGCCCTCACCCATTGCATGTTTCCTGGCCCACCAGGCACCGCCTCCTTTAGGCTCATTTGTCAAATATGAGATTGGGCGGAGTAAGGCTCTGGTCCGGAGGAGAGTTATAGGGACACAAGAGTAGGATTTGATTGAGGTTGTATTAGCATTATAAATCTTAACATAATCTATAGATCTATAGAGCTTACCATGAAGATTAGCCACATTTATATAGTTCAAGTCCTAAAAAAAAAAGCAAATTTTCTCTTCCATGGATTTGTAGAGTATTTAGTGGGTTGTTTAGGACGAAATGCATCAGAATCTGACAACATAAAAGGACACATCTTTAATTTTTTGTCTAAATTTACCCAGAACTCCGCTTTTGGCCCACTGGGCTGTGGTTTCCAAATTTACCACATTCACATACGAACACAAATGAAGATGACGTTGACCTGTCCCCAGAACGATCTACAGGGATACAGAGAGATATGCTGATTCACTCTGTGCCGGTTTAGAAGAGTTAATCTACCAGAGAATAGAGGAGGGATTAAAGAGGGCTCATGTCCCCCCTGAGCTGGACTCGTGTCCCCTGCCAGTGCTCTGGGACTCCCATCCCGGTGCCCCTGTGTGCAGCAATGGCTCAGCAACACAATGGAGACAGTGGACAGATCTCACTGTTTTTTTTTTTGTTTTTTTTTTAAGTGGATGGATGTTAGCGGGTGAACCAGTTACTGAGTCAAGATGAATCATTCTGTTCAAGTAATGTCAGCAGATTATATCTATTCTTTTTGAGAGTAAATCATACAGATGGTGATGGAAAGACTGATGAATAAACTTTGAGAAATAGAATAAATGCTGATCGGGGGGGGGGGCACAATAATATAAGCTTAATCACTTTAGAGTTCAACCATGTTTCTTTTTTATACCCAGACAAAACAGCAAAAAACAGGGCGAATTAGTTTATCATTAGAGACATGAGCTCTGACCCTGTTATCTATTGCTACACTGGGATCTACAAATCCTTCTGCGAGTTTGTTGGATTACATCTCATCAACCTGTTTGGTAGTAAAGAAATTAGTCAGTCATCGCACGCTAATTGCTCAGAATTGTAATTATCCTACAGGGAGTGAAATCTTCAATCCTAAATTTAAATCTGAAACCCCTGAATTTTTTTCCCAGGGATTATGGGCTGATAGTCTCCCTCTGTACTCCAGTACTCCAGTGCAGGGGTTCCCAAAGTTGGGGTTTGGATCCCACTAGGGGTTGCGAGACACATCTTGCGAGATGATCTGATGTTGATGTGCTTAAAATATTTAGTATTTAAAAGATTTAGTATGGGAAACTGATACTAAAGTATAACTTCACTAAATGCTCAATATTCCTCATTTTAAAGCAGGGGGAAGGCTGCTCTTTTTGTAAAAGTTCCATTATTATGACTTTATTCTCATATCCCACCTGTTATAAGGGGGTCACCAGTCTCTGGCACCGTTATTTTGGGAGTCACAGACTGAAAGGTTTAGGAACCCCTGCACTAGTGGACTCTCATGCTGGTGTATGGAGTCTGGAAACAGATGCCAGATTTTCCTTCATTGGGTTCTCCAGCCCTCCATACTCCTTCTTCATCTTTACCATTTCAGCCAGGTAATCATAATCAAAACACAGAGTTTAGTCGCTCAGCTTGATCCTTTCTTTTTACCCGTGCTTCTCTCAGCACGTTCTCCTACCTTCCCAGCACCTACATCTAATAGTAAACTCTAGGAAGTAGACAATAATGGCTCTTGGTGGAGCTTCAGCCTTGCTGTGTCTTCAGCTCCAGATCCCGTGTTAGAGGCAGCTGAGTTCAGAGGAGTTTCTCAATAAACTGCAGAATTTCCCTTTTCTTCCTCTGTTGTATCGAAGACACGTGTTATTTCTTCTGGCCTGGGACTCCAGTTCCTTCTGTTTTTGCTGCAGGTCTTTGCCTTGGTCCAGGCAGATGTAGATCTCCTCGTTCACCTCTGTTGCCCACCGCTCAGCCTGGTCTACTGGACTCTCCATCTCCACAACTCTCGCTGCCAGACTGACTCACCCCCTTCAGGTTTTCTTTTCACTTATCTCTGACATTATTGCTGTGGGGTTCGTGTTTCCACTGGCAGTAGCTTGAGATGCTTCAGGTTTGCTAGCTTTCGCTGTCAAGTTACTTTTATGGTGCAGTTTTGGCCTTTTTCCTTGTGCTTCATGGTCTTTAGGGAATCTTCTCCCACTCTTTAAGACCACTAGGTGTGGGTTATCATTTTATCCAGTTTTCCAGTGGGAATAAAAGTTAGAATTTAAAGGCCTTAGCTATAATCTTCAAAACGTTCCCTTTCCTGCTGTTGAATCTTAATGGGTTAAACCAAGGTGGTAAAACAGATGGCTGATGCAGATGGAAGATTTTAGTTTTTAATTAAGGAAAAATATTACAGAAAAGTTCAAATCCTACAATTGAAAATGTTAAGTACAACACAAAGTCTTCGTCTTTTAATAAACACACCACTGACATTCTCCTTAATTTCATAGTAACATCTATCCAATGACATTTAATTACTCTTAATGCAGACTTTGGTGCATTAAAATATTCTTCTAATTTAATTATTAAAATTGGCTAATTACAGCATTTTACCCAAATACTGTTCTTATATTGCTAGACCATAAATGATAAAGTTTGTTATTGCTAAAGAGTCAAATTAAATTATTCAAAATCATTTGCAAACTGGATGACCATCTTTTAATACGACAAATGAGCAAAATTCTTTTTCTTTTACCTTTGGATCTACGATGATTTATACATTGATTTCCTACAGAAAATCGGACTAATTCATCTAATTAGGATATTTTGTAGCGCATCATTTTTTGCTTGGTTTAAAAGAATGTGTTAATTTTTTGGCCCTCGAGTTCCTTTGATTTGAATATTTTGGCCCATGTAGCGAAAAGGTTTGGACAGCTCTGGGTTAAACCAACAGATAAACGGTCTGAAAAGCCATTAAAATAAGTCAAACTAACCAGGTGTCACTCACTTGTCTGCAGGGAGGTTCCCTCTGTTGTTGGCTGGGTTGTGATTGGAGAGTTTGATGGGATGCCCTCCAGTCCTGCCCTCTGAAAGGCCATCCCTCAAGTCTCTAATCTGTCTGAAGTCTCCATGTCCAGCCCCGCGGCCGCCGCCTCCTCCTCCTCCTCTTCCTCTGCCTCGACCTCGGTGGTTTGGCTGCCTCAGAGAGGTTTGGGGCTTAGCTGATAAGAAAAAATGCCACAAAAACAGCGAGCGACTCAGCAAAATCTGATGGGGAGTCAGGACATTTGTCTGTGTGGTGCTTTCAGAGACGCTGGAGAAAAAAATGTTGTGATAGATATGATCAGAAACCAAAAACAAGCTGCTGCTAGCCCACAAACATCTGGAGGAATTCAGTCAACTCTTGTATTGGGAGTAACTCCTATAGCTTACCTGCATACCTAGAACACGAACCAAACACGGAGAAGCAGCATGCTCCACTTATCTGGAACAAACTTCCAGAAAACTGTAAAAGTGCTGAAAGCCTGAGTTCTTTTTAATCAAGATTAAAAACACATTTGTTTAAAATTGCCTTTGCATGTTCCAGTTAAACTGTTTTACTGTTTTTAATGTTCTTTTTGTTTCTACATTCTATCCCTACTTGCTTTTATTCCTATATTTTAATCATGTAAAGCACTTTGCATTGTCTCTGTACTGAATTGTGCTATATACATAAATTTGCCTTGCCTTGCCTTGCCTAGCTGTGAAATAGAAAATAGAAAAATTACAAAGATTAAAAAAACATAAATAGTTGCTTAGAATTTTCTCCCTGTCATTCAAGGATGCTTTCAGGGTTTGGTTACTGTTTTATTTAATATTTTTATCACCTCATTACACGCTTTTTAAGAATCTGTCCTTAGGATTCTTGCCCAGTTCACAAGAGATGACCTTAACGTCTTTCTTGATGACCTGTAAATGCGTTCAACGTTGAAAGTGTTTCCATATAAAGATCTTCATAGCCAGCAGTAATGTATCCTTGTTTACGCTAAAACCTGACAGGACATACGCATGACCTGGAAAAGTCCCGTTTTTACATGTTTTTCTGGGCTAAATTGAGAAAAGAACCGTCTAACCTGAAAGATATGGTCATGAAATGGATGTCCAGAATTTGGAGGGTAGCTTTTTGGATGCATCTGCAGCTGAAGAGTATACCTTCAATTGTACATTATCTTTGTTAAATAAACTAAAAAGGTAAACTAAAATTTCTCATGGATTCGCAAAGTTTTTTTTGTTACGCTGCTTCTTTGCTAATTCTCAGTCCTTGTTCCTGACCGTGGTGCAGATGGTGAGAGATGCGTCATCATTGAAGGTTTTAACAGCTCTTTGGGGGGCACCAGGTCAATTCATCCCTTCATCAATTAACACCTGCGCAGAGCCATTTGCGTTAAGCTTCATCTATTTTGTGCCTATCTCATACCACTGTACCATACAGAGGGAAGTCCTAGACGCGGCTGTCCAGGCTTCAAACACAAACTTTGACACCTCAGCTGCATGTTTTCCCCCCTTCTCTCTCCTCCTGTTTCCAGCCTAATAACTGTCAATAAAGGCTGCTAGTATGGAGGACCAAGTCTTCCATATCTAAAAATAAATACAAAAAAAATAAATGCTCAATAAATAAATAAGCATACAATTAATTGCCACCAAATGAATACATGTAGGTAGAAATTAAATTATACAGTGAGACATAAATGTATATATCTCTTTTAATTAGCTTATTTATTTATTCGCCTTTGTAATAATTACCTTATTTATTTATTGTGCGTTATAATCTTCAACTTTATTTATTAATTACTTATATTTTTTAAGTATTTATTTATGTGCATGTTATAATATTTTTGTCTGTTTTATTCTTCCTTTGTATTTTTTTACCCTATATATTTCTGTGATGCTATTTATTTCTGCCTGTCGTTTTTACATTTCTGCCTGTCCTTTTTACATTTCTGTATGCATTTCTGCCTCGTTATGCAAATGAGGAGGGGCTGTGTCAAAAGGAATAAAAGAATAAGCTAATTAAAAGAGATATATACATTTATGTCTCACTGTATAATTTAATTTCTACCTACATTTATTAATTTGGTGGCAATTAATTGTATGCTTATTTATTTATTGAGCATTTATTTATTTATGTATTTATTTTTAGATATGGAAGACTCGGTCCTCCATATACTAGTGCCACACAATCTAAACCAATTATTCCTCTTGGTGAATAATACAGAATAGAACAAGATTTACTGTCATTGTTGCACACAATGAAAAACAGTTCAACAGCTCTTGTTTGGCAGTTGGAATATAACACATCTTTATTCACTAAAGATTATCCACCCATTGTCTTCTGGTAATCTGAGATCGGGTCATGGGGACAACAGGTCCAGCAGAGAAACTCAGGGGGCATCCTGAAGTTGTGCTTTCAGCCAAGTGGACTAAAATAAGACTGTGTCTATTGCTATAAGCTACAGGCACCAGGAGACTGCGCCTCACAGCATGTGACTGCTGAAACTATAAGGCCTAGGCCTCCTGGCTCATCTACCTCTTTTACCCGCGGAAATCTTTCCTCAGCTTTTGCAAGAGAAAAGCTGATGTTCTCAGGAAGCCTAAGGAAACCCTTCAGATCCCCCCTCCACAGAGGGGATCTGAAATGCAGCATACTGGAGATCCGGGGAGAACTCATCCCAGCCGGGATTCAAAAGGAGAGTGAGAGCCGCTCTCTCTGAGCCGGCTCCAGCTTCTTCCAACCGGATTGCCCAAAGTCAACCGAACGGACACAGAGGCAGAGGGTCGACAGAGTTTTGCAGGAAAAGTTCGTATAGGATGCAGTCATTTAAATGGTTTACTTTTAATGTGTTTTTACTGCTTTGATTTAAAGTTTGACTCGGGTTAAAACCGGGAGCTGACAAGCTAGGCCTCCTGCTAGCAGTCAAACAAAGCTATGTTGATGTTTACGGTTATGACAAACTTTATTTCCATAAGGGTATTGTACCCCAATGGGACATTAATGTTTGTGTTGTCCGGTTCACTAGTTACACCAAAATATAGCTTAAAAATCCTTTAGTTTACGTTGCCTGCTGGTGGTGGTCAGAGGGCCGCTGTGGCTAACACAGCTCACCACAGTTCTCACCCAGCTCTGCACAAGTACAAGTCATTTACCATTTACCATAGATGAGGTCCGAATGCCCGCTAGCATTAGCCGCTATTAGCCTCTCTAATAACTTGCTAACACCCTAGTTAAACATAACTACGGTTTGTTCAAACATAATGCTTGTTTTCATTTCGCTCTTCCATCGTCAGATAGTCCTAGGAGCGTTAGTACAGCTTTAATAGGAACATTAATGTCAAGTTAATAGTGTTTTGTGTAATTTAAGATTAACTCCTCAGGCTAATGGCAACACGGCCAGAATGTGTCACATAATTTCCCGTCAATCTTTTGCCTACAGCAATCTCTAGATTCTTAATTGAGTAATTGAGTTTATCAATAGTAATTGATAAATAATTACATTAAAGAAATCAAATGTCTTAAAGGTTATTGATTTTTATTTAGCAAATCATTCTTTAAAATGTTCTTTCCTCAAGCAACGTTTCATCTAACTTGGATTTGCACTGGGAATGGGTTGAAACAGATACCAAAAGTTTTTTCTAAATTAGTTAAGCTAATTTAACCTTCTTCCATATTATTATATAAGGAGGTTAAATTATTATTCTTTTGATAATGGTGTGCAGAATTTGCTGTTAAAAGAACGCCAGTGATCAAGTCATCCTTTCAACTAATGTCCTAATATCATCTGTTGGGCTGATATTCACCTAACAGACTGAGAGTTATTTAATAAACATTAAATAACTTAATAATAACTCCGTAATGCTTTGTAGGGTGGCAGGGAAACGTTTCAGCCGTGTTTGAGAACCTAGCACGGATTTTAAAAAGAGGACGACACCGAACCGGGTTTGCGCTCAAAGCTTTCAGAAATGTGTCAAATGTTGCCCGTCTACCGCGGCGTTCACTAATAATCCACGCAAGTTGAATTATCATTTTTCTCCCTGTGTGACCTTTTTCTAATTTGTGAAACCCTGCGGGGGAGATCCGCACTTAATTACTTAACTGTGTTTTTATTTTCTGTGTACATTTGTTGGCGAGAAGAAAATACAAAACTTGACAGCATATTGAATGCATTTAATCAAAGGAGCCACACAAACATAGCAGGAAGTAGCCAGCCATTAAGTCTCTTACATCAGCCATGACATCACATTTCTGTTGCATGGCATCACTCCCACTGTTTCACTCTTCCTCCTGCTGTTGCTTTTATACCTATAGGGCTGAGCAATATATCAAGATTTTGTTGAGGTTCTTTAAAAGAGATACAAGATGAGTATATCTTTTATATCGAGATGGTCTTTGTTGCGTTATAATATTACTTTTATGTATTCCAGTAGGTTCTTTTTCAGCTGTTTCTCATATTTATCTACAGTTGTTTGTTTAAAAATGTTCCCCTGAGACATTTGGGATAAAGCTTTGACTCAGAGATGAATTTTTACGATTACTTTATGAAAAGAAAAACATCTCGAGATAATTATTGTATATCGGCGTTCAGCCTGAAGATATCGAGGTAGTATTTTTGGTCCACGCCGCCCGGCCCTACCTATACCCACTCGTTCTTCAGTCCATGAATCTTCCAGAACTTTCTCATGCCTCAGCATCCAGTCTGCTTTTGTCCCCACCGGCTGCTTTTCATGGCACCAGTGGCAGCGAGACAAAAACCGACCGACAGCCTTAGTCAGCAGACAGTTTCTGCTCCAGCCCCCTGAGTCGACACACACACGCTAATGCATAATGCAGGAACGAGCTGACATCCACATGCAGATATAAGTAAGGACAGCCGCTCACAGCCACTGAGAGCGAACGCCACATCACCTTGCCAGCGTGGACTCGCGGCTCCCGGTCTGTCTCTGCCTGAATGTCAATAGCCCCGGCAGTGAGGGGAGGATGGGAGGGAGCGCGGAGGAGGGCTTGATTTGTGTATGGGCTTCTCCTCGCCTGCGGCTAAAGCTGCATCGCCCCGCTCCAAGTCCCTCCTTTCCTGTCACCCGGTCCACCTCCTCAGCGTTTCTCGTTCTCCGTTCACCTCAAACACATCGCTGCCTTGTCCCCTTCTCTCTCTCTCTCTCTCTCTCTCTGGTTCTCCCTCCCCACCTCCCACTCCCTCCTCTGACTCCAAGAATATTCTGCAGCATCACCGTCTAGCAGAAGTGCAAAAATCATTTGTCTGCAGGTTTCTGTGTGGTAAAAAAAAAGTGACATGCACCTGTATCACAGTTATTTCTGGGTAATTTAAGCTAAAAGAGGAAAAGGTAAACGGCTCATTAATGTTTGTATGAGCTGCTGTCTTTGTACACCTGATGCACAAATGCCTAAAATACCTGAGAGTCGACGCTATAAGAGTAAAAAGAGGCCAGTCGTTCGTCTTCTGTCTGTGAGGCTGCAACGCAAAGAAGCCTCTGCAGCCACCAGACTTTAAGCCTATATTTTCACATTCATTAACCTACTGAGGCATTCGTTTTATTTAGCTACGACCCATTCCAATGCATTTTATTGAGATTTTATGTGACAGACCACAGTATTAATGATTTTCACCTGTTTATTTTTATTTATTTATTTGCAAATAATCATGAAAAGTGTTTGTTTTCCTCCCTCTTTTCCTTTGATAACCCTGAACACATTCCAGTGCATCCCACTGCCGAGTTGGTCGTTTAGGCTCTGTCGTTCTGAGAAGGTCTCGGATGTTTGCTGGTCAGACATCATCATCATCCCATCATCTAAAACAGTGGCCCTCAAATGTTTTCTGTTACATCCCCCTTAGAAGAAGGACATTTTCTAAATATTTCGTATTATTGCATTAAAGCTGTGGTTCTGAAGATTACCCAGAATCCCTTATAAAATTTATAACATATATATGGGTTCACTTATAAAATATAACAATGGTTTCTAGCAACTAGAGTGTTTCAACATTGCCACACTTCTTTAACTATATAATATAAACAATATAAATGGCTTTGAGTTTGACTCGTACCTGAACTATGAACCTCATGTGGCAAAAATAATATCAACCCATTAATACTGAAGACAAACCTCAGTTACATTAAGTTTTGTACTATTTTAGGAGTTTATTAATAGTATTCATCATAACACTGACCGCAGCGACAGGCCAAACAGCAGGGGGTGCTGTTGTCACAACTAGAAAGCCTGTATTTTCTGGACAAAAAAGAACACGAATGTTATTGCGCCCCACCTTTATATTTTAAAACAGTGCGCAATTCTTCGGTATTTTTGAGCAACGTTATTAAGAGCCACACCTGACCCAAACTGACATGACAGGTAGGAGAGCACTGATCAAAGAAGCAGCCAACAAGGCCATGATAACTGAGGAGGAACTGTAGAGATCCACTGATTACGCAGGAGAATCCGTCAACAAGGTCCCGATGAGTCGCTCGTTACAAAGGTCTGGGCTTTGTGGAAAAAAGCCACAACAAGTCCTGTTTGCCAAAAACCACGTGGGCATACATTAAAGTCTCACAAGAACGACATTTAACTGGTGAGACTATCATTTATATTCTATAGGTTTATATACTCTATATAAATTGACTTTTTTCAGTCTTTGCAATTTAATTAATAATCTAATTTATATATAATACAATCAGAGAAATCCATTATGTCCTCAATTCAAAAACAGGGCAAGCTTATTTGTATAACATCAAAGTTATTTGCATGCTCTTTGGTTTTTGGCTTCATTGAGTCTGAGTCCTGATCTCTTCTGTGTTTTCTGCATCACGCTAGGAGAACATTTTTGACCCATTCCCTTATAGATATCAGGTGACTGACTGACTCAGTGTGTGTAATAATCTGTGGTCACCTGGTGATATGGAGATATAACAGTTTGTGTCATTACCATATATGTGGTATGATCTGAGCTAAGGGGAGTGCCTAGCTATTGAATAAAAGTGAGCCGAGGACAGCGCCTTGAAGATCCCCAGGTGTGATCTTTGTTTGGTCACAACAGTGTGCCATTTGCAGCAGTGTTAGTGATTTAAATGCACCAACGTAACATTTTTCTGCCACTTACAGTAAATATACTAGACTGAAGTACTGAAGAATAGTTGTAGTTGTTGCTCCTCTGCAAATACAAGCAGAGCCTGATTGTCTCTAAAGCTATTCACAAAGGTTATTAACCATGCTTCACAGGTTGGAGGTTAACGTCAAACAGTGCAGCTGTCAGTGTATATGTTCAGTGCCCTTGACTTATCTATATTTTCTTGCTATTAAATTTTGTATATTTACAAGTAGTGTTGCACTGATACCGATACCAGTATCGGACGGGGCCCCGATCCAGCACTAAAATCGTGGTATCGGTATCGGCAAGTGCCAACAAGTAGGGCACCAATACCATTTTGATGTTTGTATGTCACTTGAACGCAGCCTTCTCTCTCCCGACTAGTATTATTCATGTTATATAAGTTCATGAAAGTTGCACTATTTTGGCATTTGAGAGCCAAAACTCAGGATTTAAAAAGAGATTATTCGATTATTAATGTAATTTTACTGTCTTACTGTTGCACTACTATTATACATGTTATAATTTTCATGAATATTTTGGCCTTTGAGAGCCAAAAGTTTATTCAACTATTGTCACCCATTCCAGGTAGGCAATAAAAAGTTCTACTACCCTAAGTAGTATGCAGTTCTTCATATACACACACATCAATTTCAAACACACGGTATCGTTATCGGCCAATACTGCACAGCCAGGTATCGGGTATCGGTATCGGGGCCAAAAAATGGCATCGCCGCAACACTAATTACAAGTTTGGTTGGTAAGATCTCACCGTTAAGGACTAGAGGGACAGCTGGTTTAACTCTCATCTGGGTGTTAACCGTGTGCTGGCGGCCTTTTTTCTTGGAGCTTCGCTGTCGGGCCACCATCTTGGCTGTATGCGCGGCCTCCCTGGCTCCAGAGGAAAAATAAACCATCTGGAAAGACAGATGTAAATGTTGACAGGCTACTCTCCAGTGTTTTAACGAGGCGGGGTGAAGGAAACCAAGCGTGTTCAGCCTAAGCAATTTCTAGCGAACTGAACAGCATCGTTGTTTAGAGAACATTTAAAAAAAACAACAACTGAGAATCTAATTCTAACAATGTTCTAACAAAATGTTTTTCTTCTAAAATGCAAGGTCAACCTTCGTTTCATGTCATTTTAGTCACATGTACTCATGCTCGTCACACATTCCTTGATGAATCCCACATTGTGGTGACGCTCACCTCTCCGGAGCCTCTCCTCTCCATGCGAACGGAGGACGTGTTGGCTAACAGGCCCTCCAGCTGGTTGTGTCCCATCTGCTGGTGTGGGATCTGCTCTCCAGTCAGCTCCTTGTACTCCGACTGCAGGCGGGACAGGGACACGCCACCTCTGTTGGCCTGGACGATGGCCTGCAGCGTCCTTTTCACCAACTCCACTTCAGCCATCTGGGTTGGAGAAAAAAAAGAAAAGAAAAACAGAAATGAAGAAAACAGGGCACTAAATACAAAACATTTAAGATTCAAGACTCCATCAGAATGTAAAAATGTTTGATGACAAAGTTATTTTATTGATTGACTTATTTACTTACACTTAAGAATGTGAAAATGAAGCACACTGAGTGAGTTCTTGCTCCAGAATGAAAGTGAAGTCATACAGCGCCACGTTTATTGGCATTTTGCATGAAGTCTTTTGGAAAAACAAACAAACACAAAAACTGGCCTTCAAAATAAACACAAGGGTCCACGCCCGGCCATGTTTTTTTCCCCAGTTCCTTTTGATTTAGGAGCTTTAATATGTTATCTGGGTGAACATACAGGCGATTGTGCGTCACTTTTTTTTTTCATGGAGTTTTTTTTTTTTCTGACTTATGAAGATCAACACACATCTGACACGGCTCGCTTGGATCACATGTTCTCTGGTATTTTCCATTTTTGATGTGGCTGAGAGAAACTGACCTCAATTTATAAAAAAAAAAAAAAAACAATAAATAAATAAATAAAATCCATTTCATAGTAAAAAAAAATGTTGACGCACTATATAACTTTAGAGAACCGCTCTTCCTGTGATTGTATTGTATGATATTAATATTGAATTGGGATTGGCTGTTCCACCCATATATGTCAATTTAAAACAAAACATATATATATATATATATATATATATATATATATATATATATATATATATATATATATATATATATATATATATATATATATATATATATAAATATAGATATATATATAGATATATATATAGATAGATAGATAGATAGATAGATAGATAGATAGATAGATAGATAGATAGATAGATTAATTTTCTTTTTCTTATCTGTCTATCTATCTATATAGATATATATATATATCTATATAGATAGATAGATAGGTATATGAAATGAGTATGACAACGTAATTGTCATACAGAAGGTATGTTTTCTTTTTCTTAACTTGCTTCTTTCATAGTGTATGGGTAACTGATATCCAGATATAAAAACAAAACCTTACTTTCAGTTTTAATATTGTTTCTTGCTTTGTCTAGACCTACAGCAGACAATTGAAAAAAACAAAACAAATGTAAGACATTTGCAGAGATCGTTCAGCACACTTTCCTCTCTCCACTTGCAGCTCGGACAGAAGCATCTAAACTGTGCAGAACATGGGGGGGGACACGCCCTGACAGGGCCGGACCCACGTTCAACCGGACGGCTCTGGACAGACAGGAAACTTCGTGACAAGCGTGAATCAGGGGGAGATAAACTACAAAAAACACGGCAAACCGCGCAGCGTGCAGGTGATACTTCATGACAGGGGTGAATAGCGCAGGTATGCAGCGCGCCGTCTCCTTGTATTTATCGCCTGTAGGTGCGGGACAGCTGACGTAACGCTGCCGCTCCAGCTCCGCACCCTCCATAAGAGACAACGCTGCTTTTCCTTTAGTTTCTCTAATATTTTATTGTTGTCAGATCAAATAACCCCCTAAAATGCCTTCTGCCGGATAGAACCGACAGCTCCAGGACTCGACCCAGCACACTGTCCTGTTTCGGTATCGTTTCCTCGCGCTGCTTGAGTCCAATCTTCCAGCTTTGTGAAATCACCAGACCGGAAGCACAGACAGACAACCCTTCAGAATAAAAGCACACAAAAGTCTCCGACTTGAGTTAAAATGCTATACTGAAAAACCCTGACCGGAAGTCACACCCTTGCGTCTCAGCTAGCTTTTCCACGCATCTCAGGATCATAATACACGAAGTAGAAACCTAACTAAACTTTTGTCACCCGTCGGGGACTTGAAAAAAAGTTAAGATAATAGTGGATAACAGCGACAGCAGCTTCCAGACCTTGCTGAGAAGAGACGCGGCGGTGAAGTCTGGAACCGGTCCGCTCGCCTGTCAGAGGTGTCACCGGCGCCACGGGGCTGAGCTGCGGCCGACCGGGGCTCGGTGTCCCGTGTGACTGCCAAGCCGGCACCCGGTCCGGGAGCAGCCTCCTTTCCGCCGCCTGATTGGTCGCCTGCGCGATGGGGCCTTTGCTTAATTACAGCGCTATTGTTTCCAGAAGCTGCGACACAAGGCAGAGGAATTCACGTTATGCACACACTATATGCTGGTTTCTCCCACACAGCAGAGGAACGAAGAATACCCCCCCCCCCCAAAAAAAGAATAAAACAAAACAAACAAAAACAGCATATAAATATAAACAAAAACAAACTAAAATTCCAGTGTATATACATATATTCACATTCAGCACTCACTATATGCTGGTTTCTCCCAAACAGCAGAAGAACGAAGGATAAACTACCCCCCCCCAAAAAAAAGCAGGAAACAAAACAAACAAAAACAAAATTTAAATAAAAACAAACAAAAATTCCAGTATATATATATATATATATATATATATATATATATATATATATATATATATATAGATATATATATATGATATATATATATATATAAATATATATATATATATACATATATATATATATTGCAGTCATGTTAAACAGAAACACCTTCTTCAAAGTATATATATATATATATATATATATATATATATATATATATATATATATATATATATATATTATATATATATATATATATATATATATATATATATATGCAATCAAACCTTATACTTTGAAGAAGGTGTTTCTGTTTAACATGACTGCAAATTTAACAGTGGAACAATAAAACTAACATAAACATATAACTGAATAAGCCAGATGAGTAAAGGCAAAAGGCTGACATAGCTGACCATTTTAAGACAAAACAGATACACAAGTTCAACGGCATTTGGCTTCAAATGATTAATTAAGATCAAATTAATGATTCATGATAGATTGAAAGTCTGTTTTGTCTGAAAATTTAGATCGTTTTTAACGCAGCTTATTGTAAAACAACATATAACTAAAAAAAAATGAAATATCTTTAAGGAACAATGGAGAAGATGACAAAGGAAACACTTTTTTCTTTTTAGGTATAGAAATTTAAGTTACCAGTAGCCCAAGTAGTATTTTTCCTGGATGTGCAACTTTTAAACTGGAAGGAAACATTAAGCCCCAAACCTTGTGTCAATGACAAATCCACGAAAGGCTCCAAACATACTGACAATCCATAGTGAAAACGGACAGAATGACAGTCAGCATTGTGCGGCAGTAACTCTTCCTTCCACCAGAGGCGCTAGTTCTCATTTTGCTGTATGGTCTTTGGCACGTAAGTTGACCGGAAATGAGTTGTCAGAAGCCGGATGTGAGCCCGATTAGCAAACTACAATCCCTCAAAACTGACAACAGAGGGTTTTAATGCTTGGATGAAAGCTTGAAAGAGCTACCTTTAACAACAGCTATCTCTGTTTGCCTGGTAAGCGACATAAATTAAAGGCCTTTGTTCTAGTGCTCTAAATGTTCGTATCTTTCGCGTTTCAGTTGAGTGGCTAGCCTTGTTTTAAAGGAAGTTATTGTTCAGTTTTATTGTTGTCGCTGCAGCTCCCCATTTATGTGTGTTATCATTTAATAATTGCTTTACCAAACTGCCTGATGTATTTAGATGAGCTTTATTGCCGTAGGAATGTTTTGTTTCACGACTTTTCTCTCTAACGGTACAGCATTAGCAAAGGGCGGCTAATACGGACATAGTTATGTTGCATTTTATCCAGTAAATGCTGTAAAATATTACGATTTTTTTTCTCATCGGCTTTTTGTTTGGTGTAATTTGGTATTTATATAATCCATATTAGTATCCGATCGTTAATATAATAACTAAGAAGAGAAATTGTAACAAGACAGTTTTGCGGTGAGAGAAAACAAAGTTATGAAGCATTAAATAAATGTGACATTTTACTGTAGTGTTTTCCAGTCCCCGTTCCTACAAATCTAGAAAAGTGTAGAATTTGAATTAGTATTCCCATATTTTATCGTCATTGTTGAAAGGTTGTATCCATAAATGTCTAAGGGAATTTTCCTGCCATTCTTACATGCAGTTCATTACAATATGTGGTTTTGTAGATATATCCTTTAAAAAAAAATGCACAGAAATATCTAAAAATAACAAAAAAAAAAAAATCTCGACACTTATAATATGAAAATGTGTTCATACCCTGATCAGTATTTTCTTTCTTGAATTCTTTTGGTCAATTTTAAGAATGTTTTGTGGCTCATGATTTAAAAATTTTTCTTTTTATCAGATCTTAAAATCAGATCATTTATTTGTTTATCAGATGGACAACAGGAATGTTCTATTCACCTGTGATTATATGTAATCGGCAATTATTTAAAAGTTTGTTAGTGATGTGTGTGGTAGTGCTTGCCAATTAAGACTTAAAAAGGCTGAAAATTGATACATTTTGGTTTGTGAGAGTACAGGAAAACTTTGTTGCCCGTTTTAATGTTTAATGCTGTCATTGTGACATTCCCGCCCAATATTTCAGATAGCAAGGACGAAACACTGCTGTAGTATGATCCTGTTAACCCCATCCGTCTCTGGTTTGTGCGGAAGAATTTAACCCAGCGTATCAAGAGTTTAAATCCGCTGTGATTCTGCGCATAGATCACGCCCTAAAGCCACCCTGATCTGCTGTTTTCACTGATCTCTGGGAGAGAGAGGAGGCAGGAAGGTGAAACTAGATAACAGAACAGCACCAGAACCTTGGATGCTTTTTAAAAAAATTTTTTTTTTTAACTGGTAGCAAAACTTATTCTAGGTTTTAATCATGGCTATGAACAGACGACACTCGTATACTCCCCGGGTGAGTTACAGGGTCTACGACTTTTAAAAAATGACTTGTTTTAGATGCCGATGCATTCTCCCCTCAGCGTACTCGATAATTATTTGTATATTATTATGATTTAAATGTAGGACAATAGATGACTCGTTTGTACTCACCGTAGCGCAGATGCTGGATGTTTATCTGTACATTTTCTTTGTCAAAACCAAATAAAAAGTCATGCCTTTGGGACATTTAACCCACTTACAGGCTCAAAACCCTGTTAGAAGTATCTCACAATGTCCTGTTGGAGCGTTGAATAGAAAATAACGGCAATCCTTAAACGTTTCTGTTTTTTGCTGGCCGCTTAAAAATCCTATCCAGCGTGAATTCACGAGTCCCTTCTGCTCATATAAAGCACATCATCTTTCCTCAGACCCACTCTGTGTCATAAGAGCCTCTTTGTGTGAGATGCTGCTGCTTTCTTAGGACGCTTGTTGTCGCGGGACATATGACTGAGTCTGTGCTCCGCACCCTCAGGACTCTGGTTGAATATTTTTAGCTGGGACGGAGCTAAAAAACACAGCTCCTTTTCCTGATGATTTGAAGATGTTTTCAAGTTATGAATTCATTAAAAAAAAATGCTTTTATTCCTGCTTCTAGTAAATTATTTATATTTGAACACACTGAACAGAGCAAATTCTGGGGTGAAGTAATGTTGGAGCAAAAGCAAACAAAGAAACAAACATCCTTCTGCTGGTTTTGTCCCATTTTGCTCCACATTTCCATGTCTAATCAGCTTTCCCCCCTTTTTATATTTTCAACATCTCTTCTCCTCAGCTGACCAGCCCATTGATCAGCAAAATGAGCAGCACGGGATCGGTGGAGAGTGTTAAACCTCCAAAGGTAGGCTGATGTTTTCAGAAACCACGCAGGCGAAAAACATTCACAGGTTCTTGGAAATCAACGACCTCTGTTATTCCGTCAGATCGGCTCCATAGTTGAGGTGACGGGTAAGGGCCAGCGAGGCACCGTAGCCTACATCGGTGCTACCCTCTTTGCCTCGGGAAAATGGGTCGGCATCGTCCTGGACGAGGCCAAAGGAAAGAATGACGGCAGCGTGCAAGGAAAGCGCTACTTCACCTGCGAGGAAAATCACGGGATATTTGTCAGGTCATCTCAGGTTGGTGATGGAAATGAGTTCAGATGTCATGAGGAAGATGTTGTAACATTACTCGCCACCAGGGGAGCAGGGTTGGGAACCATTACTAAGCACGTGGCGGCACACCAAAACTAACAGCCACAAATTTAGATTTTATATATATATATATATATATATATATATATATATATATATATATATATATATATATATATATATATATATATATATATATATATATATATATATATATATCTCAAGAAAACAAACATCTGTGTTGTCTGTTCAATCGTTTTAAGTCCCTACAAGGCAAAAAACACCGGTGTGATATGATGGAGCATAACTTTTTTTTTTAGCTCCTGTAAGATTTTTGTGTAGATTTCTTTCTTTTAATATGGTATAACTCGAAAGGTTTAGTTTATTTTCACATAAAACTGTAATTTTGCTAAGAAAAAACAACCTTTTCTGCCATGAGTTTGGTGGGTGGGGGTGAGGGACATTTGAAAAGTACTGTACTAACTGTTGACGTCTGTGCAGATCCAAGTCATCGATGAGGGCTCCACTGCCTCCTCACCAGAAACCCCTGAGTCCAACTTGTCAAGGATACTCAAACAAAAAGGTGAGAAACAGCCACAGGTCTCCAGCAGACATGTTGGTGAAACATTCATGTCAGAAACTCTTTAACAGCCATCATCTTCTTCTTCTTTTTTCCAGAGATTTCTGAGACTCCTAAAACATCAAAGCAGGTAATTTAATTGTCGAGTTTGGAATAAAGTAAATGTGAATTTCCTTAGAAATTCAGGTAGTTTGAAAATACTGAAAGTGATGAAAAATGATGGAAGTTCCTCACCCGAATAGATGAGCTGAATGTTTTGGACCAAAGACTCTTTGTTTTTCTCAGCCATTCTTTGAACAGTGAGGAGAAAAGTCTGAGCCATCAGCTTTTAGGCTGACTTCTCTTCTTGTTTTTGCAGACTCCAGCGAGCATTAAGAAGGTATTGATGTTTTTAAATCAAGCGCTTTTGCTTGGCTAGGATTTTTCTTTATCACACTAATATAGAGATTCATCTTCGCTTTGGAGCGACTCTCTGCATGTTTCTTCACTTGCTCGGGACTTTAAAGCATAACTTGTCAGACGCGTTCGTAGTTTCTCTCGCTTTGCTTTCTTTACATTCATACTCTGTTGGTGGTTCCTCTCTGCACCCAACCCTGGTTTAGAAACCAAACCTTGCATGATGCGCCCTTTCCTCTCCTTGATGATATTAAGTCATGCATTTCTATCGCCTTTTTTTTTCTTTTTTGTTGCTCTTTGTTGCCTTTTTTTGTTTTTTTTCCTGCATGAGCTCATATTTTACTGTTCTGTTGTGCTTTAAATCTACTCTTTCAAATGGATCTAAAGCTTACATGCAGCGACTTGTGATCAATCTGTGTAATTTAACATTGATTAATATGCTTTTGACCTGCTTCTAATCTCCTGTACCTCACTGCTGAATGTGTGCGCGCCTGTCTCCTTGCTTGCGGGTGTGTGTGTGGATCCATCGTTTCCTTCTCCAACTCTCTTCCTCCTCCCCAGTCCTCTACCCGCCGCTCTGCAAAGGTGAGCTTCGTCAAAGCAGACAGAACAGCAGAGGGTCATGAGAATCTCTTAGTTTTAGAGCAAGTCTTTGCAGTGAATCAACCAGGAGGTGAATTTTCAGACTGAAATATAAAATAAAAAAACAGGATTGCATGCTATAGTTCTCGCTCCTTGGATTCAAAACTGTTTGTGTCTTTTGTATGTAAGTGTTTGAACATTTAGATGTTTTTTTTTTTTGTCCAGATTTTTGCTTGTGGGTGCGGAATATCATGGAAAATAAACTGATGCGGTAATAACGTACAAAGCAAATAAGCGTCTCTCTAGTAAGCCTGCGCTTCACTTAGGCCGTATCTCTGTTACATATATTGCACATGCGCTGGGACGTGAAATCCACTGTCGCTGATTTGGGACAGACAAGTTAATTTTAGACGCCATGTCACTTTATTCTGTACTTAAGGATTGCCTGACCTTGAGTTGAGATTTCAATGCGTTACACCCAGAGGTCAAATAAAGATCAGCTAAATTAATCACAAAATGCAGCCTGTTGCTTTATCTCTCAGGGTTCCTGCGGATCCTTAAAAAGTCTTAAAAGGCATTGAATTCTGTAATATAAAACTAAGGCCTTAATTGGCATTAAAATGTCTTAAATCAGTCTTAGGTCTTAAAATTGTTACCAGGTCATAAATAGGATTTTATTTTTGTAATCCTTACCAAACAGTAAAATAATTGATATAATTATATATTTTTTAAATTTACCGAACGGCTCAACGTAACCATTATTGGTTCCGTCCCGATAGCGGAACCAATAAAAACTGTTGCGGCCGGACCATAATTGCGAAAAAGAGTTGGCACTGGTTATGTTGTGGTTTTTAAAACTGATTTATAGTTTATTTTAGTAGGGAACAAAACAAAGTTTGTGAATTCAGTTCAGTAGTTGTTAAAAATATATCTGTAATTTGTGTGTTTTTTTTAGCTTTCTTCCTATATGGAATGTTTTTAAAAATCTTTAACATGTCTACTGAGCCGGAAAGTAATGGTTTATGTTAAAATAAACATTTGGGTGAAGTTGTCGCAACCAGGTTTATCTTGTTTATCGTGAAGTTGGTCTTAACTTTTTATTTCAAGTGGCATTAAAAAGTCTTAAAAAGTCTTGAATTTAACTTGCCTTATGCTGTAGGAACTCTGTCTCTGGACAGGTCAGCTGCTACAAATGTTCGGCCCTCATCGGTACAGACAGAGCGCATGCATGGCATAGCATGAAAATAGATAACTGTTGGGACATTTAATTAGCTCCTGCATAACATCTCTAGACGTTCCCAAAATATCGGTGGCAGGTGATATGATCCAGTCAACAGTGTCGTTACTTAAGGTCAGGTATGTGTCTACACCACAGACACACAAGGCAGATACGCAGTAGAGGGATGGCGGTTAAAGGTGGCGCTCAAACCAGTTTACATCAGAACTAAAACAACGTTATCTAAGGTACAGCTCTCTTTAGGATAAATTACTCTATAGCTTTTCAAATGTGCTATTAGACAGAAAAATAATAATAAAATAAAATAATAATCTTTAGATTATTTCTGTGCAACAAGTGAGCAACTAACTTGCTTTATTATCCAATCAGATGCAGAACCTTGATTAACAAGTAAAAAAAAACCTGAAAATAATCAGAAAGCGACGGTTTCACATCAGCATTCTGGAAAAACCTGGTTAATGTATTTGAATTACAGATTAAATAATCTCAGACTAATTCAGTTGTAGGGAAGACCCAACATGAAGCACGCACAGTTTCGCTGTAGCAGGATATAAAATGTGGCTTTTCCCTCCAAACAATGCTCTGTTCTTTGTATTATCAGCGGGGAATGATTAAGGAGTATAAGCCAACGGAGCAGGTTGCTGTTATTATGAATAAAACCATATCAGGATATTATTATTTTTTTTAGCCTGTAACCTCCCAGTCCTAACTGTGTCTGTGATTGTCCTACGATAGTGGAGCACGCCACGTCTCTCGCCTGCTACCTCCCTCCCTTCCCTCTTGATACGTCCCAGCCGCCTCAGCCTGAAGCTCAGGGTACGCTCTTTTTATGTCGGAGCACCTGTCGTGTCACCTCACACGGGGGGTGGTTGGTTGTGAAAACACATTTTAGTCATCCCACCCTGGTGAGAACTTGTGGCGGGAACACATTTTGAAGAAGATTAGTCCTCCCCGGGTCCTGGATGGACGCTCACTGTGGCAAAGGGTCTAAAACGTCCGCTTATCAGCCTCCTTCAACGTATCCGTTCTCATCCACAGGCGTCCCGTGAGAGCCTGTCGTCCTCGCTGTCTGGAGACGTCAGCGAAGCGGGCCTGTCCTCCCCGCAGGGGGCGCTGGGGGCCCCCGTCACGCCTCAGCCGAGCGGCTCTCCTGCCGCCGCGGCTACTCCGGCACCGGCCACTCCGAGCAAGGTAGGTCCGAGAAGAACCGGGTCGCATCTGATCTCTCGCCATGCTTTTTTCCAGTTTCTGTTTTCCTTTCTCCATCCTGCTGGTCGTGTTAATCTCTGTCGCATTCGTGTTGTTATTCGACCAGGCGGAACCGGCCGTGTCCAAGCAGGTAGAGTTGTTTTCTGGCTCTGTGCATGCTGCCATGAGCACAACGTCACCGAACACTAAGAGCTCCTTGTTATGCATTTAATGGGGAAAATGCATGGTTGGCCTTTCTGGGAGGAGTCCCTCCATTACATTAGTGTTTACGAGGAGGGGGTTGAATAACTCACTTTGCTTGTTATGGTGGGGGGCATACTAATGATAATCTGCTGCTCTTCTTTAAGCTCGTTTCCAAATGAAATCTTTGTAAAATGAAATCTTTGTAAACTGTTTGTCGACTCGTTTGCGTCTCAGGAGGAGGAGTCGCTGCGCGCTCAGGTGAAGGACCTGGAGGAAAAGCTGGAGACTCTGAAGATGAAGCGAGCTGAGGATAAGGCCAAGCTGAAGGAGCTGGAGAAACACAAGATCCAGCTGGAGCAGCTGCAGGAGTGGAAGACCAAGATGCAGGAGCAGCAGGCGGAGCTGCAGAAGCAGCTCAAAGAGGCCAAAAAGGTGCTCGGAAAGTTGCTCGACCAATTTATTTTACCTCGTCGTTTTAGCTAAAATGCCTTGCCAAAGATTTCATACCCAGTTAAACTTTTTATTTATTATTTTGTCCCTCTGCCACTGATGTGTCTCATTAGGGACGGCGTGTTTACGGTGATGTGCAGGATTAGCTTTCTGCATGCAGGCCTCTTCTGTCCACATGTTTGTTGTCTGAAGAGACGTCTTTTGGTTTCTTTTTACAATTTTTTTTTTTTCATAACGGCCGGATTTGTGAGCTGTGCCAATTAATTAATGAATAAATAATAATAATAATAATAATAATAATACATTTTATATGTATAGCACACTTTAAAATCTTGCGACATCTCATGGTGCTTCACAGAACTGCGATAAAACCAGGTTTAAAACAACCTAGAATATCAATTTTAAACATAATCTCGATTAAAAACACAACAAATCTAAAATAACAGTATAAAAAACAATATGGCCAACATAGAGGAAGTCTCATTTGGGGGGGAGTGGTGGCCTAGGGTTAGAGCACAGAGCTTCAGTCCCAGAGGTTCTGAGTTCAGCTCCCACTAGCTGCCATTCTGGGTCCCTGAGCAAGACCCTTAACCCCCTGATTGCTCCCCAGGCGCCGCACGGTGCTCCCCAAGGGGGTGGGTTAAGATGCAGAAGTGAATTTCTCCATTGTGAGATCAATAAAGTTTTATTATTATTATTATTATTATTATTATTATTTGTTGAAGGCAGCATGAAACAAAAGAGGCTAATACTTACGCTGCCCTCAGATTCTGCACCTGAGCAGAGGATCTTTGATGCTCCTCCAGAGTCATCTTAGCTGCTTCTCTGAACACTTTTCCTGCTTCGTCCTTCATCGGACGGCCATGTTTTGGATCAGTTTCTTCTCACTTCCCAAAAAGTCACTACTTTATGTCGATCTAGCTGCTAAAATCTTATAATAATAAGATAAAACAATCCCCATTATGGCTCACACAGGAAAGTCGGGGGGGAAAAAATACATCGAGGTTTGTCGCTTCAGATTATAAAATGGGGGTAAAAAGGTTCGAGACACTCACTGCAAAAACAGAACTAAAAATAAGTAAAGATTTCTTGAAATTAGTACGTTTGTCCTTGATTTGAGCAGGTAAATCAAATTATCTGCCAACAGGATGAGTATTTTTACCCCTAAAATAAGATAATTAGACATAATGTACTTGAAATAAGACGATGGAGATGAGTTGCTCCTGTTTTAAGTGCAAAAATCTCATTCCATTGGCAAAGCATCTTATTTACTTGCTCAAATCAAGGATAAATACATTAATTTTAAGAACATTTTTGTTATTTTTAGTTCCATTTTTGCAGTGCTGTAGTCAACTATATCATGGCGTAACTAATACATTTTTTTTTTTTTTTTTTTTTTTTTTACACCTTGTGACTTGGCAGGAAGCCCGGGAGGCGCAGGAGGCCAAAGACCGCTACATGGAGGAGATGGCAGACACGGCGGACGCCATAGAAATGGCCACGCTGGACAAAGAGATGGCGGAGGAGCGCGCAGAGTCGCTGCAGGTGGAGGTGGACTCGCTGAAGGAGAAAGTGGAGGAGCTCTCCATGGACCTGGAGATCCTGAGGCACGAGATCTCAGAGAAAGGTGCGAGAGGCACAGCGCTGAGAGGACGTCGAGCTCCCAAGCGTCTCTGTTTTCACTCCCAGATATTTATATATTTTCTTAATGTTTCTGCCACAGGCACAGATGGAGCCGCCTCCAGTTATCAGGTCAAACAGCTGGAGGAGCAGAACAGCCGGTTGAAGGAGGCGTTGGTCAGGTAGCAGCTCTTAATAGATATATCAGGGGGAGAAAATAAATAAGTAGTTCTAAAAAAGTTGAATCAGAATAGATTAAACTAAAATAAGTAAGACCCGCTGCGCCTGATCGCACTCAGGATGCGGGACCTGTCGGCCTCAGAGAAACAGGAACACGTGAAGCTGCAGAAGCAGATGGAGAAGAAGAACACGGAGCTGGAGACCCTGAGGACCCAGAAGGAAAAACTGCAGGAAGAACTCAAACAGGCCGAGTCCACCGTCGACGAGCTGAAGGAGCAGGTACACGCAAAACGCAGACAGGCGGGTACGGACGGTTTTAGAGCGCGGGGACGGCTGGAAGGTGGTGATGGTGTGTGTGGTCGTTCATCAGGTGGACGCCGCGTTGGGCTCAGAGGAGATGGTGGAGACGCTGACTGAGAGAAACCTGGACCTGGAGGAGAAAGTCAGAGAGATGAGGGAGACGGTCACCGATTTGGTCAGTTTGCCCCGTTTGTTTGTAAAGTACTTCCAGTAGGGCTGGGCGATATGGATTAAAAAATAAATCTCAGATTTTATCATACCAAATCCGATTAATCAATTTTTTTCCTCCTTTTTGTTTCATAAAAAGAAATTAAAGAAATTATTTTAAAACCTTGCTTTTATGTCAAGTATTTCATCAGGGAGTTGACCTGAATTCAAAGAGCAACTAAAAACAAGCTGTGAAACATGTAAAACAAGATGGCAGCCGTGCCATTGTAAACAATGAAAATATAACATTTGCTGCTAGTGGTATTACACATTGAGCTAAGAACAGGCTTCACTGCACTTGTGAACTTCAAACTAAGTTAAAAAAAAAAGTAAATAGGTAAATGAAGTACCTCGTATTATGGTAAAAAAAAGTTTCCACTTAACAATATTTTGACAATATATTTGCCTAAACATATATTCAGCATCACATGCTGTTCTCTTCATGGAAACCCAATGAGTGTATTGGCAAAATAAAATCCAGATTTTCCAAAAATGGAATCTTAAAGAATTGTAAATTCGAATTAATCGATTAAATCGATTAATCGCCCAGCCCTAACTTCAAGTAGATAAAATCGTCTTGAAATGGGTGTATTTTCTTTGATTTGAGATGGTAAATCAGACTATTTGCCAATGGAATAAGATTTTTGCACTTGAAATAAGATGATGGAGATGAACTGTTTTTATTTTAAGTGCAGGATGTCTAATTATCTTATTTTAGGGGTAGAAATTCTAATTCCATTGGGAAATGGTCTTATTTAGCTGCTCAAACTAAGGAAAAATATAGAAATGTTAAGAAAATTTTACCTTTAGTTCCCTTTTTGCAGTGAAGAAAAGCAACGCTTATATCAGCGTTTGACGTGCAAATAATCAGGACTTTCAGTTTTAATCTAAAAAAAAAAAAAAAGACCTGTTATGGGGGTAAAATAAATACATCAGAGATATGTTTGGTATTTTAAAATGAAGGTAACACGTTCTCTTCAAAATAAAAGCCTCACCATTTCACTGGTTAGATGATTGCAAACATGATTTTCATCTATAGCTGTGTGGAAAGGGGATCCTGCTCGCCTTCCTAAAATAAAACCACGCTTTTTATACATAATGTTATTAAAGAAAGGAAGATCTATTATATTATTAATGGACTTAAAGCAGCAACAGAAAAGGTTTTTGTTTGGAAGGCTTTAAAAAATAAACTGATATTTGACAAAATAAGGGATTCGCTTTTGCATAAACTGGATTATTACTAGAAAAGGTTATATATTCCCTTTTTAATGTTCCAAGTTTAGCCTAGACTAGCATTTAGATACATTTAAACTTTAACTATAAAACGTTTAGCAATACTCTTCAAAATAAGAGCCTCAATAGGTGAGATTAGGGTGAAAGCAGTTTCCTTGTCACTAATTAGACTAAACTACTGGTGGACAAGTTATTAAATCGACCTTTTTGAAAAAAAGCTCAAAGATTATTTGAAATAAAATGTTTGCTTTTTTTATAGTTGAGTCACAAAAAATAAATCAAATGCAGATTTCAAATGATTTTTCTAAGACCAAAGCGGATGACTGTTAGTAAGCAATTTTACGAAGAAATTCTCCATGGGCCTTGCACCTCCCGATGACGTCACATTATGGCAACGCCACTCAAACAAACTACATTGAGCCCGCGGTCTGCATTTGTAACAAATCAATTTTATTTAGCTAATTTAGAGGTTTCTTTTTTCTCAAAAGCTTCAGGCTTAAAGATGAACATAGAAAATGTATAATAATCAACCCACTTTAATTAATAAAAATTAGGTAAAATATTTAGGTATAATGATTAGCAAGGACCACACTGCAAATTATAGAACAAATATTCAAGCCATTTTACAAAAAAAAAAATCAACAAATATTTGACAGTTGGCTCAATTTTTGGACGAATATTGTTAACAAAAACGGAAAGGATAGCCAGATTAATTTATCCAGCATATATCTTAAATATACCAAATACTACAATACAAAATGTATAAAATTCATCACAATTTCATCTGGAATAATAAAAAATATGTGATCAGAAAGAATGACATAGTAATATCAGTAGAAAAAGGAGGAATAAACGTTATTGATTTTAAAGTGATGAATGTCGTGATTAAATTAAAATGGCTGCAGACTTTTATTAAAAATTAAGAGTTTATGGTTTATTTTCCCTTCACAACTTTGAAAAAAAAAATGGAGGAAGGAAATTTCTCTTAAGATGTAACTTTGATCCTGCAAAATTACCGATTTTAAATTGTCAGACTACCACACAAGCATTCCAAAATGATGTTAAAAGTTTTCATGCCTCGATTAAGTTACTGGAAAATAACCGTAAATTAACAAAATAAAATTGATTTGTAACAAATGGAGACCGCGGGCGCGATGTAGTTTGTTTGAGTGGATTTGCCATATGATGACGTCATCAGGAAGCGCCAGAGCCGATCTGACCACCTGAGTCAATCTGGTACCTACACCGGTACCATTAAAGCAGGGGTGTCAAACATACGGCCCGCGGGCCGGATCCGGCCCGCCGAACAATTTAGTCCGGCCCTATGGCTAAATGCATTATCATTATAAAAAAAAATTTTTTTTTTCTCCAGTGTCCTGTCTGGCAATGTGGCAATAAGATGCCACAAACAGCTCATCAGATTCGACTTTCACAAGTGGACAAGATAAAAGGAAAGAATGATAAAACAATTATTGAAAAAAACATGTACTTTGTTTAATTGAAAATCCACGGTTCCTATATTGTCCACGAGGGGCGCTGTGTTTTAATTAGCAGATTAAGCTTCAGGTGTGGAAAAAATTTAAATCATTTCTTAATTTTTATCTGTTTGATGTATTTTGTCATGTAGGACAGTGTTTTTACGTTCCAAAAAATGTGAATAAATGTTTTTCAACATTGTACAATCACTGTGATCAGTTCTTATGCATAATGCACAAGTAAATGTTTAACTGAGTAAAAGTATTGTTGAAATTGCACATACTTTTCTTAAAAACGCTGAGGTTATTCATAATATATTGTGTAAAAGTGAAATTAACTTAATATAAAAATCAACAAGTCCACATTTATTAGTTCTATTTAATCTTGCAATGAGTTTACTCGTGTGGCCCTCTTGAGATCAGATTAAGCTGAATGCGGCCCCTAAACCAAAATGAGTTTGACACCCCTGGATTAAAGGGTCTTTTTTCCTCTTAACTGACAGGAAGCCATCAACGAAATGAACGACGAGCTGCAGGAAAACGCCAGAGAGACGGAGATGGAGCTGAGGGAGCAGCTGGACCTGAGCACCGCCAAGGTGCGAGAGGCGGAAAAGAAGGTGGAGGCCGCCCAGGAGACCGTCGCCGACTACCAGCACACCATCAGCAAATACCGAGAGCTCACCGCCTCGCTTCAGGTGAGGGGAGACGAAGGGAAGCGTGCGCGGCGGGGTGTGAGTTAGCGCTAAGTAACGCGTTAACGGAGAGTCTGTGATCCAGGAAGCCAACAGGGAGCTGGTCAGTCAGCAGAGCGCCAGCACCGAGCAGACGCAGCAGCCGTCCGCAGAGCTGTTCGACTTCAAGATCAAGTTCGCCGAGACCAAAGCTTACGCAAAGGTGGGCGATCCGGGTCGATAATGCGGCGCTGGCGTAGGGCTCGCGTCCTGATTGTGAACGACGCCTCGCTGTGTGTCCAGGCCATCGAGATGGAGCTGAGGAAAATGGAGGTGGCCCAGGCAAACCGACAGGTCTCCCTGCTCACCTCCTTCATGCCGGACTCCTTCCTCCGCCACGGCGGCGACCACGACTGCATCCTGGTGCTGCTGCTCATCCCCAGGCTCATCTGTAAGGTAAGGAGGAGGCGCCGCGTTCTCTCCCAACGGCCGCCCTCTATGGCAAGCCGTTTTAACATAAATTCGGTTTCGTCTGACTATCCGTAATTACATTCCAGATATCTTAAAATGCATTTTGACTAGACAAAACTACATTTTGACTATCCGGAATGGTAATTTAAGATATCTTTATTTACATTCTGACTAGGAAGAATAATAATTCAAGATATCTTCAATTATATTTTGACTAGTCAAAATTCCTTTCAAGATATCTCAAATTACGTCACCGGATTCGTCATTGAAAGCGTCACACATCCGTAGATGTAATTTAAGATATCTCGAACGTAATTATGACTAGTCAGAATTACAATTTAAGATATCTGAAATAAGACATTGTGTGTAAGCCCCTTATTGGCTGTAAGCTGCCCAAAGCTGCCTGAACATTCAATGGCGCTGGCTGTTTTCGACAAAATTGTAAGAAAATGCCACAATATAGAAAGAGCTTTTTCAGTATGGGATATGCAGAGAGGGCGAAAATAGTATACTTGAAGAATGCTTAAGAAATTTGCAAAGAATTTCGGATTTACTTGCTGCCGACGCACACAATGCACTGAAAACCGGCTAGCTGAAAGCGCTACTGTCGACTCATGTCCAAGCTGGAAATAAGGAATATTCCTCAGCCCGGACCAGTACTGTTAATAACCAGATGCAGTTTTTATACTGTGGTAAAGCATCTGCCTCTTGGGAATTATGGTAAAGCCAGCTAGCTCTTGATTTTCACATGCGAGACGGCACAAAGCATTACAGCACCCTCCTTTAGCTTCTCTGAAAACAAAAGCGCACGCCTCCGGTTCCTGTGTGATGACATATGGCAAGCCGTTTCGTAATTCAAGATATCAGTAACGTCATTTGACTAGTCAGAATGTCAATTTAAGATATCTTAAATGGAAAAGCTGAATAATTCAAGATATCTCTAATTCATTTAGAGATATCTTAAAAGGAATTTTGACTAGTCAAAATTACAATTCAAGATATCTTAAAAGGAATTTTAACTAGTCAAAATTACAATTCAAGATATCTTAAATTTATTTTTTACTAGTCAAAACTGCATTTCGCCTATCCAAAAATACATTTAAGATATCTTGAATTATGGTGGCATTTGAGATATCTTTAATTAGAATTATGACTAGTCAAAACTTAATTTAAGATATCTTGAATTGTAATTTTGACTAGTCGTAATTTAATTGTAGATATCTGAAATGGGTATTTCAGATAGTCAGTAATTCATTCGAGATATCTTGAATTGACGTCTCCATACAACTCAATGGAAAATCTGATGTCATTTCGACTAGTCAGAATGTAATTAGAGATATCTCGAATAGGTATTTTGACTAGTCAAAATACAATTAGAGATATCTTAAATTGCTAAAACGTCTAGTCATAAAACAATTTGAGATATCTCGAACGTAAGGGCGATAAAACCGAATTTATGTTAAAATGGCTTGCCATACGCCCTCCGTCCATTCACGCTCTCTCTCTCTCTCTCTCTCTCCGTTTTCAGGCCGAGCTCATCAGCAAGCAGGCCCACGAGAAGTTCGACCTGAACGGCGGTCCGGTGCAGGGAGCGGCGCTCCGGGGGCCGCCAGGAGAGCAGCGCAGCTTTGCTTCGGGATTGGTCTACTCCCTGGGCCTGCTGCAGGCCACGCTGCACAAATACGAGCAGTACGCACACCGCCGTCCCTCAGAAAATCTCTTTCTTTCGCGCTCCCATCCGCTCATTCCCATCGTCACCTGTCGCTCTTTAGGGCTCTGAACTCCTGCAGCGTGGAGGTCTTCAAACGCATGGGCACGCTCTACCCTGAGATGAGCTTCCACGAGCGTTCGCTGGATTACTTCATCGACCTGCTGCACAAAGATCAGCTCGACGAGACCGTCCAGGTGGAACCCCTGACCAAGGCCATCAAGTACTACCAGGTAGGAGCGCCTCCCAGGGTTTGCCGGGTTTGATCTAAAAAAAAAAAAAGTCAAATCTCTTCCATGATTAATGTTAGAAATATTGAGAATAAAGTGGAAATAATATCTTTAATAAAAGGCATACGGCTGAAACTGTTGTGCACTGCAAAAAGGGAACTAAAAGTAAGTCAAATTTTCTTGAAATTAATGTATTTTTCCTTGATTTAAGCAGGTAAATAAGACTATTTGCCAATGGAGTGAGTATTTTTACCCCTAAAATAAGACAATTAGATGATAGAGATGAAATGTTCCTATTTTAAGTGCAGAAATCTTATTCCATTGGCAAATAGTCTTATTTACCTGCTTAAATCAAGGATAAATACATTAATTTCAAGAAAATATGACTTACTTTTAGTTCCCTTGGCCGATCAACGCCAACGTAACGTCACACAACCCGGCATCTGAGTTTGGTGCTCGCTGAATTTAACAATGCAAATCGCACATTAATCTCTAGGTGTCTCTAATCTCATAATAGTGGGTTTCTTAGTTAAAGTAGAACCAAAGCTACCAGAGCTAGAGGGATTACTTTGATGGATAAGAAGTAATGCCTCAGATGGATGGTTGCTAAAAATCACACTTTACTGTTTCTTCCTTCATAGACTTTCAAATGTCAAAAAAATTTTTCTTTTCAGTTACATTTTTAATGCAGCAATGCCCTAAAAACTATGCTGGGGCTGTTTTTGACTTAGTTTTTGTTCCTTTGTTTAATTTTCACGTGACTATTGCGTCCATTTTGGTAATTCAGACCCCAAACCCCTCCTCATGCGTTTCTGTTTTGTCCAAATCTACTTTTTTTGTTTTGTTTCTGTGGTTGGTCAGATTTGAAGAAAATAGATAAATAGTCATAAAAATGCTTAAGTCTGTCGTATAATTAAATTTAATTGTATAGCGCTTTAAAAGGATCATGTTTTTAATCCCTGTTTTGGCCGGCGGGCCGGCTTTACCATATAAAGTCATTGTGTTAATGTCAATGGGTTTATTTAGTGAAGAATATTTTAAGTGTGTTTTTTTTTTTCTTTTTTTCTTTTTAACCAATTATCTCCTCATCGTCTTCCAGCAACTGTACTCCGTCCATTTGGCAGATCAGGATGAGGACTGCACCGTGCAGCTGGCTGATCACATCAAGGTGCTTCAACTCCGTTTCAGATTTCATTTCTTTATTTATTTTATATATATATATATATATATATATATATATATATATATATATATATATATATATATATATATATATATATATATATATAATCATTTATTTTTTTTAATCAAATTCACAATTTATCCTTCCTTAAATAACAGACATACGGAAAAGTGCATCCATTGAGCCATTGTATTAGTAAAACTGTTAATAAATGTTCCAAACCTGCCGCCCTCTCGCCTCAGTTTACCCAGGGTGCCCTGGACTGTATGGGGGTGGAGGTGGCTCGCCTGCGGGCGTTCCTGGCTGCAGGACAGGAGACCTCAGGCCTCGCTGTCCTCCTGAAGGACCTGGACACCTCCTGCTCAGATATCCGACAGTTCTGCAAGAAAATCCGCCGCCGCATGCCTGGAACGGACGTGGCCGGAGTCCCCGCCGCCCTCAGCTTCGGCTCACAGGTACAGAGAGGACGCTCGGCCATTACTGACCCTGTGCTGAGTTTATACAGTACAGTTATTTCATTTGTTTTACCTTTATGTTGTCATTTTATTCATTCATAGTAGGTACACCTGGTCTGGCTTTCTATTAGCTGTGACATCATCCAGGGGAGACAGATCATCCACCATTTTCATAGAACATAGAAAGGATTCCTGGCTCAATGTGTGCTTCTGTGCTTTTATTGTGTCTCTGCTCTGTCTTTTAACCCCCAGTGGGTCGAGGCAGATGACCGTTCACACTGAGCCTGGTTCTGCTGGAGGTTTTTCCTTCCCGTTAAAGGGGAGTTTTCCTCTCCACTGTCGCTTCATGCATGCTCAGTATGAGGGATTGCTGCAAAACCATCAACAATGCAGACGACTCTCCCTGTGGCTCTACGCTCTTTCAGGAGGAGTGAATGCTGCTTGTCAGGACTTGATGTAATCTGCTGGGTTTTCTTAGATGGGAAACATTTTGACCCAATCTGTATGATTTGATTTAATTTGACGTTGTAAAGTGCCTTGAGACGTTGTGAATTGGCGCTATATAAATAAAACTGAATTGAATACAGTAAAGATGCGTTTCCCTGCTCCACCCATCAGGTGTCTGAGACGCTGACTGAGTGCAGACGGCAGCTGACCCGCGTGGTCGCCGTGCTGCAGGAGGTGGCTGCAGCCGGGGCCCAGATGGTGGCTCCCCTCGCCGAGCAGGAGGGCGTCAACGCGCTCAGACTGGAGGATATCGCTTGCAAGGCTGTGGAGCAGGTACTCCCTCTATAAGCCTCGCTTCTTCCATCGCAAAAGTTTCAGTTCACGATCATCCACAGCTGAAAAGCGGCTGTGAAATAATTATTTTATCCACCTTCTCCAAGGTGTACGGCTCCCAGGGGGTGAACGGGCCAGAGCTGCTGCGGCAGTCCTGCAGCTCCGTCATCACCACCATGAACAAGATGGCTACAGCAATGCAGGAAGGCGAGTATGACGCCGAGAGGCCTCAAGGAAAGGTACGAGTCCGCCGTCCCCGGTCAGCGCAAGGCGCCGTCCGAGCTCGCCGCTCGTCCTAAGCTCCGCCCTCCGTCCACAGACTCCACCGGTGGAGACGAGAGCCGCCACCGTCAGGGCTGAGATGACCGACGCTGAAGGCCTGGGAGTCAAACTGGAGGACAGGGAAACGGTCATCAAGGAGCTCAAGAAGTCCCTCAAGATCAAGGTGACGGGGAAAACACTCATTAGTGTTGTGAATGTTTCAATGTTCCTTCAACCTTTCTCACATCTAGACTAACATAAACAATCACGGATGCGTTTGAATCCCTTCACTCTGACGCCCATAATAGAACCCAGAGCAACCTTCAGACCTGATCTTACAGTGATCTAACGTCTGTGTGAGTCCAGCTGTTCTGTGAAGGCCTCATAGATTTGTTGGAGACGTTTACGGCAGAGCTGAGGGTTTAAACCAATATCCTGAGCGTTGAAAATCTCATACAGCTCTGTTCAACCCCTGATCTTTGAAATAAAGCCTGAGAGAAACGGCAGGTCCGCCAAGACATGGCTGGCAGAAAAAGCCTAACCTGACGCCGCCAGATGGATTTGCTCCGCATATCCATCTGGAAACCTTCCGTTGAAGTAATTTTGGGAAGGGGCGAAAATACTGGTTAGCTGATTGGCCTATGTTGGTGATAGACGGGCCAAATAAACCAATCAGATCAACAAAGCATATGACGTACTAACAGCGACAACGAAAACACAACCACAAGCTCTTGCCGAAACCAGTCGGGAGAAGAGCAAAAACATCTTTTCCTCTGAGAAAAGCCTCCAGAGCAGTGTTTTGCTCTTCTTTCAGTGAAGAAATACTCTGTAATTCCGATAAAACTTGCTCGATAGCCACGCTAACGCTAGTTTCATCGGCTGAAGCCGCCATGTTCTTTAGACTGAACTGTCGCGCTTCTCGTTGCGTCACACCTCAACCCGCCTCAAAGCCAACGCTGATTGGACGTTCGTTTGGTGAACGGCTCCAAATTTTCTTTAATGGAGAGTAGCCAGACTGATCTGCGAGTGAAACCTTGAAAGCTCGCGAGATCAGGATGGTCTCATGAGGCTAGAAAAAGCCCCCATTACAGGAGGTGTGAATACTTTAGCGAAGCCGTGTATCAGAAGTGAATGTCGTTGTTCTGCAGGGCGAGGAGCTCAGTGAAGCCAACGTCCGCCTCAGCCTCCTGGAGAAGAAGCTGGACACCTCCACCAAAGACGCCGACGAGCGCGTGGAGAAGATCCAGACCAAGCTGGACGAGAGCCTCGCCCTGCTCAAGAAGAAGGAAAAGTAAGAGACGTCCGGCGCCGAACTCTCCCCGTTTCTGCCGGGCGGCTGGTGTTTTAGGGCGACGTCTCTTTGTGTCCTCCCGCAGGGAGTTTGAGGAGACGATGGACGCCCTGCAGGCGGACATAGACCAGCTGGAGGCGGAGAAGGCCGAGCTGAAGCAGCGCATCCAAAATCAGTCCAAGATGACGATCGAAGGCCTGAGAGGCCCGCCGGCTTCAGGAATCGCCTCCATCGTTCAGGGATCTGCAGGAGGCGAGTTTGGGCTCCTGGCATCCTTTGTAAAAAATCTGAAACAGGAAATTTTGGTGAAATTTATTTAGGACGTCTAATAGAGCAGCAGATTGTTTTTAATTTGGCATAAAACAAGGAACCAGAAACTATTACTTTTACCGTATTTTTTGGACTATAAGTCGCACTTTTTTCATAGCTTGGCCGATCCTGTGACCTTTATTCAATTTCAGTTCAATTAAATTTTATTTATAAAGCACCAATTAATGAAACATGTCATCTCAAGGCACTTTACAAAGTCAAATTCAATCATATTATACAGATTGGGTCAGATTATACAGATTGGTCAAAATTTCCCATATAAGGGAACCCAGTTGATTGCATCAAAGTCCCGACAAGCAGCAGGTGTGACTTGTATATCAATTTTAAATGGTAAATCATTCTGACCAAGATGAACCAAGTAGTAAACGTTACTGGCTAATAGCCACAGGAGGGCGCTCTATGCCTGTGAAAACTATATGCTGCTCTTGCCTCACTTAAAAATGAATTAAAACAATAACTTGTTATAAAAAGACTGAACACATATGTTGTCTCACTGTTTCAGTCTCCATTCACGCAGCAGGACGTTGCAGCTCAAAGGAAACAGACAGAGACAGGACCTGTTATTGAGCTGTCTGTGAAGCTAATAGCTGCTAGCGCTAGCTTACAGCGCTAGCTTACAGCTTTGTTGTCTGGGCGGGTTACAACTTCGCTGATACATGTCAGCTTTATGTTGCTCTCAAACATCCGTGTCGTACTGTTAGCTTAGCACGTAGCACAGCTACGCTCACGGTCTAATTTCAGCGTAAGTAAACCGAAATGCTCTGACGAGAACTTTCCCGGTTAGAGTTGGTGGCTAATTTATGCTAATTTACCCCATTCAGCCTCCCAGGTATATTCCATGTTATTCAGCTGATTGTGGATACAGTTGAATAAGTTGATTATTACCAGATTAAATGTCAGTTTTTAGTCTTGGATTGTGTGAAATAATTTTTTTTTGACCGATGTGACTTACATTCCGGAGCGATTTATAGTCCGAAACATACGGTAGTAATGGGGGGTATTAAATTGAGGAAATATGAGATTAAAAGCATTTATTTTTTCCTCCCTCCAGCAGGGCTGCCTCCTACCATGGCCGGGCCGACACAGGTGGTGGACTCCCCTCTGCTCAGACAGCAGGTCGAGGTCCAGAGACTGGGCATTAAATACCTGAAGAATGAAAACAACAGGCTCAAGGTAAACTCCACCTAAATTAAAATTTTAAGCCAGCGTTTGGTTCAGTGACCCACAGTCTGCATATCTGACCGACAGGCGGAGAAGATGAAGGCTCAGCTTGCTTCCCTGCCTCCACTGTGCCCTCCTAAACTCCCACAAGTGTCCAAGGAGAGCTCCACGCCTCCGGAGGGCCTGAACACGGGGATCTACCGGCGGACCGACCAGCTGCTGGCCACGCTGCTAAAGCTGAGCGCAGAAGTAAAGGTGGTGGACATCACGGGGAAGACGGCAGGTGGGCTCTCGTCCATTTAGGTTCCTGACATTCAGGACTTTGTGGAAGTATTTAAAACCTTTTTTTCCCCCACATTGTGGTAAGATTCAAACACAAACTTCTTATGTAGGTTTTGGATTTAATGTTAAAGACCGACACGAAGTAGTGCTAACATAATAAAAGGTGTGGCGTGCCGTCATATTCAGCCCCCGTTTCGTCTTACCTTCATCTTTCTATGATGTGATCAGCTTTCTGACATGAGGAGAGACTTTTACATTTTTTATAATGCGCTCCCGTGTGACGTCTCCTTATGTTATCGACTCATGCGGGTCGCTTTGCGGTCTTCAACCGTTCAGACAGCAGTATGATGGCGGTTCGCCATTTAATAGTAATATGACCAGCCACCTCAAAAAAATAAATAAAAATAAAAAACTATTTCAGGCCTTAGTTGACCTCTGAGGTTGAACTGGATGATTTAGAGCAGGGCTGTACAAACTTTTCGATACATGGGCCAAAATGTTCAAATCAAAGGAAATTGAAGGCCAAAAAATTAACACAAATCTTTTTAAACCAAAATAATTTTTTACTGTTTTTTTTTTTTACTGCTACAAAATATCTTAATTGGATAAATTAGTTTTCTGTAGGAAACTAATGTGTAAATCATCGTAGATCCAAAAGGTAAACATTTTTTTTGCCTTTTTGTCATATTAAAAGAGGGTCATCCAGTTTGAAAGTGACTTTTTTAATAATTTAATTTGACTCTAACAATAAACAATGCACCAAAGTCAGCAATAGAGTAATTAAATGTCATTGGCTAGATGGTACTATGAAATTTAAGAGAATGTCAAACGTGTGTTTATTAAAAGACGAAGACTTTGTGTTGTACTTGAAATTTTCAATTGTAGGATTTGAACTTTTCTGTAATATTTTGCCCTAATTAAAAACTAAAATCTTCCATCTGCATCAGCCATCTGTGCTGGTGGACCAAATCTTTCTTGGGATGCAGTTGGGGGGCCGCCTAAAATCAGTACCGGGGCCACAAATGGCCCCCGGGCCGCACTTTGGACACGCCTGGTTTAGAGTAAAGGGGGCTATAGATGGATTAATGAATCCATTTACGCTGCTTTATTTTTAAACGGCTTACATTTTCCGCCTGCTCTTGTAGTGAGTGCCAGCGCCCAGCTGCTGGAGCAGACGGCTCGTCTGAAGAACCTGAAGGACGCTCTGGACAAACTCCAGGTATGGTTCTTCTTCATTCTCTAATCCCTCGTCTAAGACACGGTGAACTTCCCCGGTGACCAAACCTGCCTGTTTCAGGGCGAGGTCGCCGAACACGTGGTGTCAAACCAGCCAGGAGCGAGGGCTTCCTCCGACTTCGCCACGTTCCCGGTCTCCTCCTTCATTAAGGTACGGCGCCACCGTGATGCCCTTTTGAAACCGCTTTCCTTCCCGCACATCCGGATTAAACGCTTATTTTCCCCCTCAGGCTAAGGAAGAGAAGCAAGGAGGAACGGTTTTCGTGGGTCGCGTCGCCATCCCGTGCAGCCGCGGCCAGGAGCAGGTCCACCGCCTGGTGCTGTCGCAGCAGCAGCTGCAGCAGGTGCACGGCCTGCTCATGGTCTGAAGTCTGCCGCCGGAGAGCCTCCCAACACTCTAACATTCTTGTCTCTTTTCAATACTACACTCAGGAATGCGTGTCCTGTTTAAAAGCAACGTGTCAGCACTAAATGTCGTTCATAATTTAATGCCAGACTTCCAGAATGTCACGTTATGAAGGTGTCGTGTGTTCATTTAAGCCTCGGAAGCTTTTGTCAACTTTTCTTAGCTCAACTGAGTCTAACCTTGTACGAACACATTTCTATCTGTAGCCATTCTGAAAATTAAATAAAACATGTCACTTTAAATGTGTTATAGCTTCTTTTTTATACACATATAGATTTCCAAACTGGAAAAACCACACCAGCCTAATAAATTGGCTACTGGTCATTTTGGCTCCTTCCTACCTTTTGTGATGCATTTAAATTTGTTGGACACTACCTGCTTTAACAAGACAATTTAAAGGAGCAATAAATAAGTTATTTACTGTAAAATCATCCTAAATCGTTCTCATTCTCACCTGGGATGGAAGTAACATTCCCTAGAAACAACCAATCCTCTCCATCAACAATGTCTTAGTCTAGTTTTTCCTCCTTTAAAGCCTAAAGCTACGATCTGGAACTACTTTGGTCCAGAGTGTAGCTCGTGTTTACTTCCTGGTTCCCTTAGCCAATCAAATTTGAGTTCCCAGGGTTCCCAACACAGAGAGCAGCATTTGGTATTCTATTTTGGCAAAAGAGCAGCAGCCTGCAGACATGGAAGCGGAACAGAAAATATCACAGATCTGTCCTGTGAAAGTAACGATTCAGTGGAGTTTCACAACAGAACAGTTTAGAAACGGAAATATGAGCCACCAGGTGTCACTGTTACTGTATTTTATTACTCAAATGACTGTACAGTGCAACTTCAAAAGTTGCACTATGCACCTTTAACATTAAAGAACAAGACAGGGTTTGTGGCCCAAAGCAGAAGTTTTTTTTTTAAAGTATATAAACCTTTTAGATTGAATATGAATAAGGCAAAATACTTCTGTAAACCCTTGATCAGTCCAGCAACATCTAAAAAAAAATATGGAGATTTGTGCTTTTTAGTTGCAAAGCTTGTTTTAAATAAATCCCTGAAATGAAGAGGGCATGAGAATACTTCAGGGATACTTCAACCTCCCCCCATCCTTTAAAAAAAAAAAAAAACAGGTTAGCGGGTTAGGTTGGAAATGTGAAAGGGAACGGGACGAGAGGGCAACACGTGTACAAAACCGGAATATAAACTGGCAACCTGACCCGGATATTTTCTCCATTAAACTTCATTCAGTTCCGTTTCCTCTGAAAACAACAATTAATGATGAAGTTTAAATGAACATCATGATGATGAGACAAACGTTTATTTCTTAAAAACTCCAGCAGCACAGTCTTGGAATTTAAATTCAATGGAAAAACAGCTCAAAAACTAAAAATGCAACATTTTTGATGAGACATTAAACTAAAAAGCCGACGTGAATGCGCCAACAAAAGGCCTCGTCTGCATAGAAGGAGTGCGAATTAAACGTGCGGGACGCCTGTAAGGACGCCTGCACGTTCAGTAATATCCATGAAAGGGAGGGTGCGCTGGTCTGCGGTGGGTGTACGGGGCGTAGTGGGGTCTGCCGTGGCGGGTCCTCATCACAAACTCGTGACGATGATCTTCGTAGGGCTCAGAGTACGGCGGACGCATGTAGTCAAAACCTGTGGGAGCCACACTGACTTTTAGACATCTACATTTGTTAAAGTTTGAATGAATTTGTATAAAGATACATTTTTGCACTAATTGAAAGGTATGTGTGAAATCAGTTTTGGCACAGAATTTACTTTTTAAAAAAAGAACAGTCTGAATGCTGCGAGTAAAATAGCTGTTGAACACTTGGATGTGTTAAATATATTTCTAAAACTGCGTCTGACGTGAAATCCTCGCCAGGTGTCCCATAAAACTGAAGAATCCACAATAAAAGTTTATGTACGACACCAGAAACGATAAATAAACTGGACTTCCATCATAGATCACAGCTGTACCTGGATGTTCTTCCCTCTACACGCCCAGATTTAACCATGAACGGTCAATGCAAAGACATCAGGAATGTTAACATTCATTTTTGCACCATCATCATTTTTTACTGCCAACATTGAACATCATAACCTGACTCTCGCCAGACGGATGTCACTCCGCCTAGCTCCACTCACATCCATCTGGGACCTCTCCATAGGAATTGCCTTTATTGAAGGCTGGGCCTTATCAAAAATTCTTGCATATGATTGGATAAGCCACTTGTCTGTCATCTTTAGCGACGTGCTATTTCAACCACTCACACCGAAGCCAACCCGTGACGCTGTGAGAGCGACACAGATTTTTAATGTGTTTGCAGCTCTAGTGGCACGCGTTTTATTGACAGTGAGCTGACAGGAAGAGGGGGGAAGACAAGCGGCAAAGCGCTGCGAGTCAGAGTCGATCCCGGGCCGACCGTGTTGAGGACTAAAGGCCTCCTAACATGGTTTGCGCTAACCGCTCCGCCACGGGCGCCCTGGAAAACAAAACTTGCCAAATCCGGTCGGGAGAAGGGAGAAAACATGGTTTCCACCAACAAAAGCCTTCAGAGCCGTTCTCTGATGTTCTTTTAATGAAACAATATTAGGTAGATTGGACAACACGGAAGAAATAGCAGCATCAATGCTAACGCTTGCTTCCTCGATGAGCCACCATTGTTGTCTGAATCAAAACAGTCTCACGTCACGGTCGCTTCTCCACTACGTCACATCTATGAAACTCCAGCCCTGCGTCCTGATTGGCTAGACAATAAAATTGGTTGGAGAAATCACTCTCTATGGGAGAGGTCCCAGATGTATGTGAGTGAAGCTAGGCGGAGCGAAATACATCTGGCTAGCGTCAGGTTATGAACATCCTTCTGCACACTTTTTTCAAAATAAAATGTTTTTCTTCACTGTTACATTCTTATCACTGCTGCACTTTATATTGTAATGTCATCTTATTTCAATTGCAATCTCACAACTGGTCACCGGCCTGATGGACCTCCTCTGGATCAATCGAAACTTGTGCTAACATGCAATCAACTTATTGGGCCACCATGCAAAGCTACTGCTTAAAAGGCTCCGTTGATCAGTCTTAAGACTGAAGGAGTTAAGAGATGAAACGTATCGACTTTTGTTTCTTAACCAGAATTATTGAACCCTAAGGTAGCTCTCACATCTGTCTGGACTATCGTGGGGAACACATGTGGCTGTGCGGCATAATCATAACGGTTCCACGTCTGGATTACAGATCCATCAGCTGGAACCTTCAGATCTTCCGTTTGTTCTCATCTTATTTCACAGGACCGCAGTGGGTGAACTTCCTGGCGTGAGTGGACTGGATGAGTCAACGCAGACGCCACCGACACCTTTAGCAATACGATCAGGCGTTTGAGGCTATGCTCAAAGGGCCGTGTAGACTTACCGTATCTGGGCTGTTCGTAAGGGTTATGCCGTTGTTTGCGTTGTGGCCGGGGCCAGCGTGACCTGACGGCAGGTCTGAAGTTCTCTGCCAGGGGCTCTGGGTTTTCTTGAAAGCTCAGAGAATCGGTGAGGATCTCTCTGTAAGCGTCGTCTGCAGCAGCCGTTTGGTGCCCATCTTGAAAAGGAAAGCGGGATCAGGATAAAAGATTAGGATTTTAATGTCTGGTTTTAATTAAATACAGGATCTTTTCAATAATAAAAAGGGATACTTTTCTTGTTTTAACAAAAAAAAAACAAAAAAACAATAAGGCCATTAAAGATACGAGTTGGGATTCCAGCAGGTGCACTTCTTCAACATTTCTCCACTGTTATTTTCACAGCACACGCTTTGGTGAGGTTCATGTTTTAGACGCATAGATTAGCTCTGGGAAACTAAACTGCTCTGTGCAATCCCAGTACTTCACAGCAGAAACACGAGAACATTTCGTAACCAGACCTTGAAATTCCTCAGGTTTCTTACTTTTTCTAGACCGTATCAACACCAGGAATACATTCAGACACACTCATGTCTTACCTTCAAGTCTAAAAAGGACTAGTGTTACATGGGGGCCAAGTGTGATTTGTAATCATTAAGGAGATCCTCTGTGTTTTTAATGCAGTGGGAATTCAGGTTTCCCCCCACAAATTACCTTCCATATTTTGCTGAACACCAAGGCCCTGTGATAAAACTCTGGGATTTGGACAGAAGTGGGCAGGATCTGATACGTGAAAGGCAGGCTTTTTGTTTCCTGGGCGCATTTTTTATTTGCACCTGGTGAAGAATGAAAGGTTGCATCGTAGGGCTGAACAATTAATCGCATTTTCAATATAATCGCGATTTAAAAAAAAACGCAATTTCCAAATCGCAGAGTCTGCAATTTTTGGCTATGTAACAATTAGGGAATTAGACACATCCATTAAGTGTTGGTAAAATGTTTAAAGTGGGTTTGCTTCACATGGAAGGGAAGACAGTTGCAGCAGTGAGATAATCTAATTTTATTACTTGTTTTAGAGTTTATATAATCATACATAGCATTAAGTACAGGTCAATCAGTTTAATACATAGACTTGTTTGTTGGTTGCACTTTATGTTCAACAAGGATTGATGTCCAAATCAATTAAAAGCTGTTCTCTTGAATAATATTCTGATTAATAAAAACATTAAGAGTTCTTGTTTAAAATAGTCCTCGTTTACAAACATCTTTATTTAGAGGCCATTTTTGTTGCTTGTGGTTAATGCAGAGAAAAGTCAAAATTGCAATTTTGGTTGAACTATATTGTAGGCAGAACGTAATCATTACTGCTCTGAGTTTAGATGCTGTGGGTCTTTTAGCAACTAATCTGCACAACGAGGAAACTAAATGATTTGTTGTTTGTATATGTTTAAAAAGACATGATAAATTAAACTGGGAAAAAAAAAAGAAAATAGACAGGAGAAGGAGTTCTGTTAGAGAAAAATGGAGCCCAATTAATGGAGCCCAATTAAGCGAGACCAAAAACCAAAACTCACGAAATCTTCCGCCGACTTTAGAAAAATTGAGCCCAGAGACGTTTGTCGGCTGCCCCGCTTCTATTACACTGCCGCTCAGATGCGCATTAAGCAGCAGAGACTTCCTTAACTTTCAGCAACTCTCAGGTTTTGTCATCCTGAGTGAATGTGCCGCATAAAAAGCTGACGTAGGCGGGTAATTTATTTACTACACTGGGTCCCTGGGTTAAAACTAAGGTCTGCAGACCGGCTTTTGATCAGGAACTTCTGAAACAAAAAGTGCATTTATGTTTCCATCCTCACCCTCAGCGGCCAGCGTCACGCCCCAGGCTTGCGCGATGTGCTGCAACAGCAGAGCGGTGATCCTGCGGTGGGCGATGGCGTTCCAGTGGATGCCGTCCGTCGTCCGATGCTGCAGGGAGAAGCGGAACTGGAAGTGGAGGTCCAACACGTCCATCTCATAGGCGTCGGCCAGAGTCCAGCCGTAGAAGTTTGCTTCGATCACATCGTAGCGCAGCTGAGGAACTTTGTGCACGATCTGTAGTCAGAGAGCCACAAAGCAATCAGGACAAATCAAGCTAAGTTCACAGATTACACAGTAGGAACTGTATGGTCTAACAACAGTGACTCATTTCTGCATTAATCATGCTGGTTAGATGGAGGCTTGTTAAAAACTTATGGCTATATCAGCTACATTAATGGTCGTTTAATGTCCATTCCCAGTAGCAGGGTGGGAGGAAACTGTCCCCCTGCGGTTTCTTCTACATTTGATTTTAACTTTACCTCAGGCACCAGAAAGCCACCTTTGATCCTCTTGCCTAAGGGCATGGTGAGGTTCCAAATAACCAGCGACTCTTCTGGCAGGACCATTTTCAGCTCATCAAAGAACCTCTTAAGGTTCTCCTTGTAGTCAGCGGTCCAATTGGGATTGTATCTAAAAGCCCGGAAAGTAAAAAGCCAAACAGAAGAGGCTCAATCAGGTACAGCATAAAAGGATACCATCAAACACGCTGTACTCAATATGGCAGCCAACGGACACCACGGACGACCAGACGGGCTTTTTTAAAATTATCTGCATCAGATTTATTGTTTTGATGTTAAAATTATTAATTATTTTCAGCCACTGCTTGGAGCAGCTCAGTGTCACTTATAAAAACAGTTCGATGTGAAGACTTCTTGTCTCCGAGGAGTTTGAGTGACACCGCGTCACACTGTGCGTGTGACTCAAACGTAGGGCCAGGCGATATGGATTAAAAAATAAATCTCAGATTTTATCATACCAAATCCGATTAATCGATTTTTTCCTCCTTTTTGTTTCATTATAAAGAAATTATTTTAAAGCCTTGCTTTTATGTCAAGCATTTCATCAGGGAGTTGACCTGAATTCAAAGTGCAACTAAAAACAAGCTGTGAAACATGCTTGTAAAACAAGATGGCAGCCGTTCCATTATAAACAATGAAAATATAACATTTGCTGCTAGTGGTATTACACATTGAGCTAAGAACAGGCTTCACTGCACTTGTGAACATCAAACTAAGTAAAAAAAAAAGGTAAATAAGTAAATGAAGTACCACGTAAAAATGGTAAAAAAAAGTTTCTACTTAACAATATGTTGACAATATATTTGCCTAAACATATATTCAGCATCACATGCTGTTCTCTTCATGGAAACCCAATGAGTGTATTGGCAAAATAAAATCCAGATTTTCCAAAAATTAAATCTTAAAGAATTGTAAATTCGAATTAAATCGATTAAATCGATTTATCGCCGAGCCCTACTCAAACGTAAGTAATGCAGGCTCAGACATTTAAGTTCAGTGGAAAATGAAATGTTTTTAAAAAAAATCGATCTTTGGTTGGTTGCTCTTTAGGAATTAATATGAAAATTGATTCATAATTGGGAAGGGTAAAAAAATAGATTTTTTTAACACAGCCCTAGTGAAGACAACACTTGCCGACTCTTATGGGTAAATCCTAAAGTCTCAAATCCTGACCAAACGTCAAAAGACGGTTCTCAATACAACTTATCGAGTGGTTTGTACTGATTTAGTGCTTCATTTGAGGCGGCCGGCTAACTTGGGCTTATTCAGAGGTACACAAATAGGATGAGCGTTTAATACTGAAGCAGGCATCAGTAGATTGTTGCTGGATGAAACTGATTAAAGATGTGACAGCATGACCATTTACTAAAAAAAAAAACAAGGTTCATCTTGCCCACCTTGAAATATCCCAAATGCAGGAGTTCACGATGAGCACGTCCGGCTTCAGGCCGCGGCGGAAGTCCTCCATGATGCTCTGCATGTATCTGGAGAAGATGCGGGTCACGAAGTAGAAGCGGACCAGGTGGTGGTCGGACTGGTACTGCCGGACCTCTCTGTACTCGGTCCCGTTGTTCATTTGACCCAGACAGCCTCCTTCCACCAGGCTGTCGAGCTCGAAGCTCATCTCGCCCTAAACGAAAAAAAAAAAAATGGACTCGGTCACACCACATCAGGAGAAACCTCACTTTTCATTTTGCAGCAGATAGATTTATATATCCTATTGGCTCGTTTTAAACATATACTCCATTTAAAATAAATAATTATTTCCACATCTTTAGTGCTTGCCTTGTTCTTTAGCTGTTTTAAGGTGAGGCAGCTGTCCTTTTGTAGCAGCATGACTAGGTCCTTGTACACAGAGCGCTGGACTAAAGGGTGTAAACAAAACATTGATGAGGTCACTTTAAGTTACAGGGGGAAAAAAGACGATAAAACCACTGAGCTATGTAATACACTAGAGTGCTGATTTTGCCAAAAAACTGAAGTCACTGGCCGCCATCTTGCTACTCCCTACTCTCACAGAATTCCATAGGATTTGCTTGCAATAACATGCAGTTTTCTGGCTGAGTGAAAACGTTTTACAGGTAATTTTACAGTCAGTGGATGTATTAACGCTATCAACTACTAGGAAATTAGGTGCTGAAATATTTTACATGGTATTCATATAAAATATATATATGTATATATAAGTATGTGTATATATGTATACACATATGTAAATATAGGTTTTTGTATATTGTTATTTATATATTTATAAATGTTAAACATATATTTAAATGAATAAAATGCAAAATATTTCAGCACATGACTTTCTCAGTACTTGATAGTTTTAGAACATAACATGAAAGTATATGGCATTTGACATTTTAAAAGTCTTAAGCCCCCCCTAAACATGAGAAAATCCTCGTTTTTCGATGCTGTAGCGCACATATTCCCTAGTTACTGGGGGGAAATAGGGAGTACCAATATGGCGGCTGGTGGCTTCAAAGCGACTCGTTCAGACAGACGGTGATTAGCACCGTGGATAAAACACATTTGTATGTAGTAAAAGTGGAAAAGAATTGCTCACTGGAGTCTCCCAACACCACAACGAACTTGTTATGGAGGAGCAAGCGGGCCTCCCGGTGGCTCACGGTCTCTCTCTGCCAGAACAAAATCAAGTCAACCACTACTCAAATATTTTTATTTTTTTTAAAAACATAAAAAAGAGAATGAAAACACACTTACCATTCTTAGAAAAATAATGTTATTAAGGTTTAAACTGTCAACTAGGCTCCCTAAAATGAAGATTGACGGCACGTTATGAACTTTTTGTTGTTGTTGTGTTTTGTTGCTAACGTTAGCCGTTAACTCGAAAGCTATATAATTACAACCTGGACTTTCCTATCTTTTCCTCCCCGTGAGACTAAAACTTTTTTTTGTTGGTGCCTAAATCCACCTTTATACTTAGTGGAAAAAAAGGTAAAAGCTACAGGAGAATTCAAGAAGCCTCAAAACTTTGTCCCGGCGGGTTAAATTGTTTGGACCTGCCAGCCGTTAGTTCAACAGACGCAGGTGACGCCATTTAAATGACGCCTTTAAGGAGTGTCGGACATTTTTCTTTTGCCTCTGTTGCGCGCCATCGCCTCAAAGTGAACTCATATGATATGCGAGAGTCCTCGCCGAAAATAGGCGTCAAATATCAGTTTGTACATTTTACAAGCACAACCCTACGACATGTGTTTAGATTAGTTATCGTTTCCAAAGATAAAAACCGTTCATTGTGGAATTTCCACACGATTGGAATCCGCACTTTCTCGTGGGTCCATAAATGCAACGAATCACTATTTATTATTATTTTTATTAGAGTTTTTTTTTTTTTTTTTTTTTTTTTTACCTAACGTCAGGCTTAACGTAAGTAAAGCAAAGTATCTACAAAGGAAAAAAACAAAAACGTAACGTGGATTAAACATACTTCCTTGATGAGCTGCACGACTTCAGTTCCTGTTCCTTATCCTCTACAAGTGAATTATTTCTTTCACCTTTCTTAGTTGCTTTACTGTAACATTTTGTATCTCTCTGTTTACATAATTTGTTAATTTATTCATTCATGTCTGTCTTCTTGTTTTTCCTGTATTCTGTATGAAAAACAAAGTTTAATTGATTGATTGACAGACTTAACAAACATGCAAACACATGTCTATTAAGCCCCCGGAGTCAAACATTTGTAGAGCCACCTTTTTCTGCATTTAGGAATAGCAAATGTTTTGCAGTACATTTCTACCAGTGTTCAAGATCTGCTGTTGTAATCAGACAAAATGTGAAACGTTTAAGCGGTGTGAATACTTTTCCATTGACTTGTACATTTAAAAAGGCTTAAACATTGTTTTCCAATAGGTGCCACCTGTGCTCAAGGGTAAACAGTGAATTATTCTGTCGTAGCATGCGATTCTGACGTTTCAAGAAACTCAAGGAGACTTTTTACCATTCAGTTGTTTTTGTAATTTATGGGTTTAAATGTATTGTTGTATTTTGTTTTCACTATCAGGGTGCATTGTATCCTGACTATGTTAGAGAACCAAGAATCTGAAATATTGGGTATAAAAAAAAGTTGTATTGAATTTGAAGCCGGATTTAAAATCTAAATAAGATCAAATAGAATGCGACACCTTTATTTGCTACTGTACATACAGACTTATAGAATGTTTTGAGCATTCTTTTAAAGTCTCCAAAATAGGATTAAATGTAAAAAAATATATATTTAAATATATATATATATATCAAGGTGTCAGTTAGAATGAGAAACAGGTATGGAAAAAAAAACAGATAAAACCCTAAAAATAAAGAGAAAAACAGCTTTCTTTTCCCCTAAAGGATTTTTATTCAAGTGCTTTTCACATTTTTAAACAGACAGTTTCAGATATTTTTACTCAGTGGAAGACACTATCATCGTCGTCATCATCATCGTAGTCCAGCACTTGAATCTGATCTTTCTTCTCCTCTTCTTGTTCCTCCTCCTCTTCTTCCTCCTCCTCCTCCTCCTCCTCCGCTTCCTCTTCATCCTCTTCCGCACTTCCTCCTGTCTTACTGTCCCCTCCCTGCTGAAACTCCTGGTATATACCGTCCAGTGCTTTTGCCGCCTCCAGGGACACTTTCAGGTTCCCTATCACCTCCCTGTCTTCGTCCACACTCACAACTGCAGAAGGGCAAAGGACAAATTTAAATGTATTGTAAGGAGTCTTCTAGAGTGTTTTTAAAATGTAGAAAACTTCAACCAAAGAGGGATTTTTAAGTTTCTTAATCTCACGTTTTGTTAATAACTAATTTCTCTCTCAGAATATGAGCATGCAGTGCTCAGCTGTGAGTTAGTTCACAGAAACGCAAACGTTTGACACAGCTGGCACATTTAGCTACTTTAACCCCACCGAGTCCCACAGCCCGCTACACCTACTGTCAATCTGTTGATCGATCACGTCATTCCCTGTGAGCAGCAGTTCCCGTAGGTCCAGGAAAGCGTGTCCCACGTCCACGCACTCTTCTTCGTCGTCCATCGGCTCACTGACCACCGTGAACTTCAACCTGGTCGTGACAAATAGATGCCGACTTAAGTTTTGAATCTCGGCAGTAGAACTATACCGAACACCACGGATCTGGAGGTAAAATGCATAATCCCACGTTCTAAAACGTGGAATTAGAAGTTTACAATCATCTCTGAAGTTGTTTGTTTGAATAATCATACTACCACAACAGGACAACTGTGGCTTGATGATTTGAGAAGTTGTCTTGCAATCGGAAGGTTGTGGGTTTGAATCTAGTGACCCTGTGTCACATGTTGATGTTCCCCTGGGCAAGGCACTTAACCCCAAGTTGCCTACTGATCTGCGTATCGGTGTGTGAGTGCGATTGGGTGAATGCGGCTCCAGTGTACAGCGCTTTGAGTGATCAGTATGACTGGAAAAGTGCTATCTAAGTTCAGTCCATTCACAAAAAGAACAGTTCAAGTAACCCAAGCCGATGTGACTTTTATGACTTTCATGGATGCAAACCTCTAGCCAGATTCTGGCGGACCACCCACCTGCCGTGGTTGGGGTCTGTGCCCTCCAACATCGCGTAAAGATACTGTCTGAGCGGAGCCGACTGGGAGCCGCCCACGTAAATCACTGCGAGAGACAAGAGAAAACAAAAAAACGTGTCATGAGGATCTCCTGAACACATTTTACGCACAGAAACATATAAAAAACACATTCAGTCACCTCGTGTGAAGTTGTAGTGAATCTCTTCCCCCTTCACAGGTTTACGGAGGGACATGGGGGTTTCTGTCGTCTCCATGGGGACGCCCAGGAGCCGGTACTCCACGTAAACCCGCTGCACGGACCGGTCCAGCACCACATGGGAGGACGGTTCAAACGACAGGGACAGGATCTCTACTCTTAGCTTGTCTCCCTGGAAATCAGCAACATTGATGTGTTTGACTGTGCCGTGCAGAACCTTTAACCCCCCCCCCTCTCCTTATTAGTTCTTTGTATGCTAAGTTCATACAGCCAGACTTTTCTGGAGTCTTGTAAAGATGTGGTGAACAGCAGTTCTTCAGAATAACAGTATTCATAAATCATGTCTTGCATGAACGATGCTCCCAACTGGAACTGAATACGCTCTCACTTTCCAATGAAGCCAAATTCTGCACAAAAACAACCCTTCTATATTTGTTGCAATTTACCAGAAACAAGTCAAAGATTGAGAGAAAGGCATGCAGGGATACCAGCTGAGATCAGACCAGCTTAAATTTGTAAGATTTTGAAGTACAGGTGGTTACATGCAAATGGCCCCCCTCAGGCAATGCTGCCCTGAGCAAAAAGTCACATTGGCAACTTTAAAGCTGACGGTACTTAACAAAATAATAATAAAAATAAAATTCAGTATAGATCTGACCGGACAGCAGAGATGCAACCTCCTTTAGTGGATCATCTGTTATGTGTAATAGCTCTGAGAATCATCACATGATACTTTAAATATTATTTTCTTTCTGTCAAACTGTTGTTTTTACTATTTTTCACAGATTTGACTAACGTGAAAAACACACAAATACACGGGCAGACTTTTAGAAGTCCTGTGGAAATATTTATCCAGACCCCTTTTAGAGAGTTTAAGAAACTCTTTGACCTTGGGAGTAAGATTCAAAGGAATCAGGATTGACTGAGGAGTTTTTCATTGTACTGTACATCATAATTTCAACCATTTACTACAAGTACTTCGTCCTTAATTCTCAAATATTTAGTACCTTCCTCATTTTTGGTTTTGGTGGTATGATTATTATGTCGCTCTGTGCAGAACTGGATTCTGAAGATTCAGGGGCTTCGCTGTCGTCTGCAGGAGCGTTAACAAAAAACAAACAAAAAGCACATTTAAAGATTTAAAGGTTTTTCTTTTCTTGTTTAAAAATAGTCGGTGGAAGAGGTCTCTAAATGACATAAAGCAACTGCAGGATTACCGCTCTCGCTCCTCTCTTCTTCCTCTCCTTCTTCCTCTCCGTCTTCGACCACAGAAACATGATCCACAGAAGGAAGGTCCTGGAACAAAAGCAAAAAAATAAAAACAAACCCCACGTTTCACAGACTATCTTTGCAAAGCATTCTTTTAGAAAGAACAGAACTGTATGTAGCTTTTAGAAAGTGATGGAGCGGACCTGAATCCCTGCATCGGTGGCCGAGCTTCCTCTAGACAGAGTTGATCGTCTGGATGGTGATCGGATTGGAGATCTTAAAAGGAAGTATGTTTCACAATCTTTTTTTGGTGGTTAATCTCAATGCGTGTAACAAAAATGTACCCCAGAGAGTGAAGCATCCTTTAATGTTTCCATTTCTAACTAATTTGCATTTATACAGGGTTAGTATTAACATTTTTTGTAGCAGTTCTGTAAGACATATTCCGTTTTTTTCTACCCGTCTACACGAAACCTGTATGTAAAATAGCTGGAAGTGGTTTTAAAGTAATAACTGTGCCTCTTACTTATAGGACGGGGTTGTCAGTCTCGGAGCTGGGAGGGAGGGAGGCGTTCTGGCTTCAGGGCGCCTCTTGGTGGATCTCCTCCGGTCTGCTGACGGTGGTTTCACAGACGTGATTCGCTCCGGTTGCAGATCCTGTGAGCTTTTCTGTTTGGCAGGTGAAGACTGATGGTGTATGTAGAAAAATATGTTATATATACATGCAAAGGAAAAATAATGATTTGCAAAAAAAAAAGAAAAAGTTATATTTTCTGTAATACATTTTAAAATCATATACTTTTTGTTTTAACCCCAAGAGTGCAGAAACACACACAACAGATTACACACTGGCATGTTTTACTAAGCAACAATAAAACCATGTAGAAAAAGCTGTATGCCAATAACTAAGTTCACCCTAGCTGCTTCTATAAAGTTTAGGAGGGAAAATAATAGTTAGGTATTGCTCATCAAATGCACTTCATTAACTGCACACAAGCGTTTTTGACAAACTCTGTAAAAGCAGTGTTTGAAGTTCGCTGGCCCGGAGAATTAAACACTAAAACATAAATGCATCCACAAAAAACTTAGAGAAGAGATCACACTGCTGCCAGACTGAGATATGTTTAAACGCTGCCATTTTACAGCAGAAAAATCTGTTAACAAGTGGAAATCATTTGCAGAGAGTTTCCAATATTCTCCTTGCGTGGACGTTACAGAAAATTCACCTCAAGACTTTGCAGGATCCAGAGCAACAGTCCCATCGCCTAACCCTGCAGGCTTCAGTTGGCATGTTACATTTTAAGCTCAAGAAGAGACACTTTGCTTGTTTGGAAGGATTTCCAGGAGATTAGACTCTTCTCTGTAAAGAATATGGCAAGACGACTTACACTGAAGTGATCTGAATGAATCACAGGATGTCTGGAGCAGAAGTTTATATGACAGACGAGAACAAAGTAGGCATGTTTGATGATAATGCAAACCATCGTGTTTTGAGAAAACCAAATGCATCATATAAAACACCTCCTACTATCAGTCAAGCATGAAGATGGAAAGGGGGGGGGGGGGGGTGATTTGGACTGCATTCGCAGCAGGACCAAGATACCTTGCGATCACTGAGAAGACCACAAATTCTTCTGCAGACCAAAGGGTCAAATGTGAGACCATCTCACTGAAGACTGAACCTTCATCCAAACTGGATCATCAGCACAAAGATCCCAAACACAGCAGCAAATCTACAACAGAATCACCTAAATTCCAAAGAATCCAGGTAAGGCAGCGACCCGTCTAAACTAGGCTTAAATGATCTGGTGGGACCTCAAGAAAGGTGCGCAAAAAAGAAACGACTGCAAGCAATGACAGATAAAGTCAGACGGAGAGTTATTGTTGCTAAAGGTGCGTCTGCGAGTTGTTGAATCATGGAGTGTACTCATATTTTTTACACACAACTCTTCCAGTTTTGACTTGTTGCGACAGAGTGGAATCTGCTGTGTGTTTTTTTTAACCATTGAGGCCAGGTTTAAATAGTTTTGGAACCAGGTAAAGAATAGATAATTTTTTGAGTCACATCTCAAACCCTTAAAAAAAGATATCATACTTTCCTTTTACCATGACTGTAAATAAGATGGATTTCTTACCCAAGCTTTTGTCTCTTCCTGCACAGCTTTAGTTTCTCTGGCTTTCAGATCCTGAGTCTGTTGAGGCATGGAAACAAGTTGAGCTCTTCAGAGCAATATTTGGAGATTTTTTGACCCAACAGAAATAAATTACATCACCTTTGTTCTTGGCCTGGCTGTGGGCCTCTGAGGTGCTTCCTCCCTTCTCCTGTCTTCCCTCTGAGAGTTTTTCATCACCCTGTCGAGTTCGTCTTTTTCCCTCCCCCATCTGTCCTGTAGGCCGTCTACCGGCGGCTGAAATGGGTACTTCCACTTCATCATGACTCTGACCATTCCCCGAGGTCCACCAGCGGGATCTCTCAGAACATAATCACCTGATAAGACACAACAGCAATATTCAAAAGCAGCGAGACTGCAGCTCTTTAAAGGAGACCTATTATGCTAAATTCCTTTTTTGTGCGGTTTTGTACTTCCATTTGGGTCTCTGCTGCTTCTGGAAACCGTCCAAGTGCTAAAAAAAGCATCCAGACGTTTTTTTTTGGCAATAAATAAATGTTCTGTTGGTGCCTGGAAAACGAGCTGTTTCAAAAACCTCCCGATTATGATGTCACAATCGACGGGCACAGCCCCTCACCTAAATACCAAAGCACATGGCAGGATTAGCTAAAAGTTTGGTCCCTACTGTTCATTGTAAAGCTGCAGATGCCGGAGATGTAAGTACTTAATGATGTCTCTTGTGTGTTTTGCATTGCTGTTTAGCATGAGCATGATTTGTCATTTAGCATAAGCTAACAATAGGCAACAGTTAGCCCTGTGTCCATTTAAAAAACCACATCCTGCATCTCTTCTGGTTGTGCAGGAGGCTCCATTTCTTCAGCTCCTGGGTCTGACTCAGGGTCAAAGTTGTATTGTTGTACCATTTTGCAGCCAATTTCACATGTATAAAGTATGAGTGTAGACATTGAGTTGATGGATGTGGCAAGCAACAGCTTATTTGCATAAAAGTGACAGATCCCTGAAACAGCTCATTCTGAAAGGAGCTCAAAATAGGCGAAACTGGGGATGTGAGTTCTCATTATCTGAGAATGATTTTGAAAAGAAAAATTGAATGAACATGTTGTGCAGCCCATAGACATATTCTAACATGTTTAAAAAGAAGCATAATAGGTCCCATTTAATCATTGTCTATGTGTAAGCTTGAAAGTGTTTTATTCTTCTCACCGCCTCACCTCTGATCTCTCTGCCCGTCGCCAGCGCTCTTAGTGGGATCGGCGTCTTGGCCAGGTAGGCTGGCGGCACCTCCTCATCGCTGTCATCAAAGACATACACCCACAGACTGCTGGACCTGCCCAACGCAAACTGACCTTTACCCCAAAGACCTGTACAATCTTATTTTTTTTAAACTTTAGAGGCTGCACCAAGCAAACCTGAGGTAGTTCAGGACATCCGTTGTAACTGCCAGAGGGAAGCTGGTGACGTCGTTGAACACTGGGTCAGTGGAGCACTGGACCGTTGGCGAGACGTGAGGTGGCAGGTCGTACAGCCGGTACGTCAGGTAGGCGTCTGGAAGGAGTCCTGGCCAGCGGGCGTTGAGGCCCACGCAGCGCTCAAGCATCACCATCAGTTCATTGGGGATCCCACCGCCATAGTCATGTAACTCCTGCCGTGAATCACATTAAAGGAAAAATATTAGCAGAGACCATTCACTAAAAATGAAAGCCTAATAATCTCAAAAGAGCGAAACACATTTCCTAAACAAATCTTTAAATCAGTCAATTTTGTTATCAAAAAATGTTTTTCTATGGAACCATAGCCTGTATAACAACACGAAATGGAGCTTTCAGATGACCTTTTTGTTTATTAACGGAAAAGTAGCTTTTCAGACCAACCTTGCTCTATGTGGAAAACTAAATGTCCCCCCTTAATGTTACTGTAAATTAAAGGGGAAATAAGCAATACTTTACCACTAGGTGGTGCTTGAGCACTGTCTGTAGACCAAAACAAGATGTGTGACAAGCCGGGTCTCTCTAAGTTTACTCCAGCTGCAACCCGGTAGCCCGGTCAGCCAGACTTGGTTTCGCTTTCGCTTTGCTAGACAGTCTGGAAATGCTGCCATGGAGCCCACTTTCCTGATACAGACCAATCACAGGCATGGGTGGGCTTTATGAGTGACGTGACGTGCAACGAGAATCCCTCAGCCAAAACAAATAAGATGGCCGCTGCTATGGAATGTTCGTTTGCCAGTTCCTCTGTTGAATTACATTGTGAAATGTTGACAGCGGAAGTCTGATTGTGTCTTTTTTAAGTGACGTCTGCAGTTTCTCTGATTGGTTTACTTTGCGCCTGTTAACCCCGACCCAGAAAAAGCCCTCGAAGGGAGCAGTCCCAGACTAACTTCAGCCGTTTTGTAGAGAGGCAAAAGTTAGTCTGCCTGGCCTGGCTAGCAACCCGGCCCGTCCTTTCTCTTTTCACGCATCGCCTCCTACACGCATATTTGCAAAGGATAAATACACAGCAAAACAGCCTCTCCTTTCAGAGGAACGTTTCTAGCTCTCCGCCATATTGCTCCAACGCTGCTCTGCTCTGACGGTGGTATTTTAGGGTAGGGAGGGGCTAAGCCCTGAGTGGCAGCTGTTCACATGCACGTACGTGCACGCGCGGCCGGCCCGTCTATGTAAACAAGAGACTAGAGAACAGCAGAGAGAAGTGGTGTGACTTCATACCCTAGTTCATCTGAAATATTACTTTTAGTTCTCACATACTTATTTTTTCTATCTAAAATAATACAATTTTGCATATTGCTCCTTTAACTATGATTAATTCATTGTGTACTTTTACATGCAATTTGATCACTCACGACCTGTTAAAAGTAGTCCTTCATTTCCTGCCTCTCTCTCTGTTTTACCTCTTGGCCGCTGTCTTGCCAGCCCTGTGGGATCTGAAGCGGACTCCTCTGCATCCTCCTCTCTGCTCCGATCTCTGCCACGTTGACGATGGGTTCAGCGGGAGGGAAGAGGCGCACCCAAAAATCCACAACCCCCATTGCTTCCCCCTCATTCCCTGAGAAAACAGGATTAGCAGTGAGAACAGGAAGAGAACGAGCATCAGCTGCGCCACGTCGTAAACTCACCGGTAATACTGGCACTGCCGCAGATCTGTTCTCCTCTCCTCTCCATGGCGCCCATGAGTGACATGCTGCCAACGCCGTGGGTGACAAAGCGGACCCCACCCAGCGCCTGGTGGAGCTCCAGCCGCACTCTTGACCCTTGTCCTCCCAGCCGGCCCAGGTCCCGGACTGTCAGCGCGTACCGGGACGTGAAGCCGTAGTTGGGCTGGCTCCCAGACACCAGCGGGGTGGAGTGCATCTCAAAGTCCAGCAGGCTGTAGGTGCAGAAGGTCACTACGTCCTGATGTTGCCCCGCTCCTGGATGGAGGCTGCTCATGATGCGGAGCCCCGTCGGGGTGAAGGTGGCCGCCTGCCGGTACAAAAACAACTCTTAGTTCATCAGCAGTTTATAGGCAAAGCTCAAAGGACATGAAAGGGTTTTACCTTAAGGTGGATCTCCAGCAGGGACTCCCCAGATTTAAGCTGAGAGAAACAAAGATCGTCCTCTGTGGGTTGAACCACCTCCTGATCTCCGGCCGGCCAGGTGTACTGGACCGGTATGGTCCGCTTGTAGTTCCTGGGGCTGTAGGCCAACTCTTTCAGCTGGGCTTTGGATTCAAAGCGAACGAGACAACACTTTAAAAATGCAAAGAACACACTGGAAGGTTTTGTGTCTGTTGTCCCAATTATTTCACAACAAGAACATAGAGACCTATGGACATATAAACTGAACATTTTTCTAAAATGTTGATGGGTTTGCATGAGGATAAGTATTTGTTTGTCACATTTTGAGCTAGACTGTGATCCAGATGTTGAAAATGGCCACCCCTACCATATATGGGCGCTGATGTCACTGGATAAATCTAACCCGAGAAGAGATGGAGCCACTCCTGAGGAGGTGATGGCGACCCATGGGTCCTCTCATGCCACACCTAGCTCTGAATTTAGTGATACTACATGCTCTAATTTATAAAATTAAATCTATTAATCAGCTAAAGATCCTCTGAATGCTTCAAGATTTACCCTTTAATTTGGGAAATTTCATGTATACATTTTATTTCTTTACCTAATTAATCACCAGGTTATGTTAGTGTGACGACCAATAAACTGTGTTTTGATTCTAAAAGATAATTTTTATCCAGTGTCAACCGAATAACTACATTTTAATACCAATATCCTCTTGATCCTTTTGATGAAATGTTCAATTTGGGCTCTCTGATAATAAAAGATTTAGCCTTCAGATTGATTATTGAGACTGATAAATAAAACATTTATTTTGGATACTTTATTTATACTCTTTCCAGATACACACATGAACACAGATGACACCCAAAGATCGACCAGCTATCCCTTTTATGATTTTACTTTTATTTAGCAACACCAAGGGGACCCTATTGTCAGCAGATGTCAGGATGACATGACAGCTTGCTGCATGGTGATGAGATCAGGGCTTTAATATAACCAGACGTTGTGCTTCTACCTTGCAACGTGTTGATCTGCAGCGCTCTCTTCGACAGAAGCCTGTCTTTCTCGGCCAGCCTCCTCCTGCTCTCCTCCGTTTCCCTTTCCGCCCTCTGGTTGATCAAGTTCAGCTCTTCCTTAGAAAGAAAACACACCCCTGGATCGTTTCAGCGCTCAGACAGCCGGTGCAACCTGCGCTCATCGCCCTGGCTGCATTGTACCTGCAGGTCTTTGGTGATCTTGTGCTCCAGCAGCAGCAGGTTTCTGGTTTTCTGCAGCTCCAGCACCGTCTCTGCGTGGGACGCCTGGAGGCTCGCCAGCTCGCGGGACGGATCGTCCGGCCCGCCGTCAGGCAGGAGGAAGCCCAGGCCCTCCCTGCTCTCCTGCTGCATCCTGAAGGCCTGCGGTTGGAAAGGAAACATGTTAGGAGACGTTTGTTTCATCGTCGTCTGTCTGGAGAAACTGGTACAAACCTTGATCTGGAGAAGAGTGATGCTGAGATCCTCAACGCTCATGTCAAAGCCCTGGATAGGGGAGGAAATTTGAGCTACACGAGGAAAACTTAGAGAAAAAACGAGACTTATGGGTTGTTGGTTCATTTCTGACCTTGGTGACGGAGTCCAGGCTGTCCTGCAGAGACGAGACCTTTTCTCTGTACTGGTCAAGCTCTTTCTCCAGTTGCTCTTTCTTCTCTCGCATCACCACAGACAGCTCTAGATGTAATTAAACATTTACTTTTCATTTTTGCAGCATCATTATGGTTTTGTTTCACGGAACATTGAAAGCTTAGGTCTAACCTTCCTCCCGCTCCCTCTCTTCCTCCAGCATCTCCTTCTCTCGCCTGAGTTTCTCCTTTTCCAGCTCCAGCTTGCTCCTCTCCTCCCTCTCTTCCTGCAGCATCTCCTCCAGTCTCTGAAGGAGATCCGGTCTGACGATGTTCTCCACCAGCCTCTCCTTCTGCTCCGCCTCTCTGTGTGTTTCTGCTCGGGCATCAGGGGGGTTCTGGGCAGACAAAGTGCTGACACACAGAAAAAGGACCAAAAATAACCACGATTCTAACTTAAACTCTGACAGGAAATAATGATCCAATCTTTTAATAAATTACATGTATTTATGAACACAACACATTCAGAATAAAGTCTGATAATTAGAGTCTATCAAAAGTATTTACACCCCTTCAAAATATGTACATTTTTGGAGCATAAACCAGAATTTCAACGTATTCATAGTCAAATAAATGTATTTTTCTTCAGAGAAGTGTGTCATGCATTTCCATTCTGTCACAATAACAGCTGTAACTCATCTGGGAAAACGTCTTTACTGGCTTTGCACATCTAGGAGATGCCATTTTTGCTCATTCTTCTTTGTAAAATATCACAGCTCAGTCGTGGTGGAAGGATTTGTCCCGTAAACATACATTTTCAAGTCTTGACATGGATTCTCAGTTGGATTTAGGTCTGGACTTTGACTGGGCCATTTTAGCACATAAACATGCGTTGATCTAAAACAATCCTTGTAGCTCTGGCTGTATGTTTAAAGTTGTTAGATAATAATAATAATAATTGAACTTACAATGGAGAAATTCACTTCTGCATCTTAACCCATCCCCTTGGGGAGCAGTGGGCTGCCACTGTGCGGCGCCTGGGGAGCAATCGGGGGTTAAGGGTCTTGCTCAGGGACCCAGAGTGCAGGCACTGGGGATCGAACCGGGTACTTGCAACCTTCTCAGAGCACAAACGCACTGCGAAAACCACTAGGCCAACAGCTCCAGATGGTGCTGATTAGAGTAGCTAAGGCCTTTTGGGGCCTAAGAGGTTTCTTGATTGGACCGATTACCCGGACCTGTCTGCTGTGTTCCCCGGTCTTCCTGATGCTGTATTTCCTAACAAATCCGCGAAGCCTCCACAGAACATCGATTTTAGATGATATCAAGGTGGACCAATGGCTTTTATTTAGACCTATCCCAGTAAAGGTGCTCAATATAGATGTCTGTCACATTACTTTGTGTTGATCTATAAAATCCATTGTGGTAATGTGATACAATGTGAAAAAAGCATGAAGGAATCTGTGCGTGCACAATCTACAGCATTATCTCAGAAACCATAGCAGCCTGTTGCAAAGACTAGAACCAAAACCTTTAAAGTTAAAGTTTTTAAAATCCTACCTCTGCACTAGAGTGTCATAGTTGTCTTTTATCAGGTCCCGTTCTCCCTCCAGGTCCGAGATCCTCTCTTGGAGCTGAAGTATATTTACGAATAAGCCGAATCATTTCCATACCGACAGCATCACGAGTGATCCTCAGGTGCAGAAATGTTACCTTGTCCAGGGTCTGCAGAGACAGAGACGTGGTGCTGAGCTCTCCCTCCAGGGTCAGAGCTTTCTGCCTCTCCTGCTTCAGCTGTTCACTCAGCTCCTCCACCTTCTCCAGCAGAGCCGCCTGACTCTCCCTCAGCGCCCGCTGACCCTGCAAGGAGGACAAAACGCAGGATCTAAACTCACGGAGAAGAATCCAGATCATTTAAGAGGCTTTATCAGTTTATGCGAAGGCCTTTACCTCCTCTAGCTGATTCTCGTACGCCTGGGGAAAGACACACAGGAGGTTAGCGAAGTTGCGACGAGGAAGGAGACGACGAGGAGAGTTAGCGGAAGAAAAGAGGATCTCACTTCCTGCAGCTCAGCGAACTTCTCCTGGCTCACCCTCAGGGCCGCGCTCTTCTCTGAGAGCTGCTTTTGTAGACGGATCAGATCCACATTCTCTCTGATTGTGGTTCTGACAGTAAATTACATCCCATTCAGTCATAAATGCACTTTAGTAATAAACGTGGGGATAATAGTTTTTTTTTTATATAGGGAAAGGAGGAAAGACAAATCACCAGCCGGGTCTTTATGTATCTACGTCTAACCTGTGTCTGTCAGCCTGTTGCTTCCTCAGCTCTCTGACAGCTCCCTCCATCTCTTTCTCCCTCTCCTTCAGAGAGTCTCGGAGAGTCTGAGCTGTCAGCTCCAGCTCCGACATCCTCACCTGGTCGGTCATACCGGACCTGCTGTGTGACGGTGGGGTTTTATTTGGGGTTATGTGTAGAATGATGTTAAAGAGAGAAAACGTTGCCGTTTCTGACTACACTTCCACCTACAATCTCTCCATCTCTGCTCTGGTTTCCTCCAGCGTGAGGCCGGATCGTGCCGGAGCGGTCCGCGCTGCCCTCCTGACTGCGGCCTCGCCCTCTGGGTTTTTACCTGAGAACATTAAAGGGAATAAAGCTCACACAGCTCTGTGGAGAGGTTTACACGTAGATGATGGTCATAGGTGTAAAGGCCTTGTGCATTTGGGGCAGACATCCCATATATGTAGACTCTCAGTCCCCCTCTTCTCTCTCTGTGCCCATTTCCTGTCTGATTACTGTGAATAAAAAGCCGATGGCGCCTCCAAAAATTATGTTTTCAAAGCTAGGAACATAGAGGAAGGATTAGTAAATGGAACAACCTTTAAATTAACCAGCCTCGCCTCCGAGCAATGTTAAATGACCGAAACAATTCAAACTGTATGAACTTTGGGGCAAAACCAGGCCAGTGACAGGAATCCAAGCAATCTATGTAAAGACTGATGATTCTTCTAAGAAGAATGGCTGAAGACCAGATTTATGCCAGAGGTTTGCTGGTGGCTAAAGATCCTGTAGTTTCTCTGCAGCTGGCAATGCCACATTTATCCAAGTCTTAGTGGACAGTTTTGACTTTGTGTGCATAAGAGAATAAAGCTCCAAAAATATTTGAACTTTTGCACCCATTCTTTTATAAACCCTTTGAAACAAACACACAAATGAGGATAACGTTCATCTCTCATTTATGCAAACTTCTAGTGGTGTCAGAGGTTTTAGGCAGGGCTGCAGCCGTACTCTCATGGTTTATGCATAAATCTCACCTTTGTGGTATCTGTAAGGCTTGTGTCCTCCCAGGTCCAGGATGTGCTGCTTGGCTATGCTCAGTTTACCCTGCAGCACCTCCTTCTGACTCTCGAGCATGGCCACCCGGGCCTCCAGCTCCTGGATCGCGTCCTCCATGTCCCTCTCCTTGACAGGACCGGACCCCGGACGGGCCTGACGAAGACGCATCAGCCTCGTGGACATCCTGGAGCAAAACACATCTGGTCCAGTATCCAACATAACGTGCTTCCATGTAACCTCTGTTTGACATAGGAAACTATTATTTCCCATCAGTCATCAGCAGTTAACCTGCGTTTATGTTGCTAGATTGCTAAAGTTGGCCCTCTAGATGAACCTTTGTTACCTGCGGAGCCTCTGCTCCTGGGTCCGTGTGTGTTGTCTGAGCACGCTGTTCTCCTCCTGCAGCCGCAGGCAGAGGTCCTCCAGATGCTCCCTGGGAAATCGAAACAGCCGCTGAGGGTCCGCTGGAGACACAAAACACGGTCGTGGTCATTCCAAGGACAATCAGCCAGCGGGTGTTTTTGAAGGTTGTTCTACCTTTCATCTTTGCAGCATGGTGCTTCTTCCACGGCTTGACGTCACGTAGCGTATCTGTGAAAACCGCAAAATTATAGTATTTGCAACATTTGCCATCACTCCAGGGGTCACTGGGCGAGAAGCAGGGTACCCCCCGTAGAGGTTGTGCCTACATCAATAGGTTTGCCCCACTGTACAACCAGCTTAAGCCATGATTCATTTTCCCACAGCCTCCGTAGATGTTTCCAGAATTCTGGGTCCGGTCATCTAACAAGCTCACTCTACAGGTGTTTTGCCAGATTTAGGTCTGCAGACTGAGACGGCAATGAAAACAGGCTGATTGTGGGTCTAATGAACCATTTCTCTGGTCGAAGCCATGACTGGTCGTGAAAGGGCTGAAAAACCCATATTTGGTCATCTCTGGGTCCAACTTCTATTTTAAACATGCTATCATTTCCCAGACTTCATGACGCCTTGCACTCTAACAAGCTTGCAGGACAGAAGAGAAACAGACCCGCAGCATCCCAGATCCTCCGCCGTGCTTAACATTGGCCATTGTTGGACTTTCCAGAATCTTCAACCTTTGCTTCCCAGCTGCTTCGCCTGGAGCGTTTGTTTCATCAAAGCTCTCTCTGAATCTCATCAAACCACGCAGCTCCGGCTAAAGCCCCAGCATAATCTAGAAAAGCTCCACACCTTTATAGTTGTGAAGGTACAATATGCCTATATGCCTTTTTAACACTTTATTGTCACCAAAAAGTGTGAAGGATACTGTAAATCACAGGGAATCTATTCAATTCAATTAAATTTTATTTATATAGCGTCAATTCATGAAACCTGTCATCTCAGGGCACTTTACAAAGTCAAATTCAATCAGATTATACAGATTGGTCAAAAAGTTTCCAATATAAGGAAATCCAGTCACATCAAGTCTCTCCAAGCTGCATTCACTCCTGAAAGAGCGTAGAGCTACAGGGAGAGTCGTCTGCATTGTTGATGGCTTTGCAGCAATCCCTCATACTGAGCAAGCATGAAGCAACAGTGGAGAGGAAAACTCTCCTTTAACAGGGAGGAAAACCTCCGGCAGAACCAGAACCAGGCTCAGTGTGAACGGTCATCTGCCTCGACTGACTGGGTGTTAGAGAAGAACCTAGAGTTTAATCTGAACGTAATTAAAGCTTGCTTAGCTGAGTTGTTTTAAGGGAGCAGTATGTTATTTTGCTTAGATAAACGCTGCACTTTCATATAAAAACCCTAAAAAAACAGAAAGTGAACTCTTTCTGCTTTGCTTGTGTGTCATAAGTGAAGACAAACCTGGGAAGGTGGGCATCAGCCCCCCTCTCATCAGCCCCACGTCCCGCACCGGCAGGTCCCCGGCTGTCTCATCCACCACCGGTGACATCGCACCTTTTCTTCCTCAAGCTCAGCCAATCACAGAGCTCACGTCATTTACTCTGCGAAAACAGAACAAAGTTGCACCGACAGGATGTAAAAATGTTGGTTAAATGAAGGAGCTGATTGCCTTTCATTTTAAACGATCATGCTAATATTGTCTAATTGTCTTTCTGTTTGCTGAATTTTGAACTAGAGCAGTAAAGTTAGAGTCAATCCATTTAACAGCAGTACATCCTTCATTTAGACATATTGTAAATAGCTGCCATAAAAACAGGAAAAAGCAAATAAATGCAACAACACAAATGGCTTTAGTTTTGAGCCTGAATGCATTAGTGAGCAGCTGGTGATACAGAAAGATACAGGCGTACAAAGCAACACAATATAGTCATTTATGAAGTCAAACTATTTGAGTAAATATATGCGACTTACCCTCATCTGTCGTCCATCAGAGTGAGTTCTACGTTTCCTGAAGAGATGACAAATGTTTGCCTGTGTTAGTTAGCCTTTAGGCCTGTGGGATTTCTGTGTCCCCGCCCCTGAGCGCGGATGACACTCTTAATCCCTCATCTCTTTATAATTCCTCCACTGCTTCTTCTTAGACAAACCTGACCAATTCAAAACTTATTTTTGTTCAAAATTACAGGCACTAAAATATTTTTTTTAATGATGGATCCAGTAAAACATAGACAAGAGTGTATGATTTCATTATTAAACACAACAAAAACAATGTGACAGAGTGCAGAAATGTGTCTCCAGCTCCATCTGCCCTGAGGCTAATCCTATTTCTGCTCTAATCTGATCAGCAGCAGGCGTCAGGTTGTTTAACGTGAACACGCGCCGTGACGTCAGCTCGGTTCGGATCCCGTGGAGAACAGGAGATCACTTGCTCTCCATCTTCTCACTCCTATTGGTCCATGTTTGTTGAGAACATTTATTGGAGTAGAGATTGGCTCTTACCTCATAAGTTCTTGTTGACCAATGAGGACATTTCATTTAAAATGCTGCACAGATTTTATCCAACCAACCACTACCCTCAAAAACTCAAAAGTGATATTAATGTTAATTGCACTTTCTGTGACGTTCAAAAAGAAACAGTAGTTAATTTGTTCTGGTATTGCACATAAACAAAGCATTTCTGGAGTCATTTCCTTCCTTTATTAGAGATAATATGTACCCACATATTTCATTATGTTGGGAAAATGTTTTATTCACAGCTACAATGACTATGACAGCGAACCACACGCTTAGATTTTGGTAATTAACCTGCTTCTTATCGTTTCAAAAAAATCTCATACATAGATACAAGTTCTCCAATCAAAAGCCAAACTTCACAGAATTAATTTTGCATGTAAAACATTGTCTCTTCAATAGAAGATGGTACTAATAGGAAAGCATTAAAAAGTTAAATTTATTCCTATAAACCTGATGTATTTTATATAAATCTTGAGATAAACCCCAGGTATTTTTGAGTTATAGTATACTCAATCTGTGTTATGATGTTATCCTTTTTTTTCTTTCATTTTTCTCATTATTGTTTTGGTGTTTTTTTTAGTTAGTTGACCAATATATATATCTATACATAGACAATTCTCTCTCTCTCTCTCTCTCTCTCTCTCTCTCTCTCTCTCTCTCTCTCTCTCTCTATATATATATATATATATATATATATATATATATATATATATATGTAATTCATACATTGGTTGGGCGTGGCCTGTCCAGAAGGGGTGGGGATCAGGCATGGTACCCTGGTTGAATGCCCAAGTATCCATGCTGGCTAAGGGATCTGACCATCAAGGGTCTTGGCATGCTGAGTTGATGACATTATTATTATTGCCACTGTGCCATTATATTTTAACTATGAACCAAGCACACATTTTTATAATTATTTATCAATCGCCCCTCCAGATTTTTTTTCTCTTCTGTGGATATTTATCTCTTGCTTTATTTTCGTATTTATCTATTTTTTTCACTTACCGTATATGTACATTTGACTTTTCTTGCTTATTTCTTTTGAAGTTAAATATTATTTATTTATTTGCTTGTTTTTAGATTTTCTGCATCCATATTTGGATACAATTTAATTATTAACTATATGCTTACCAGTCCCCTTCTTCCCCCTCCTCCCTTCTATAGAATCACGGTATGTCATAATTCCCGCGAGCTAAATAAACATATTCCGTCCCCCTTTATGTAGTGTAACATTTCATCACTTTCTGTAATTTATCATTGTTATGTAAATGCAGACCTTATCACAATAATAAAAAAAAATCATACTTTGGTCCAAGTTCTCCAATCACAAGTCAAAATTCATAGAATTCATTTTGTATGTAAACATTGTCTCTTTCATATAAGACAGTACAAATACGAAAGCATTAAAAACCTGTCATCTCTTTAACAAAGTTTATTTTATTCCTATAAACCTGATGTATTTTATTTAAATTTTGAGATAAACCACAGACATTTTTGAATTATCGTAAACTCAATTTGTGTTGAGTAAAGCAATAAGTATAAATGACAAATTTGCTTATATCAACATAATAATATTAAATATGTGTTTTACGTACATACAATAAAAAGTATTAAAAATACCTTTAACTGAATAATTTTTCATGTTAAAGACAGTGGAAGTGGTACGACCACTACTCATTTTTTTGGAGTTAATGATACATATGTGTGTATAATAAAATAAAATATTGTACGGTTTGTACGGAATGTAGTGCCAATAATTGTTCAAGTATTTATGAAAAACAAATATTTCTGATTGTGGGATTTTTCTTTTATCCCCTGTAAAAATATTGAAGGCTGTGTTTTCCTATTTTTTCAGTATAAATCATTATTTTAAAGGTCATACCTCCAACTTTTTAATCAAAACGATTAATTTTCAAAAAATAATACATCCACAGAGCACCTAGAGTGGGGCAGAATTAAACTATTAATTTTACTGCAAAATAAATATAGAGTATATAAATAATTGTTTGATACATTTTGACGGGTCCAAAATCTATAAACATTTACTTCTGGCTACGGCGCCAACTTTGACGTGAAATGATTCTGCACCAATAAGAATAGTAGTTTGAAGTCACGTGGTAAAAGAGCTCAGGTGTTGCCAGATTGTAGTAGCTCTGTGATAGCCCTGAGAAATGGCTTCTTCTCTGTTTACATTTCTCAGATCAAATCGTATCAAAAAGAAGCAAAATTAGGATGAACATGGGTCAAGCTTTTGAGTGTTGGTGCAAAGGAGTTCAGAAGCAAAGTGTAAGGCGCCACTTTCCTTCTGGACAGGTAAGTTAAATGTTTGCTTTGCGCCACCTTACTAACCATTATGCTAATGCTAACTACAGGACCTGGCAACCAGCTGGTAAACAGTGCAGTAAAGGTTGGGAGAGCGGGCGAGTGCGCCATATTGTGGCAGGGAGGAGTTAGACTTGAAGCCTTTTAATGATTTTTTTAGACATATGCACAAAGAGCCCCAATAAATGAAGAGGATGATTTACATAACGTTCTTACAATCACTGTCATGATACATAAAAAGTAATTGTACACACAGTTTAAATGTCATATAGTGATGTCTTCTAAATCGGTGGCAAAGGTAATTTTGTTCACGGCCAGGATGGTGAGCGGTGACTTGTTGGTGCCGCTCTGAACTGTTTCCGGGTTGAAAAAGGGAAACATGGCCTCCGTGAAGCAGAACTCCGCGAATGAGTAGATGTGTGCATGAGTCTCTGCGTCGTAAAAAGACACAGTCCCGTCTTCATAATCCAGGAACACACCGATGACCCGCGGCCTCTGGCGAAGAGACAGCTGCTCTGCCTCTCCCCCGCATGCCCAGTACTCAGCTCCTTTCCTCAGGCAGACAGCCCAGAAGCCGTCCTCCGGGCTCAGAGTCACCGCACCTTTCCTTCTGACGGATGCTCGGGCCACGCCCAAGTCCCACGCCGTTTTGTCTCCCACGTGCACCTCCCAGTAGCGCCGCCCTGTGGTGAAACCCTGCAGAGACAAGGAGAAGGCCTCAGGCCAGGCGGCTTTTACATCACTGAGAGCAAAGCTTTGCCTTCAGTCTGGCTAACACTTGTTTAACACCATAAAATCAACAAAATATATATTTTTTAAATCATACCCACATTAGGAAATTTATTTAGATTTTGAAATAAAGAACAACAATTTTATTTTTGTTTTTAGGTTTAACAGTTTCTTTGGTGGGACATTTTTTGAAATAGAAAATGAAGCATATAGTTTACTGACAGAAAACCTTACATCATCAAAAAAGAACATTCCTTATACCATTAGCGCCATTCTTTGTAGAAATGTTCTGTATATAACGCATGGAAATACCCAGCAAAAATTGCTTATTATGCTTTTTTAAACTACCTCTACATTTTCAAAGAAAACTAAATTCTTTAGCATTTTTGGCCAAAGTTATTAAGAGCCATGGTGGAGGCTCTAAAGAGCCAGAAGCGGCTCTGGAGCCGCTGGTTGCAGACCTGTGCCTTGGACAAAACAGCAAGTCATCCCAAATACGTCATATGCTTTTATTACCACTTGAGCGAGGACACACGGAGCTTTGTCAAAACGCTCTGGGAGAGCTGGCACATTTTGCATAACGTCTCCATCATGCACCTGCCTCCCGTCCGCTGACACAACGAGCCAGGGGTTGGCGGTCCGGGGGTCCAGGAGGACGTCAGCTTGGTAGACAGAAGGAGACAGCAGAGGAACGGTCATTGTTCTGTCATTACCCTAATCAGTCCTGTTTATGTTCATGGTTTCAGTCTTCTAAGCTTAAAAAAAAAAGATACATTAGATATCCCTGCCAAAGCTAATTGGCACCCCTGGTAAAGACATTTAAAATGTTTATGTTTATTTGTTCGTCTTACACTGCAAAATGTTGTAAATTCCAACCTTTAAGTTTAGTAACTTTTTGTAGTAGGAAAAGTGTTTAATGCTATGAAATAGTAACACTTAAAAATAAAAACTCAATGCAACAAAAAACGTCTGAGAAATGTACTGGAAGACTTTTAGGATTGAGTGTCTAGGAATGTTTGATTGGTAACGAATGACTTTCTGTCACCCTGAAGTAAAAAATAAACAAAAAAACTACATAAACTCCTATTTTAGCCACTCTTTAAAACTGGGATGACAGGGAATAACATGGGAACGTTCCATTTCTGACGCTGCTCATGTCTAAAATCAGAGCAATAATTCAAAATAACAATGACACTACAGCAGTAAAATCTTCATTTATTTTAAGGGTTTTAAACGTCTTTACCAGGGTTGCCAGGGTTACCAAATACGGAAAGCTCTATAAATTAAATGCACAATACATTTTTGTTAGCTTGTTATTTGCTGCTCAACTTAACATAAGGTGATTAAAAACAGAAAAACAAAAATAGATTTAAAGAAGCTTAACTTTAAAACTGTATCGATTAGTGAATTAATATTAAAACAGATTTTTATCATTTTTGTTATTTCTAGATGAATTACTTATTTAAAAGGTTTTACAACTTTACTATGAAGTACAAACAATGTCAACAACATCTAAAAGTCAGTGAAGCCGTACCTGCGTACTGCTGGACCTTCTCGTGTTCTGAAAGGCAAGGAGGACATCCCATATTGACTCAGACTACAATAGCGATGAAGGAAAAGCAATGGCCGGATGTTTGTGACAGACCTCGAGAGGAAAGTCTGTCCAGTTGCAATTGCAGCTGCTGCCGAAAGTCAGCCACTGCTCTCCTTATGGTCCCCAAGCAAGTGTCTGAATGGACGAGGACGTCCGAGGAGTCTTCGGTAGAGGGAGGAGCGCTCACAGCTGGAAAACTCTGGAACCAAGGAGTCAGATCAAGGAGAATGGATAAGTTTAAATGACTGAGGTGTCACTGCCAGGGAAAACACTGAGGAGTAATCCTGCCACCATCAAATGGATGCAGCTCAGTCCTCCCCTTTGCAAGATTGTTACCACCAGAATTGGGCATCATTTTATGAAAATTACTGCGCTTCAAATCATCAGTTCTCAAAGCAGGTATTACAATTCCCAGTATTGGAGGAATAGGGGCTCATCTTGGGTGTAAAAGATCCTGAAAACCCCAAAACCCAGGTACGAAATGACCCAAACAGGCCGAAATGATCAGATTAATCTGTTCTCACTTTGACCTTTAAATTTCTGACCTGCACAACATGGAGGTGGTCTTCATGGTGAAGCAGCTGCTCCAGGTCACTTCTTCTCCTCTGCAGCGCAGAGATCTCTGATTCCAGCCCAGCGATCAGCCCCTTCGCCCTCACTTCAGCCGCCGTCTGCTTCCTCCGGATCGCCTCCGCCAGCTCAGCTCGGCTCCTCTCGATGCTGCGAGACAGAGCGGAGAAAAGCTGCTCGCTGTCCTCCATGTCCCTCTTTGAGTTTTCCTGCGAGCGAGTGACAAAAAACGGAAGGAGGAAACCTTTAGCATATAAAGCTGGATAATTAGAGATGAGGGTGGCACGGCCTTGGTAGCAATCACTAATAGTCATGGCTTCGTAGCAGTGGCGGCTGGCCCATGGGGGCGCTCGGGCGCTGCCCTCCCTAGATGTGGAAGGGAAAAGTCAAAATATATATAGATTTTAAAAGTATTATTAATGTCTTAATAGTACGTGGCTACATTTAATAAGAATTATTAAAACACTTCTACTAATTGACTCTATCAATTGACTCTATCATTTAACAGTGCATTTCCACCAACAGAACGTATCATTTCTCTTCTACACTTATGGGGCGGTGACTCAAGGAGCCCCACAAGTGTAGCGAAATAACCAATCGTATACTGTTGCTAGGGAAGATTTATAAACATTTGGCCAATCAGCATCGCCAAAATGAATGGCTTTGGGGCTCCTGGAGTCATAGCCCTAGCTGCACAGTGATAGGTGCACTTCCCGCGTGACGTCACAAGCTACATCCGCGCTACATCCGGGTAACGGTGGTCGGCAAAAAAGTTTTCACTTACCAGCGTGACAAAACAGGTGAATTAGAGCATACTTTTAGTTTATTCCTAGAATCTAAACAATGCCTACGAGTTGTTGTGCTCCCGGTTGAACACAGAGGCATTCCAAATCGTCGGATGTACGTTTCTGTCGTTTACCGAAGAACAAAGAAAGAAGAAAGAAATGGATAATTTCAATGAAAAGGACGCAGGCAGACACTCCCAATCGACTGTGGGAGCCATCATACCATGACAGAATTTGCAGTCTACACTTCATCTCTGGTAATTACAACTTAATTTTGCACTGGTCATTGTTCTACTTAAAACATTATATAAATAAAAAATTAGGATATATATTTAAGTCAAGACGTAAACGTTCGTTTCGTAATAATATACGTACATGTACAGTGTATGCAAATAATCCTTTGTGAACAATGTTTTTTTATTAATTAAATGCTTATTGTGGAATCGTAGTCATTTTCCGACTTTTAATTTAAATGCATGTACTGGGTTAGGCAGGAAAATCTATTGGCCAGCCCCACCAAGATTTTTTTTCACCAGCCGCCACTGTTTCGTAGCTCTGGTGTGTCTCCGTGTTAGCTTAAACGTTTTCTGGATCGGCTCACTTTGCTTAGCTCCAGATTGTGTTTGATCTCCTCCAGCTTCTGCAGCTTGTTCTGGATCATCTGCTGAACCTCACCTTGGATCCTTTTAATCTTGCCCTGAAACAGAGAACAGAGGTCAAAGATCCCTCTGGATTTAGGCCCATATACAGACTCTTGGTAGTTACCTTCTTGTCCTGGCTCTCTCGTTCCACCGGCACCGTGTCCGGGCAGCGGTGGTCGGTCTTGACGCACTGCACACAAACACACTTCTGGTGACTTCGGCAGAACAGCTCCAGGACCTGCTTGTGCTTCCGGCACACCCTGTTCTCCAGCATCGCCGCAGGCTCAATCAGCCTGTGGTCCCTCAGCGCGGCGACTCTCAGGTGAGGCTCCAGGTGGCTCTCGCAGTACGAGGCCAGACACACCAGGCAGGACTTCAGGGCCTTGGTTTGCTTCCCCGCGCACGCGCCGCAGCTCACCGCCGCCGCCGCCCCGCCGTCCTGCCTCCGCGCTCGGATTTGCTCCGACATTTCTTTGGCGAAGGAGTTCTCGCAGAGCTCCGGGCGGACCTTGTACACGGCGCGACATTTGGGGCAGTCGATGGAGAGGCTGGCCGTCCAGTGCGAGCTGATGCAGCCGACGCAGAAGCTGTGACCGCAGGGGATGGAGACAGGGTCCAGGAAGACATCCTGGCAGAGGAGGCACTGAAACTGCTCCTTGGACAGAAAACCATCACGGGAAGCCATGACCTCAGGAAGGAAAGAAAAAACCCCGGCGTTAACTACAAAAGGATAATACTCATGCCAGCGTCCAGCATGCTTTATGCAGCTTGGTATGTCGGTGAGCTCAGCTATCTATTCTTTCCAACATGGGGCCACTGGGTCCTTTGATCGCCTCACATGCCGGGTGCAACATCTGTATAGTACCAGAAACGCTGGAGACATCATCTGTTCCTGTTAGCCTTCTCGTACTGCTTTGACTGAGAGTCAAATGACCTACAGTTGCCTAAAAAACATGGCTCCGCCTACAATACTGCCTCTGGGTCTGTTCTGGAGGCGGCAGGTATCTTCATAATTAAATCCTCTGCAGGTCTGGTGAAAGGTGTGCATCCGGTCATTTCATGGACGATTATACAACGTCATTGCATGTTGAGAAATGGACTATTTGTTTTTGTGTTTTGAATAGTGGTTCTGTTTATTCCTTCCAGTTTGTGCAATGCACCAGTAGTTCTGTCCCCAAAGCAGCCCCACAGCTTGATAAATGGTAAATAGACTAAACGTATATAGAGCTTTTCCAGTCATACTGACCACTCAAAGTGCTGCAAACACCACTGTGCCAACCAGTTTGGCACGGTGTGCTTTGGTTTGGATGCATTGGCTCCTCCCTATTTTTATTTCATTGTGTGCTGAAAAGCCTGATTCTTACCTTGTCTGACTGTACAACATTTCTCCAGATGCATATGTCTTGTCCAGGTGGACAGCGGTAAATTTCAGTAAACCATAAAGGTGTCCGTTTTTGGAGCAGGGGCAATTCTTGGTGAGGTTAAGCGTGGATGGACAGCGACGCCTTGGGTTCCATCAGTTTCCAGTTCATGCCAGAGTTAAGCCTTGGCAGATGATATTTGTCTACAGGATGTCTTTTCAAGTCAGACGGACAAACCTGGACCCCTCTTAAAATTTCGCGGACCATGTTTTGAAGCAAAACCAGAGGAATTAAAGTGTACTCTAGCAATTTTGCAAAGAAGAGCGCATTTTATGATCCCATCAAGTTTAACTTGTGTTCAGTTTTTTTTTTTTATCTGACAGTAAACCAGATTTCTCAGCTCCTCAGTTATGCTCCCTGTTCTGCTATCAAATCTCCATTTATCTCTGCACCAGCCTTCTTCTTGTCTGCCTTTGGGTCCCATTCCAACTCTAATTATGACTGCAAGTTGAGCAGTAAAATAAAGTCAAATAGAGGAAATCAACGATCATGTCCACACTCAGACTCTCAGGTGATGCTTTGGCTATGAGGTTTCCTCTGAACTGTCAGTACCAGCTGCTAGTCTGCATGTGTATTGCATCAACCTCAGGCTGGACCAGTACCTCTCTTATACTTTTCCGTCGCTGCAAAACACACGCGTCAAATTATCTGTTACCTACAAAACATTTATAAAACAGCCCACTAAAGCGAACACTTTAGTTACAGCCGGACCCATTCGATCATTAGCTCGTATCAATCCAGTGACACTTGTTGGCCAAAGTCCACCTGCCTGGCCACATGACTCAGGGTCTCACCCTCAGTTTCACTTCTGTTTCAAACATGAGAAAAGCAAATATGAGGCATATAACACACGTCCGCCTTCCTCTTCACTACAGTATACCAGTCTACAAAGCTTTTTAATTTGTGGCAGAAGACTGGAAGCACCAGCTCCTGGACTCACAACCTATCCTTTTACATTTTCATCCGTTTCCAGGCAGAGCACCTGAAAGAGAAGCTGCCATTCCTGGTCCGTTTCAGTGTTCAGGTCCTGCATTTTGCTCTGTTTTAGTTCGTGTCCTACCTTTTCTTTCCTGCCCTGAATGTGAAGGATGACCTCGGCGGGAGCGAAGGCAAACACTGGGCATTGTGGTTGTCAAGCCAAAGTCCTTCCCATTTAGCTGTCACCACTCCCTGTGGGAATTTTTTTCCCTTTCATGTTGCTCTATGGTGGGAGGGGTAGAGTCCGCATCAGGAACAGGAATTTATTTGTTTTGTAAAATATTTCCTGTATTTTTTTCAAATACGTTCCAACTGTACTGGTCTGAGCGACAGGGAGGAAGTGAAACTGAATTTTCAACTTTAAAAAGAAGACAGGAACAATAATAGTATTGCAATGAAAAGTGAAATAAATGGCTTCTTCATGTTTGAAGGCAATACTTAGTGAGAAAGATTTTAGATTAATAAAGTACACAGATGGCTACATAAATCTATCTATCTATCTATCTATCTATCTATCTATCTATCTATCTATCTATCTATCTATCTATCTATCTATCTATCTATCTATCTATCTATCTATCTATCTATCTATCTATCTATCTATCTATCTATGGCTAAAAACACAAGATGGAACATTTAAAAAGGGAAATTTTAAAATGTAAAATGTGCATATCTATCTATCTATCTATCTATCTATCTATCTATCTATCTATCTATCTATCTATCTATCTATCTATCTGTCTGTCTGTCTGTCTGTCTGTCTGTCTGTCTGTCTGTCTGTCTGTCTGTCTGTCTGTCTGTCTGTCTGTCTGTCTGTCTATCTATCTATCTATCATTATTTTTTTTTAAAAGGTCTAACAACAAGTATTCTCGTTGTGATTTATATCATCTTTCCCTTCAGGAAACGTGTTCTCCCACTCATTTTATGGCTCGGCAGAAACAACCTGCATAAAAAACTGTGACAGCAAACCTTGTTGAATGAAGAACTATAAAAAAACAACATGAAAACCAAACGTCAGGTAAATGGGAAAAGTTGTGCTTATTAAACATAAATAAACAAACTCTCAAACAAAGTTTCACCTCTGCCACCACCCTGTATTTCTGATTCTGACAATGCACCATAGTACTTCAGATTCATTGTCAAAGCAATAAGGTAATCCAGTAAGAAAAATGCAGATATGGTCACAGCAATAAGGCCTGACTTATTACATAAAAATTTCATAACCATAGTAATCAAGGAGTGCTCTCTGCAACGATTCAGCTTTGTGAGGAACTGTGTTGGTGATTTAGGCCTCTATGTCTCCGTTTTAGACGCAGAGAACATTTGGTGAAGGCTCAGCCTCCAAACCTTGAAACTACCAGTTTACGCTTACGGTTGTTTTTTTACAGACGTTTTTTGTTGTTGTTTACCGATGGGAGAAGGTGCGAAGACTCGCAGAGAAGCTGCAGCTTTGAACTCCTCTCTACCTTCAGGTGGACAGCTGAACAGAATCAAGATTTCATCAAAGAGGATCACAGTAAGTAGACTCCTTTATCCCCAATAATATACATACAGGTGAGCTGAGTTAATTATTTATATTTTATTGTCATAGAATGAGTGGGTGATGTCCACCAAGACGGTATTCAACTTTAAATGTTTTGCCATTTTTCACTTTTGCTGTCGGATTTTAAACATGCAATTTAAAGGTATAAGAAATAAACCCAAAAAACTCCTGGCAAATAATCCAGTCTACCCTGACAGTATTAAGAGTTATAACAGTGACCAGAAATATTATCTTAAATGTGGCACTTTTCTTTTCTGTTGATAAAATGTTTTTGAAATTCTCCAATTATAAACACACCTTATGTGAGCAAAGACAACAGGAGAGTATAAAACGGATGCTCGGCATAATTCATAATTCAGGAGCTAATGTGCAAATAAATCATGAACTTGAACTATATCTATCTATCTATCTATCTATCTATCTATCTATCTATCTATCTATCTATCTATCTATCTATCTATCTATCTATCTATCTATCTATCTATCTATATCTATATATATATATATATATATATATATATAAATCCTGATAAATGAATGAGAGCTAGTTCAAGATGATTCTTTCATTGTTCAAATTATATCAGTAGTGAACTACGAAGATTAACTGATTCATTTTGAACTGAATGAACTGAATGAAAGTTGGAATAACAATAAAAATATCAGTGATGAAAATAAAGTTGGAACAAGCTTTATTTACTCACTTTGGGCTGTCGGTAGACAAGTTTGGAGCAAGAAGAAAAAAGGAGAAAAGGAATGTGCTTATCCGAGATACAAATAAATCTGACATTTATGACAAATGACAAGAACCATTTGACAGAACTGTTTCACATTGTATTAATGAAAGCAAATCATCTTTTACCTGTAGCAGCTGTGATGCTGACTCCTCTGGATCTGCCGTTCTCAAACACGGAGAAGAGGGTGAATGTGCATTTGGTTCCAGCAGCGAGAGATGACACTGTGTGAGTTATTGGTCCAAATCCTGCAGGTGCACTGATGTTTGTCTCTGGAGAACATGCTGGAGAACAAAGCTGACGTTGTTGCTGACTTTATCACTGCAGAGCGACGCTGGTCTCATCTTGCGTCGATGGTCTAAAGTTGCCTGGGTTTGAAGGATCTGAGACAGAAGAGAAATTCAAGTAATTGAGCATACAAATAATTTTCCCTCTTCATGTTGACCAGTTTTTCCATATTAAATGACAATAAAAGAAAAATGTGTGTGTGTGTGTGTGTGGGGGGGGGGGGGGGAGAACTTGACAACCTTACAGTGAAGAAAGTTTGCCTTTTTATGAGCTTATTTGCATTTATTCTTGTTATGAAGCCCTCTTCTGCAAATACCCACATATAGGAAAACAAGTGTCGCTCTTGATGTTTAGTGACTTATCTTCAAAACAATTTCATTGGAATGCACGTTGCAATGACAATAAAGGTTAATATTGTTATTATTATCATTATTAGGTGCTAAAGTGGAATCAAAATGGAATACAAAACTGTGCTTTAATGTATCTGCAAAACAGGAGCAGTCGCATGATTCTTTTTAATTCAGAAAGTCCTCACTAAGGTTTACAATGCGCTGCCCAGTAAATATTGTTTATAGGAACTTAGTATGTTTTGATTTTACAGAAACTATGCAACGTTCATACAATTAGACTTAGAAGAAAAAACCCTCCTATAGCTACACGGTACCATTAAAGTGTTTGATTTTCAACGGGCGGTGCTGTCTGCAACACCAACTCAGGCTTTCTGCAAACTGTCATGGAGATTTTCCCAAAGGCAGTTTTCTGCTGTATTTGCTAAATCCATCCCCTTGAAAACTATGATTTTTAAGAGGATCCCTCTGACTTTTTTTAAACAAACAAACAGCTGGAACAGTGGAATGGAAATCTGCAGATTATTTGAAATGGTGACCTTGTGACACACTTTGCAGACGCCCATTATCCTGTTTTACCTGCAGTTCTGGAAACCACAGCAAAATGGAACCATCTTTATTTGTTTTTTCTCCTCATATCTGTCCTGATTTATCCCTACTCTGTTTCCATTAACCCTCAAATGAATGAGTTAATAACTGAGAGAAAAGGCTAACCAGTGTCAAAGAAAACTCAAGCTACAAGAAATTTAGGATAATCTTTAACTTGGTACTCCTCTGGCACTATTCTTTTTACATGTTGTTGCTGTCAATGGTAACTTTATTGACAGCCAGCTCTTTTAATAGGAATCACACAGGCCATTTGAAATGCAGCTTTTTTACAAACCTTGAAAAAATATCAGTTTCGATCAAATCTAGAGTAGTGTACCTAGGGACTTTTAGTGTTTTATTTTCTTTGACATTGTTTGTAGCAGAGAATCGTATTTATATTCTGAGCAGAGGGCATTTGTGACACAAAGCAAAAATAAAGCGGAAATGCTCCCGCTTGTAGTTGCAGGCATGTTTACACCAACAAATAATTTGTGTTATTTGTTTATAAAGATGATGTGCGTGAAAAAAAGAGCTATTAATGCAATGCAGTCTGTATAGATAAAAAGTTGACTGAAATCTAGATGCAAATTTGAAACATGAAGCACAGAAATTGTTCTGTTTGAGACAAACTAAAGTCACGTATTAGAGATCTTATGGCACAGGCCGGATTGAGACAATGTTTACTTTTTATAAATCTCAGAGTGCAGGTAAGGATCTATGGGTTTTGTTGGATTACACAGAGAAATGGCTTTTAGTAATGCTAATCATGTGAATTGCGAATTTTAAATGCTAAATTTACGCCTAATGATGTTGTCTTTGTCTAAAATCTTGCCCTACAGCAACTTCTCTCTCACACGCTTGCTGTGTGACGTCGTCTATCTGTACAAGCAGAGACTGCTAACTACAGGAGGGTTAGAGGACAACATTTTATGAGATTACATCTTCTTGTTGGTTCATCTAAAATCCCAGGTTTACAGAGCAAGACTAAGGAGAGACAGACAGGCTCTGTTTGCCATAGTTAACGTGCTTGAAAGAAGTCCAGCCTGTGTGGTTTTACAGCAGCTTATGTTTTTTTCTCATATCTCTGCGACGCTGCAGGGGAAATTTGTCCGGATGCAAATTTAAAGGAACACCAGATGAACACTAACCCTGTCATTATGATAATATGTTTTGCACCGTACAACTGCAGGTCATTCTTCGTAAACATGCATTAGCATACCATCATTTCCATCAGCACAATCTCCTGGTAAAGATGAAGGGAAGTGATAGCTGCAAGCTGTACCGTTTCTCACGTTCTGTTTCTAACTAGGTGCCAAGTTATTATTGCTACGAGCGGCAGCAGATAGAGGGATAAAAGGAGGGGACCAAGAATAGATCCCTGTGGCAGAAAGAAGAGCACTTCAGGAAGATGCATTATCAGTTGTAACAGTGAAAGATTTGTCTGTCAGATAGGATCTAAAAACCATTTAAGCTCTGAACCGTGCTACAAACATAGTGGTAAATAGGCCACTAACACTGGAGCAGTTGGTAGCACTGTTAGCTTGCAACAAAAAGTCACTGGGTATGAATTTGCCTTGGAGTAGTTCTGCATGGAGTTTGCAAGTTTTCCCTGTGCAGACAAGGATTTTCACAGGACACTTTTATTTAATATCACAGTCCAAAAATAAAACTGTTGGGTTGATTGGTCTCTCTAAATTACTCTTGGGGGGAGTCCTTACCCGCTTTCTCCCAAATACTGTGGGAGCCCCCACAAAGAACAGGTGGGTGTGGAAATTGGATGGATGGATTATTTAGCAAGTCCCACCATAAGCAGACTACAGGTCAGGAGTTTGTAGTCTAACACTGTTTAAGTGATTTTTTTTCGCTCTCATTTTCTGTTTCAGGAAATCAAAAACTCATTTATATATTCACGTAAACAAATGTGTCATCACAAGTTAAAGTTGGGAATGGTTCCAGGACTAAAACAGAGGTCCGGTAGAGATGAAAGAAGGGCTTTGTGTTTCAGAAAAGCAATAGTAGTCAGAAGCAGTCAGACAGGATAAATAGTTTGTTTCATTAACATACCTTTTTCCATAAAGTCAGCCTTGTTTGTTTTTTTCTGCTGCAGCTCACATTGATATGTTATGCAAACTTCAAATGTTCATTGCAGAAATAGTTCAGTGTGAGACCAGCAGTTGTAAAGAGATTATTGCAGAAAATGGGATTCTCAGCCTGGTGGCATCAACTCAGAAGGTGAGGATTAAAAGCGATGTGGCAACGACAAACTAAAACACCTTACCAGTGACCGCTGTAAGCTCTGCTCCACTGCTGCCGCTGCTGATGCACAGAGAAATCACAAGTCGCCCACCTGTGAAGACCAAGAACAACAGCCTGTAGGCCATAACTTAACAGCAAAACTTAACCAAAATCAAGCTAACGTCGTAAAAATAAGCATAATGTTAGCTGGATCTTTTTAAATAAATTAATCAGAATATAAAATGTTCATATTTAATCATATATTCAAATAGGAACATTTTACTGTGTAACACTAACACAGATTCCTGCAAAATGTACTTACCATTAATTATTCCTCTGTTGAGTCCTGAGCATAAATGAAAGGTGTGATGATGTGTTTTATAGGTCTAAACTCCACAAGGAAGCCAAAAAGAAACAGAAATATTGGTATGCATCTATTGTGTGCCTACATTTAAAAGAATGAGGATATCCTGCAGCCCAACCTGCTCAACCATAGAACCAGTTCACTTTCTGCATCACCACACGTGGCATCAAGCATCATTGCTGATGGTCAGAAATGGTTGTCATTAGTCCCAGGAACAATTACTTTTTATATCAGGGTGTCTGTAGTTCAGTGGGTGCAGTTGTATTCCAATCCGACAGTTTAATTGACAACAGTTTGATTTGGATAATATAAAGGTGCCTGGGTGACTTTTGAATACCAACCTTTAAACTTTATAAATCCATTTAGAATTTTAGTGAGACAGTTGAAAATATTTTTTGCACAAACGGTTTTTGTAAGATCTAAAGATTGCGGTGTTGTTGGTGGTGGGGTTCCCCTCACTCAGGTCAGCAATCAGACGCTATCAGGTCCATTTTTCTGACCTTGTTGAATATACGCTATAAAGAATAAAGTCTGTTCTGAAGGCAAAAGGAGGCCCAACCTGGTACTATCATAGTCTACCTATAGACACTGGTTGATGAGTGTACAGTATATCCCTGCAAAAATAGGCAGACTTCTACTGGATCTCCTCTGCAGAATGGATCCAGCACCTCCAGAGGGTGACAGACAGCCAAGAGACAAAGAGTTGAAATTCAATCTGCTGTACTACAGTAAATGTGAAATGTTGAGGGCTGCGCCATAAATGGAAGCCTGACGGGTTAACATGCTGAACATGAAAATTTAATTTAGAAAGTTCGGTCACTCCCACATTTATTACAGGTAAAGAGGACATACACATATATACAATTGCTGCTGTTTTTCCATGTCTTTGATCCAAATTATTTTTTTCTATTTTTATTGTGATAGACAAGGCGATGTTATCACTACTGGAAGATGAGAAAGAGTTAAGTCCTTCTTATCTCATATATTTCACATCATGTGAGCCCTTAAGTTGTTGTTTGCGGTAATTTTTCTTTTGATTTTAAACAGATAAATGAATAAACACAGCTTAAACAAACTAGCTTCTTAAATCTCTTTTCAGGTAAACCAGTTTAACTATTTTCATGGCTCACTAACCAGAAGGTAGACCATAAATGTTTCCAAAAATGACTGAAAGAAAAGAAATACTAAAATTATGAATAAAGAAAAACCAAACAGATGTACTTTTTGTCAGGGTTCTCTGTGTTGTTCTACTCTAATTCTACTCCTCAGGTGTGCCTAGTTGGTTGAGGGGGCGTGGCCCACACCTGCAGCTCGTTGCAGGCAGCTTCCTCTGGCTTCTTAAGCAGAGTGCTGACAGATGGAAGACGCCAGAGCCTTAACCAGTCGTGGTACGACGTGGCCTGTGACCCAACTCCTGAAAACCAGCTTGTGAGTTTTTGGTCTTTGAATTTGGACTAATTTTGGATCTCCCTGTTTTTGTCACAGTTTTTGGTGCTTGGATGCACTCACCCGCCTTGACGTCTTGTCCGAAGAGACAGAGCTACAGAATCCTCCTGCTCCCTGGGTGTTACCCAGCGGGGCCTGAGATTCCCCCTCCCGGATTCTGCTGGCTCTTCTCGCACTCTGGTCAATCCATCTGTCACCCACTGCCGAGGAGGCTCGCTCTGGATCCCTCACCAGTAACATCTGCCGCCCTCTGCCACTAGCTGCCTAATCACCAACAGAGTAGGATCACAGAGTTCCCTCGGCGCTACTTCTCCCCGGTTAGGTCCGCCCAGCTTCGTGGTAAGCAGCGCAGCTTCTAGTAGTTCTTCTGGTTCACCTTTCAGTCACTTACTCTCCTTCTCTTTGCAGTCTCTCCAGCCGTGACGTTCTGACCCTGTCGAAGTTGCCTGTAGTCCTGTCCGTTATACCTGCCTGTTTCCTAATAAACATCTTAAAACTGTGCCTTGCTTCCCGATCGTATCTGCATGTGGACTCGTCATCTGAAAACCATGACAGAAGAAGGCTCTGGCCACCAAAGTCCAGCGGATACGTTCGGGCGGCAGCTAGCCGCACAGCAGGAACAGATGCAGTCGCTTGGGTTAGCTGTTAATTCGACACAGGAACAGCTTCAGAGATTAGCCGCTCAGTTTAGCCAGTTGACGGACGCAGTCACTTCCGCGATGACTCCGCCTGTCACTCAAGACCATAACACCCCGCCTCCCGCCGCTCAGAGTATTGAGAGTCATGTTCAGACTCCACCTCCTGAGAGCGCGTCACCTTGTCCAGAGAAATTCTCTGGTGACACCGGGGATTGCGGCGGGTTCTTATTTCAGTGCAAACTCGTGTTTAACCGTTTTCCCCAGACATTTGCCTCAGATCAAGTTAAAATATCTTATGTTTTACGACTTTTAACGGGTAGAGCTCTCAGATGGGCTGAGGCTCGTTTCCCTGATTGCCAGTCATTCAGGTGTTCCTTTCAGGAATTCGTTATTGAGTTCAAGACGTTTTTTTCAGCTGAGTTAGATTTGGCTCAACAGTCTCGTAATCTCATTTCTTTGAAACAGCGCGGCCGACGCGTATCTGACTTCTCTGTAGAGTTTCGCACATTTGCCGCTGCAGCAGGTTGGCAACCTAAGCCGTTAAAGGCAGTATTTTTTCAGGCTCTAGATGAGGCTTTAAAGGATGAGTTAGCCCGAGTTGAGGAACCTGAGGAGTTTGAGGATTTTGTGGCGTTAGCCATTAGGTTGGATTCCCGGTTACGCAGCCGGAACCGGGCTCGACCGGACCGTATCCTCCGGTCTCCCCCTGTATCAACATTTACCAATAGGGTACCCCGGCCAGTAGTTACTCCACCCCCAGAACCTATGCAGTTGGGGCAGGTTCACTTAACTAATGAAGAGCGTAAACAGCGCAACTCGGGCAACTTGTGCCTGTATTGTGGTGGCGAGGGTCATTTTTTAAGAGACTGTCCGGTTCGGCCAAAAGACCGGGTCCGCCGTTCGTAATGGGGAGAACGGCGGACAGTAACAAGACAATTCCCCAGGTAGCCATTAAGGCGCCGTCTCGCTCTCGTTTTTGTTTGCCAGTCACTTTAATTTTTGACCAGGACAGCTTTGACGTTTCGGCTCTAGTAGATTCGGGTTCTGATTTTAATCTTATCGACCAAGCCATAGTTGATCAGCTCTGTGTGCCCATCGAGTCTTTACCAGAACCTCTACAGGTTTCGTCTTTAGATGGACAGCAGTTAACCTTGATCACCCATCGGACTCGACCCCTAGTGGTAATAACCTCTGGTAACCACCGGGAACAACTCTCATTTTTTGTTTTTCCAGTGAAGCGTTCACCCGTGGTTCTAGGTTTAGCTTGGTTAACCCTCCACAATCCACAGCTAAATTGGGCCGAGTCCCGACTGGAGTCATGGTCCCCTGCCTGTCATTCCAGGTGTTTACAGTCCGCTCGTCCCGTTTCTGTCCCTCCGACCGCCTTGTCTGATTCAGAGGATGTTGTAGACCTCTCTCGCGTCCCGGAGGATTACCACGACTTACGAATGGTATTTAGTAAGACTCAGGCTTGTTCCCTTCCTCCTCATCGGCCTTATGATTGCGCCATTGATTTGTTGCCTGGGGCTCCACTACCTGTCAGTCGGCTTTACAGTATTTCGAGGTCAGAACGTCAAGCGCTCGAGAAATATATAGGGGAGTCTCTTGCTACAGGGTTGATCCGCCCTTCATCCTCCCCATTAGGCGCTGGTTTCTTTTTTGTCTGCAAGAAAGACGGGTCCCTTCGACCCTGTATCGACTATCGAGGGCTCAACCAGATGACTGTTAAAAACAAATACCCACTTCCGCTGTTATCTTCAGCTCTTGAACCAGTCCAGAATGCCACAGTCTTTACTAAACTCAATCTGCGCAACGCTTATCATCTGGTTAGGGTGAGACAGGGGGATGAGTGGAAGACGGCTTTTAAGACCCCACTAGGCCACTTCGAGTACCTAGTCATGCCTTTTGGTTTGTGCAATGCCCCGGCAGTATTTCAGGCACTGGTTAATGATGTCCTTCGGGATTTTTTGAACGTTTTTGTTTTCGTCTATCTGGACGACATCCTTATCTACTCTCGTGACTTAGAACAACACAAGCAACATGTCCGTCTTGTTCTCCAACGACTCTTAGAGAATCGTTTGTTCGTTAAGGCTGAGAAGAGGTCTGGTGATTTTCACCAGACCTCTGTTTCTTTTCTTGGTTTAGTTTTAGAAGGCGGACAAGTAAAGTCAGACCCGGAAAAGATAAAGGCAGTAATGGAGTAGGCTGTCCCTGAGTCGCGTAAACAGCTCCAACGGTTTTTGGGTTTTGCAAACTTTTATAGGCGCTTTGTCAGGAATTATAGCCAGATAGCCTCCCCATTACATGCTCTTACCTCCACCAAGGTCCCATACATCTGGAGTCCTGAGGCAGAGGAGGCCTTCAACAGACTCAAGTCCCGTTTCTCCCAGGCACCCATACTCGTTCACCCCGACCCAGCCAAACAGTTTGTCCTAGAGATAGATGCTTCTAATACCGGTGTGGGTGCGGTTTTGTCCCAACAGTCAGAGAATGACAACAAGTTACATCCGTGTGCGTTCTTATCCCGTCGTTTTTCCCCTGCTGAGCAGAACTACGATGTGGGCGATCGTGAGCTACTAGCTATAAAACTAGCTTTAGAAGAGTGGCGGGCACTGGCTAGAGGGATCCGAGCAGCCCATCATAATCTGGACTGATCATAAGAACCTCTCCTACCTGCAGTCAGCCCGTCGACTCAACTCCAGACAAGCCCGTTGGTCTTTGTTTTTCTCACGATTTAACCTCACCATCACCTACAGACCTGGCTCAAGAAATGCTAAACCTGATGCACTGTCTCGTCAATTTGCCCCTTCTGAACAAGAGAAGGAGCCGGAACACATTCTTCCCCCCCACATGTACTGTTGGAGCCCTGCATTGGGACCTGGAGGACAGGATCAACCAGGCCCAACTATTAGACCCGGACCCAGGTACAGGTCCGGCCGGACTTAAGTACGTTCCCCAGTCTGTTCGCCCTGAGGTTCTATGCTGGTGTCATGATGCTAAGTTTTCCGCCCATCCGGGCATTTATAGAACCCAGTCTCAGGTGTCCCGGCACTTCTGGTGGCCATCATGGACCAAGGATGTGAGAGAGTATGTTCTAGCCTGTCCCGTCTGCGCCCAGAATAAGTCCTCTACTCAGCCACCTTCCGGTTTGTTAAATCCTCTCCCCATCCCCAAACGTCCATGGTCCCACATCGCTATTGATTTCGTTACAGGCCTTCTGTTGTCCCAGGGTATGTCAACTATTTTGACAGTTGTGGACCGGTTCTCTAAGTCATGTCATCTCATCCCCATCCGTAAATTACCCAACGCCCTCCAGACGGCCCAGCTCCTCATAAAGCATGTTTTCAGACTCCACGGCATCCCAGTTGATATCCTCTCTGACCGGGGTCCTCAGTTCATCTCCCAGGTCTGGCGGCACTTTTGCTCTGCTCTGGGTGCCCGTTACACACTCACCTCCGGATACCATCCTCAGACCAATGGCCAGACTGAACGAATGAACCAACAACTAGAAACCACCCTCCGCTGCCTCACGTCATCTTCACCTTCGGACTGGAATAAGTTTTTGCCCTGGGTAGAATATGCCCTCAACTCTCACATGACTTCAGCTACCGGACGTTCACCCTTTGAAGTAGCCTTAGGATATCAACCTCCACTCCTACCCACGGATGAACTCAGGATTCCCTTCACCCCCGTCAACGATTACATTGCTCGCTGTCAAGACATCTGGAGAACCACCATCACTGCACTCACTCGCACCGCAGAGCGGAGCAAGAGGTTCGCCGACCAGCACCGCAGACCAGCTCCTCAATATCACCCTGGTCAGAAAGTTTGGTTATCTTCCAGAGACGTCTTATCCAACCCGTCCGCTAAGAAGCTTGCTCCCCGGTTCACTGGGCCCTATGAGATAGTCACAGTTATCAACCCGACCACCGTCCGTCTACGTTTGCCTCCTCACTCCCGAGTACACCCCACTTTCCATGTCTCCCAGATCAAGCCCGTTTTGAACAGCAACTTATGCCCTCCTTCCGGACCCCCTCCACCCGCCCAGGACAGTCAGAACCCTCGCGTCCTCAGGGTTGTGAACGCCCGTCGACGAGGTAGGGGTCACCAATACCTCGTCGATTGGGAGAGTCGCAGCTCTCGGGAACGCTCATGGGTCTCTGCAGCAGCTATTGCGGACAAGGATTTGATTTTAGACTTTTGGTCTACTCAGCCCAGCACCTCTTCGTCTGGGCCGCCAGGAGGCGGCCGTTGGGGGGGGGGGGGGTAGTGTCAGGGTTCTCTGTGTTGTTCTGCTCTAATTCTACTCCTCAGGTGTGCGTAGTTGGTTGAGGGGGCATGGCCCACACCTGCAGCTCGTTGCAGGCGGCTTCCTCTGGCTTCTTAAGCAGAGCGCTGACAGATGGAAGACGCCAGAGCCTTAACCAGTCGTGGTACGACGTGGCCTGTGACCCAACTCCTGAAAACCAGCTCATGAGTTTTTCGTCTTTGAATTTTGACTAATTTTGGATCTCCCTGTTTTTGTCACAGTTTTTGGTGCTTGGATGCACTCACCCGTCTTGACGTCTTGTCCGAAGAGACAGAGCTACAGAATCCTCCTGCTCAGATTTTGCTCTGGCACTCCCCTCATACTCCCTGGATGTTACCCAGCGGGGCCTGAGATTCCCCCTCCCGGATTCTGCTGGCTCTTCTCGCACTCTGGTCAATCCATCTGTCACCCACTGCCGAGGAGGCTCGCTCTACTAGGCGCCACTAGCCGCCTAATCACCAACAGAGTAGGATCACAGAGTTCCCTCGGCGCTACTTCTCCCCGGTTAGGTCCGCCCAGCTTCGTGGTAAGCAGCGCAGCTTCTAGTAGTTCTCCTGGTTCACCTTTCAGAGTCACTTACTCTCCTTCTCTTTGCAGTCTCTCCAGCCGTGACGTTCTGACCCTGTCGAAGTTGCCTGTAGTCCCGTCCGTTATACCTGCCTGTTTCCTAATAAACATCTTAAAACTGTGCCTTGCTTCCCGATCGTATCTGCATGTGGACTCGTCATCTGAAAACCATGACACTTTTCCAGTGTTTATTTGTGTATGTGGGAAAAAAAGACCAGAGCACCTGTTTTAAATGCTTAACAGACAAAAGCTACAGGAGCTACTTCCTCATATTAAGAAACAAAATCCTGGTCTAACAGCATTCCTAATTATTTAGTCCCTGAGTTATTTTGCAAGTTTCCTTCTTTAATGCTGCTAGGGTATCCAAATGAGTCTGTTTTACAACTTCAGGGCTTGGAATGTGGCTCCTGTACTGTGCATCTGTTTGGGTCATCTATTTATAGTGCTTATTTTCCTTTAAAAATCAGATTTTTATCAACTTTGATAATTTCGGTGTCACCAGCTGATCCAACTCTTGGATCAGATCTGGCAAGAGTCTGTTGGCTGAAAGTTAGATTTTAATCTTTCTGTGCATCTTTAATTTTAAAACATTTTATTACTTACACAAAAAAGATTTTTGAAAACCAAGAGAAAAAAGGTTGTGTGTCTATTTTTCACAGTTTAAAGAAATCATCACTGCAAAGATGGACACGAGTTGTCTCATCGTAAATAAACACTTAATTGTAGTGCTCAACCATGCAACCTTAACATGTGAAGGTTTATTGCTTTAAGGGACATATCGTGCTTTTTAATGCTTTCCTTTTCACATTTCACATTCAGTTGTGGTTTATATAAATTGGGACTACAATGCATTGGTTTGAATTCCTTGTTAATTTATCCCCCATGTTGCCACCCCTGCTCCGAGTTGCGTCTAGGAGCAACTAATTTTGGTGCTGTCTCTTTAAATCTAAATGAGACACTTCCCATTCCACCCCCTCCAGGTCATCGTTTCACTCCAACCTGTTCAGCCATTTTTGTAAAACCCAACAACTCAACATTTGCACTTATCCACTTGTAGCAAAAATGAAAATTATGGATTCTCAAAATTAGTTAACCGGGGTCTTTGACCTTGTTTAGCAGTTATGCAGCTAATAACGTGAAGTAGATGTTCACAAAATGTAACAGAATAGATAAAACTGACTGGTTTGACAAATAAAAATTACTCAGACAGAATTTAAAGATATCCATTCAGCACCTGGACGGACTACATTAAAATTTCCTACTCTCCTAAACACTACGAGTACAAATAAAAAATTATATAAGGTCTAAAAAAGTGGATTTTGCATGATATTTCCCCTTTAAAATGCTGAGAAGGATATTCAGTGCCTCCTATATGTTTTTAACATCTGCCTTTTTTCCTCTTAATGACAATGTGACAGAAGGGAAGAGGTGTTTTTTGATATTTTTGTTTGGCCCTAAAACTGTTGCATTTAAGAAATTAGCTTCTAATAATAATTCCACTACTCCTTTTAAATTTCTGGATCATTGGGTTTGCGCACAGAATTCCACATGCAGGTTTGGAAAGTACATTGGAACATAAAAAAAAAAAAAACATCTCTCGTATCCAATGACCTACAAGACAGCTGTGAGAAGATGCATTGAATACTAAACAGATGAGCAGCAGTTGCCATAAACATAGCTGGAAACAAATGATGCTGCTGAAACCCAAGATTGTTTAAAAAAACAAACAAACAAAATGCACTTTGTTGATCTGTTTAATATCGATCACATAGACAACACAATAGTTATTGAAAAAAAGAGCAAAACCACCTATAGAAATACATTCATATGTGTATGAATAGATTATATATATTGGTATATATTATTATTTAATTAATTAATTAATGTACACTACCTCAGTTTTAAAATATTTTAACAACAGGCTGGGCTTCCAGGAAGAAAGCATAAGACTACCATATGAATCATTGGTATATATGTGGTATAGAAGCAAAAGTGTATGAAGACATAATTTAAATTTTTTTTTACAGACTCTTTCAAAGGGTAGAAAACAACTATCCAAAATGGACTTATTGCACACTAATGATCCTGCTCTTCTTCTTGGATTTTCTTTCTTCTGGTGTAGCAGAACGAACCTTCAGAGAAGACTGTGGTTGCAAACCGTGATGTTTAAAGAACTGGAGGAGTAAGACAAAAGTTAAGAAAAAAGTTAATAGAAAAATACTCATTAACCAAAAAAAAAGCATGAAACCGAAGCTAGTCTCACCTCTGTCAAAACAGCATTTATCTTCGATTCTGAGAATACGTTCAGAGACTTCACCTGGATCTTCACACCAACAACATCTATTGACACAAACAGACCAGAGACTACAGTAAACAGCTCCAAAAGGTTTATAACTGATATGAGAACAAATAAATAAATAAAGGCATGAAAAGTACAAAGCAAAAATTTGAAGCATTTTCTTACTTGGTCCTTTGGTTGGAGGTCCTACAAGTTTCCCTAAATTGATGATTGTTGACATAAGGTACAAAATGTTTTAGAATGAAATTACATTTTTTGCACAGCAATTAGCAATAAACTAAAAAGTTCTCAATTAACAAAATAATTAAATGTAACTGGAAACAGCTGTTTTTTTGACAATTCAAAAGAGTTCTGGCTAAATTGCCTGATGTTCCTAAAATATTGCACTGGCCTCAAACTTTAGCTGGTAACGGCATGACCGTTGATGCTGGTTACCTTGGCAACGAGTCACGAAGAGAAATATTAAACAGTTCTCTCAGCCGTGTCTTGAGAAAAACATTCACAGTTTGCAATCAGAGATCCGTAAAACAAGACAAAGAACACCGTTTCTATCCACTAGGGGGAGATTTATTCAGCACAGACCCGACTACAGAGGTTAGGATGACCTAATAAAGCTGTAGATTTAAAAAAAAACTTTTGAATTAGAAAATATGTTTCTCAGGTGATACAATCTATTGTCATTTACTAATGAGGTTCCAGGCCTAAGTTGTGCTAGTTCTAGTGTCATAAGAGCAGCTAACAAAATGCTTGGAAACGTTGGCTAATGGATTTTTACATTTTAACCTGAAGACTCATTGTCTCTGAATGAGACACATTAACACCACGTATAATAACTAAGATGAAGTAAGGGAAAAAGCCAGATGAGGTAAATTATCAGAAATGAATGGACGACGCGGAGGTTGTTTCTGCGAAGTCCATTCATTTCTGATAATGTACACCTCGAAGGGAATTATCCCGATTATACCATGGTCAGTTATAAAAGGAATAAATATAAAATTAATTATTAATACTTTATTGTTTTTAACACTGTTAAAATCAAATGTTTTTCTCAAGAAACGTCTGAGAGAACTGTTTAATATTTCTCTTCGTGACGCGTTGCCAAGGGAACCAGCATCAATGGTCTTACTGTTACCAGCTAAGGTTTGAGCCAGCGAAAAAATTTAGAACCATCAGGCAATTTGGCCGAAATTTTTTATAGGTCTCCTACAACACTTTTTAACGGACACCCTAAAGCCAATCACAATCGAGTATTCACCCAGAACATGGTATAATAATTGAATAATTCATCTTGTATTTTAGCTCCCAAAAATGCAGAAGCTGTGACAGCATCAGAACAAAATGAGACCAGCATCACTCTGCAGTGGAATAAAGTCAGCAGCAACACCAGCTTTGTTCTCCAGTTCAATGGCACAGAGACAAACACCAGTACACCAGATGGAGATGGACCAGTGAACCATACAGTCTCATCTCTCTCTGCTGGAACTAAATACACATTCATGCTCTTCTCTGTGTTTGAGAACATCAGAAGCAGTGGAGTACAACTTAGCGCTGTCACCGGTAAGATGTTTAACGAAACACTTGTTTGGTTTTACCCGATACTACTATATATGGTTCATTTCAGACCATATTTTGAAAGAATTACTGAATGTTATACAAGGGTTATTATAAAACTCTCTAAGTACATTTAAGATGCCTACCTCCAAATGTATATTGCTTGGCATGGGCAGAATATAAGACTGTACAAATATTATTGGTTAAAACCAAACAGCTATAAGTTGTACTCCACTGCTTCTGATGTTCTCAAACACAGAAAAGAGCATGAACGTGTATTTAGTTCCAGCAGAGAGATATGTGACTGTATGGTACACTGGTCCATCTCCATCTGGTGCACTGATGTTTGTCTCTGTGCCATTAAACTGGAGAACAAAGCTGGTGTTGCTGCTGACTTTATTCCACTGCAGAGTGATGCTGGTCTCATTTTTTGCTGAAGAGCTAAATCCTTCTACACAGGTTGGAAATGGGATAAAAAGGACAAAGACAAAGATACGATAGAATCGAACATTTTTCTGCACACTGTTTTTGCACACTGATTTTCTCCTGCATTGTACATCTGATCATTGCTGCACTTTATATTGTAATGTTGCCTTATTCCACCTGTAATCTTACTACACTGTCGTAAGCTGTATGCAATGAAATTTCGCTTTGTATGCATCTGTACATACAAAATGACAATAAAGTTGTCTAAGCCTAAGTTTAAGTCTAAGTCTTATACAAAATAAAGTTAGTTAAAAATAACATATGGAATAAGGCAAAAGCTTTTTAATACAACATCAATCTGTGCTTCTTTCTGTTGTCTTTGAATTGTGATACAAACTGTGGCTTTCAAACATTTCTGTCAGTGGCTGTGTTCTTTAACGTCAGTTTATTTTACCTCAAATGTATGAGACATCATGAGGAGCAACTACTGACAGGGCAGCCAGCTGACTTAGTAAAAATTTACATAATGTGATGTGCTTAGACATTGGACCTGTTTAGTAGGGAAATCACTTCATTAGTTATCCCTTGTGTAAACTTAATGGGTTATTCATGGCTGGCAAAACAACATAAATAAGAAACATTACTTGGTTTGTAACAGATGAAGGGCATTTTCAGGCTGCAAACTTCATCCCACCATCTTCCAGAGTAAAATGATCCAGCAATACACTGATCACCTCTGTAATCATTGGGCTGACCATCTACCCAGTGTCGAAACAGAGAGGGGCTGCCATCAGACCACAGCCTTTCCCCATAGAGGCCAATCCAGACATTGCTGGCACCTATTAGGCGTCTGATCATTTCATTCTCGGTCTGATTTCGGATACTGGGAAGGAAAAAAAGTTATAAGCAACCATATTAAACTCATAATACAAGGAAAGAACCCTCAATTACATAAAATTGTTGATGTTTACGTCATCTTAGATGTTAAAAAAAGTCAAATCAACAAGAGGGATCATATTTCTCCAATTTTAGCTTCCCTTCATTGGCTTCCTGTTAAATCAAGAATAGAATTTAAAATTCTTCTTCTAACGTATAAAGCCCTTAATAATCAAGCTCCATCATATATCAGAGCTCTGATTACCCCGTATGTTCCTAACAGAGCACTTCGCTCTCAGACCGCAGGTCTGCTGGTGGTTCCTAGAGTCTCTAAAAGTAGAATGGGAGGCAGATCCTTTAGCTATCAGGCTCCTCTTCTGTGGAACCAACTCCCAGTTTTGGTCCGTGAGGCAGACACCCTGTCTACTTTTAAGACTAGGCTTAAAACTTTTCTTTTTGACAAAAAATATAACTAGTGACTCATGTTACTCTCAGCTACCTTTATAGTTTTACTGCTATAGGCTTAGGTTACTGGAGTATATCAGGATCTAATTTTCTCACTATATTGAGTTCTACTGTTCTTCAATTATGCATTATGTGTTGTCATTTCTGCTTTAACTTTCTGTTCTCTCTCTTTTCTCTTCATAGTAGGTACACCTGGTCTGGCGTTCTGTTAACTGTGACATCATCCAGAGAAGACGGCTCACCCGCTACTACCATCTAATGTAGAACAGATTACTAGATCAATGTGTGCTTCTGTGCTTTTTTGTTTCTCTTGTTGTGTCTCTGTTCTGTCTTCTGTAACCCCAGTCGGTCGAGGCAGATGACCGTTCATACTGAGCCCGGTTCTGCCGGAGGTTTTTTTTCCCCGTTAATGGGTGGTTTTTCTTCCCACTGTCGCTTTCATGCTTGCTCAGTATGAGGGATTGCAGCAAAGCCATGTACAATGCAGATGATTCTTCCTGTGGCTCTACGGTTCCCCAGGAGTGAATGCTGCTTGTCGGGACTTTGATGCAATCAACTGGTTTCCTTATATAGGAAATTTTTGACCAATCTGTATAATCTGACCCAATCTGTATAATATGATTGAACTTGACTTTGTAAAGTGCCTTGAGATGACATGTTTCATGATTTGGCGCTATATAAATAAAATTGAATTGAATTGAATTGAAATTATGTAAAAAAGAATGTTGAGAAAAAAGTTAGCCACAATATCACAGCAATTTAGTAGTATGGTCACAGCAAAACAGATTTATATATTTGTTTTTGTTACGGGCTTTTTGTTTGACTTATTTAACTCAGAAGTGTAATCAGCCAGATAAAGGGAAGCAGAGTATGAAAAAACACAAGAGATATCAGAAATACAGGAATACAACAGGAGTAATAGGAAGTAAATGCAACATAGTTAAGAAAAATAAATGCACTGCATTCAGCATTAAAGCGAAGCAGGAAGGAGGGATCACAAAAAGAAAGTAAATATGAAGAGATAATAAACATACTGAAAGCACAAAACCGAAGTCTAAAGTTTTATCCAAGTAGAATTTCTGAACAACAAACCACCTCTATGAAAAATTTTAAGCAATAACACATTATATAATCTTGTTATTACCTGGCCAGATCAACATAATGGGCCCTGCAGAATATCTGAGCATCTTTCCAGTTTAGTGAAATGCTACTGAGAACATAGAATGGTGATCCACCTACTATACCTGTAAATACATAGACAAAATATAAATACAACTAAAAGGAAATAATCTAATTTCATACTTAAAGTCTTTACTTAGGTTATACAATAACTTACCATTATAGCACACAAACCGCATCTCAAACGTGCACTGAGAGTCATCCCATCTGCCAATAGTGTCATCACTGGATCCATACATTCTAGTACAGTGCTGCTTTCCATATTGATCATCAGGCTGGTTACTATGCCAGTTCCTATAGGTGTATTCTCCAGGACCATAGAAGCTGCTGTCACTTAGGGACCATTTCCAGCTGTTAATACTGTCCTCATAGAGACCTATCCAAGCCCCGTCTAAATAAAAACATGGTAATTATATAAAAATAAACTGTAATGAAACATGCTGGTGAAGATTCTAAGCCATCCAGGTCATGGTCATTCCAAAAAAAGTAAAAAACAAAGCAACTGGACTTGTTATGCGTAGTATAAGACGTTTCGCTTCCTCTCCAGGAAGCTTTCTCAATTCAAAAAGTCTGGAGTAATGTGGAGTAATTGCCACATTACTTGTAATGGCTTAGATAACATGCAAATGTTATCTAAGCCATTACAAGGCCTTTGTTTGGCAATGGTATAAACCTTGTTAAGCGAAACGTCTTCTACTACGCATAACAAGTCCAGTTGCTTTGTTTTTTACTTTTTTTGGAATGTAATGAAACATGTTTATGGTAACATTAGACTTCCCCTAATAATGAAATAAGTGTTATCTACCCTATTGCAAATTAAAAACCCACCTCTATAGTCTGAGTTGGTCCTGAGAAAAGCAATAACATCATCTTGGTTTTCAATGGTGGCCAGATCAGTGTAGTCACGTCTGCAGACGCTCTGAGCATCTTTCCATGTCAGCGGAGAGTTCACAAAGTAGTACTGACAGCTTTGGGCAACACTGAGCAGCATCTCTGAAATAAAACCCATTCAGCTTTTACAGTGTCATACTACAGGCACTACATTCACCTTTGTAATTTGTTCCTTTCTCCAACTGTCCCTTCTGCTGAAAATGTCAGAAAAATGTGATGAAAAGGCATTTGACAAGCTGAGTTATTCTAGCATAATAAGAACTGCAGAGTTGTGTTTTGTTCAGAATTGGAGTCGCTCCCAATGTTCGCAATTGCCTCCTCGGGAAATCTTGACACCAAAATTAGCCCGGAACAGAATAAACAAAACTGGTTCATCCTTAGTTACAAATTCCAGATTTACTGAAATTACTACGTTCATCTTTCAAAAGGTTATATGCAGATATAGACAATGTCCAACCATCAAGTTAGGAAGGACTTCTATCTCCCAGAGTGGAACATGATTTGCTGCATAAATTGTGTATATTATCTGCAGAAAAAAATCTAAAAATCATGTTTGGATGAAGTTGTTAAAAAGATGTCAGTATCCGCACTAAAACAAGTCTCTTACCAGCACTTCCTAAAAAAAGCCGTTCAGTGAGTTAGAACCCACTGCCTCACAGAAAAAGCCAGATCCATACTTTAATTTATTGTGACAATTTAAATGTTTTTCCATAATGATAATAGTTATATTTTGAAAAACAAGGTGGAAGGTAGTAAAAAAGAAAAAAGAAAAAAAGAGAACACCACTTTGTTGTTTTTTTTGCAACAGGAGGGTCTGGTGCACTTCACAAAATAGATAACATAACATACTTTGCCTTTTTTCTTAGTTTTCCCTTGTACATAAATATTACGTTTATAAGCAAAAAACAAACAAACAAACAAAACAAAACAAAACAAAAAACCCCACAAGAAGTCAGAAAAAGAAAACAAAAGACACAAACCTGTGATCCCAAAGAAGATCAGCCTGTAATACATGTGTGAATGCTCGAGACAAAATAAAATATCTCTGAGAATATCTCCTAAATTCAAACAATGTGAATGTATTTAACAAGTAGACAAGCCATTGATAAGCATCAAAGCTGCATGGAACACCTTTAGAAAGCTTCGGTGCTTTTAAAGTATCACAGATGGGTGTGGCTTTTGAAGAATAACTGACGGTGTGTTGTGGAAAATTTTATTGATGTATGTAACTCGGATCATATCTTATCTGCATGCACCTGCATAACTTTCACGTGTGAAAGAAGCTCCCATGCTTACAGATTTACTACTGTGTTTCCACATTAAGGACACAGAGAGGAATTGAGTTAGATAGGAACAGGATCGTACCAGTGGCTGCACTCCTCTAAGATTACTCCCACTTTCTATGTGAACCCCGAATGTATAAACGTTTAGCGTGTTCTTTTTCTCTCGCTCTGTTTCCTGACTGCGTTGGGGGACATAGACATTCAAACGCTCATGCCTTTGAATTAAATAACTTACAAAGACAAAGATGCATCTTTTCTTTTCACATGATTAAAAATTTGTTGTGTGCTCACTTAATTGATAATTATTAATATCCACTACAATTTGCCATTGTCGGCAGGATCCGGCGCACCAGGAGGACTGCGTGGTGAGGCCTGAAGACTTCAGTCCACCTACGTTGACAAAAAGGGGAGTCCTGTAACCCGCCCGCAGCTCCTGGCCAATTAGATCTGAATCCAAAAAAACTCGGTGATGATTCCTGGGTGAGATACTACTCTAAACCATTTTATTGCACATTAACCATCATCTCATAATACTTAGCTAATTTCGCAGAGTTGGTGGAGTGGGAAAATCAGCGCGAGGGCCTCATCCTGTCAGGAGAACAGGGCCGGTCTATTGGCGAAAATAGGACCCGGTCTATTGGTAACAATAGGACCAAGCGAAACAAAGGGTTTTGCAGGTGGTTTTAGCATTTCTACGCCTCATAAAGGAGAAAGCAAGGATGGGCAGACGTGCCGCGTGTAGAGAAAAAGGTTCAGGAACCTCAAAGGCCTCGGGGGTGCCTCCAGACTCTACAATATATACAATTACGAGAGGGGAAGGTGGAGATAATTGTGTTTAATGTGCTTTAATTTGGGAAGATAACTTTGTTTTACAGGAGGGGGAACTTTGAGTATAAATCAGTTTAATAAGGTGAAAAAGCTGATGGATGGAGACCGGGAGAAAAATAAAAATAAGAAAAAGATTAAATAAAAGATTTAGATCTGAGGGAAAGATAAATAAAGCCTTGCAATGAATTTCTGAACTGAAACAGAGGGCAGGGGAAAATATTTATCTGGGGACATGGTTAACAGGCGAGACAATGCTGGTCCATCCATTTTCCAACACGCTTATCCCTGTAGGAGTCGCAAGGGGTGCTGGTGCCTATCTCCAGCTCTCAATGGGCGAGAGGCGGGTACACCCTGGACAGGGCAACACAAAGGCAAACAACCAACAACCAATCTGTGCTTCTTTCTGTTGTCTTTGAATTGTGATACAAACTGTGGCTTTCAAACATTTCTGTCAGTGGCTGTGTTCTTTAACGTCAGTTTATTTTACCTCAAATGTATGAGACATCATGAGGAGCAACTACTGACAGGGCAGCAAGCTGACTTTGTAAAAATTTACATAATGTGATGTGCTTAGACATTGCACCTGTTTAGTAGGGAAATCACTTCATTAGTTATCCCTTGTGTAAACTTAATGGGTTATTCATGGCTGGCAAAACAACATAAATAAGATACATTACTTGGTTTGTAACAGACGAATGGCAGTTCCAGGCTGCAAACTTCATCCCACCATCTTCCAGAGTAAAATGATCCAGCAATACACTGATCACCAGTGGGATCATTGGGCTGACCATCTACCCAGTGTCGAAACAGAGAGGGGCTGCCATCAGACCACAGCTTTTCCCTATAGAGGCCAATCCAGACATTGCTGGCACCTATTATGCGTCTGATTATCTCATTCTCGGCCTGATTTCGGATACTGGGAAGGAAAAAAAGTTAAAAGCAATCATATTAAACTCATAATACAAGGAAAGAACCCTCAATTACATAAAATTGTTGATGTTTACGTCATCTTAGATGTTAAAAAAAGTCAAATTATGTAAAAAAGAATGTTGAGAAAAAAGTTAGCCACAATATCACAGCAATTTAGTAGTATGGTCACAGCAAAACAGATTTATATATTTGTTTTTGTTACGGGCTTCTTGTTTGACTTATTTAACTCAGAAGTGTAATCAGCCAGATAAAGGGAAGTAGAGTATGAAAAAACACAAGAGATATCAGAAATACAGGAATACAACAGGAGTAATAGGACGTAAATGCAACATAGTTAAGAAAAATAAATGCACTGCATTCAGCATTAAAGCGAAGCAGGAAGGAGGGATCACAAAAAGAAAGTAACTATGAAGAGATAATAAACATACTGAAAGCACAAAACCGAAGTCTAAAGTTTTATCCAAGTAGAATTTCTGAACAACAAACCACCTCTATGAAAAATTTTAAGCAATAACACATTATATAATCTTGTTATTACCTGGCCAGATCAACATAATGGGTCCTGCAGAATATCTGAGCATCATTCCAGTTTAGTGAAATGCTACTGACAACATAGGATGGTGATCCACCTACTGTACCTGTAAATACATAGACAAAATATAAATACCACTAAAAGGAAATAATCTAATTTCATACTTAAAGTCTTTACTTAGGTTATACAATAACTTACCATTATAGCACACAAACTGTGTTATGACGTCGTCGCACCGAGAGTCATCCCATGTGCCACTAGGGTACATGTTATTGCTGTTTCCATACATTCTAGTACAGTGCTGCTGTCCATATTGATCATTGGGCTCGCCATCTTGCCAGTTTCTATAGGTGTATTCTCCAGGACCATAGAAGCTGCTGTCACTTAGGGACCATTTCCAGCTGTTAATACTGTCATCATAGAGACCTATCCAAGCCCCGCCTAAATAAAAACATGGTAATTATATAAAAATAAACTGTAATGAAACATGCTGGTGAAGATTCTAAGTCATCCAGGTCATGGCCATTCCAAAAAAAGTAAAAAACAAAGCAACTGGACTTGTTATGCGTAGTATAAGACGTTTCGCTTCCTCTCCAGGAAGCTTTCTCAATTCAAAAAGTCTGGAGTAATGTGGAGTAATTGCCACATTACTTGTAATGGCTTAGATAACATGCAAGTGTTATCTAAGCCATTACAAGGCCTTTGTTTGGCAATGGTATACACCTTGTTAAGCGAAACGTCTTCTACTAAGCATAACAAGTCCAGTTGCTTTGTTTTTTACTTTTTTTGGAATGTAATGAAACATGTTTATGGTAACATTAGACTTCCCCTAATAATGAAATAAGTGTTATCTACCCTACTGCAAATTAAAAACCCACCTCTATAGTCTGAGTTGGTCCTGAGAAAAGCAATAACATCATCTTGGTTTTCAATGGTGGCCAGATCAGTGTAGTCACGTCTGCAGACGCTCTGAGCATCTTTCCATGTCAGCCGAGAGTTCACAAAGTAGTACTGACGGCTTTGGGCACAGGCAACACTGAGCAGCATCCCTGAAATAAAACCCATTCAGCTTTTACAGCATCATACTACAGGTACTACATTCACCTTTGTCATTTGTTCCTTTCTCCAACTGTCCCTTCTGCTGAAAATGTCAGCAAAATGTGATGAAAAAGCATTTGACAAGCTGAGTTATTCTAGCATAATAAGAACTGCAGAGTTGTGTTTTGTTCAGAATTGGAGTCACTCCCAATGTTGGCAATTGCCTCCTCGGGAAATCTTGACACCAAAATCAGCCCGGAACAGAATAAACAAAACTGGTTCATCCTTAGTTACAAATTCCAGATTTACTGAAATTACTACGTTCATCTTTCAAAAGGTTATATGCAGATATAAACAATGTCCAACCATCAAGTTAGGAAGGACTTCTATCTCCCAGAGTGGAACATGATTTGCTGCATAAATTGTGTATATTATCTGCAGAAAAAAATCTAAAAATCATGTTTGGATGAAGTTGTTAAAAAGATGTCAGTATCCGCACTAAAACAAGTCTCTTATACCAGCACTTCCTAAAAAAAGCCGTTCAGTGAGTTAGAACCCACTGCCTCACAGAAAAAGCCAGATCCATACTTTAATTTATTGTGACAATTTAAATGTTTTTCCATAATGATAATAGTTATATTTTGAAAAACAAGGTGGAAGCTAGTAAAAAAGAAAAGAAAAAAAGAGAACACCACTTTGTTGTTTTTTTTGCAACAGGAGGGTCTGGTGCACTTCACAAAATAGATAACATAACATACTTTGCCTTTTTTCTTAGTTTTCCCTTGTACATAAATATTACGTTTATAAGCAAAAAACAAACAAACAAACAAACAAAACAAAACAAAAAACCCCACAAGAAGTCAGAAAAAGAAAACAAAAGACACAAACCTGTGATCCCAAAGAGGATCAGCCTGTAATCCATGTGTGAATGCTCGAGACAAAATAAAATATCCCTGAGAATATCTTCTAAATTCAAACAATGTGAATGTATTTAACAAGTAGACAAGCCATTGATAAGCATCAAAGCTGCATGGAACACCTTTGGAAAGCTTCGGTGCTTTTAAAGTATCACAGATGGGTGTGGCTTTTGAAGAATAACTGACGGTGTGTTGTGGAAAATTTTATTGATGTATGTAACTCGGATCATATCTTATCTGCATGCACCTGCATAACTTTCACGTGTGAAATAAGCTCCCATGCTTACAGATTTACTGTTGTGTTTCCACATTAAGGACACAGAGAAGAGTTATTTTAGATAGGAACTGGATCGTACCAGTGGCTGCACTCCTCTAAGATTACTCCCACTTTCTATGTGAACCCCGAATGTATAAACGTTTAGCGTGTTCTTTTTCTCGTTGCTCTGTGTCCTGACTGCGTTGGGGGACAGAGACATTCAGACGCTCATGCCTTTGAATTAAATAACTTACAAAGACAAAGATGCATCTTTTCTTTTGACTTGATTAAAAATTAGTTGTCCATCCATCCATGTGTGCTCACTTAATTGATAATTATTAATATCCACTACAATTTGCCATTGTCGGCAGGATCCGGCGCACCAGGAGGACTGTGTGGTGAGGCCTGAAGACTTCAGTCCACCTACGTTGACAAAAAGGGAGTCCTGTAACCCGCCCGCAGCTCCTGGTCAATTAGATCTAAATCCAAAAAAACTCGGTGACGATTCCTGGGTGAGACACTACTCTAAACCATTTTATTGCACATTAACCATCATTTCCTAGTACTTAGTTAATTTCGCAGAGTTGGTGGAGTGGGAAAATCAGCGCGAGGGCCTGACCCTGTCAGGAGAACAGGGCCGGTCTATTGGCGAAAATAGGACCCGGCCTATTTGTAACAATAGGACCAAGCGAAACAAAGGGTTTTGTGGGTGGTTTTAGCATTTCTAGGCTTCATAAAGGAGAAAGCAAGGATGGGCAGACGTGCCGCCTGTAGAGAAAAAGGTTCAGGAACCTCAAAGGCCTCGGGGGTGCCTCCAGACTCTACAATATATACAATCATGAGAGGGAAAGGTGGAGATAATTGTGTTTAATGTGCTTTAATTTGGGAAGATAACTTTGTTTTCCACGAGGGGAAACTTTGAGTATAAATCAGTTTAATAAGGAGAAAAAGCTTTTGGATGGAGACCGGGAGAAAAATAAAAATAAGAAAAAGATTAAATAAAAGATTTAGATCTGAGGGAAAGATAAATAAAGCCTTGCAATGAATTTCTGAACTGAAACAGAGGGCAGGGGAAAATATTTATCTGGGGACATGGTTAACAGGCGAGACAATGCTGGTCCATCCATTTTCCAACACGCTTATCCCTGTAGGAGTCGCAAGGGGTGCTGGTGCCTATCTCCAGTTCTCAATGGGCAAGAGGCGGGTACACCCTGGACAGGGCAACACAAAGGCAAACAACCATTCTAACACACCAAAGGAGAATTTAGAGAGGCTAATTAACCTAACAGTTATGTTTTTGGACTGTGGGAGGAAGCCAGAGTACCTGGAGAGAACCCACGCATGCACAGGGAGAACATGCAAACTCCATGCAGAAAGGCCCAGGGTCAGAGTCAACCCACTCTACAGCATGCGAACCGAGGCAAGGCTGGAGACCGAGGTGAGCTCAGCAAGCAGGGAGGCCCCCGCGGAGCAGCAGGTGGATAACTCTGGGAGGACCCATTCACTCCCAAGAGAGAGCAGCCACAAGAGTAATTTCAAAGCCAGAACTGGACTGAACTCTCCTTTTATTTGCACCTCTTTAGTTTTCACATGACAAAGAAATGGGAAATAGCGAGTAAACAAAGGAAGGACAGATTCATCAATTTCCCATGCCAGAGGTGGCCTGAGCAAATGAACCCCAGCTGGTGTTTAGACCAAGGACTGCAACTGACACCCAGGCCAGCGCAGCCCTCCTGTTTGCTGCAAAAATTTAAACTTTGTATGGAGACTACACTTTACAGATGCCCATTATCTTATTTTACCTGTAGTTCTGGAAACCACAGCAAAATGGAGCCATGTTTATATATATTTTTTTCCTTATATATAGAATTTAAAATTCTTCTTCTAACGTATAAAGCCCTTAATAATCATATCCATCATATATCAGAGCTCTGATTACCCCGTATGTTCCTAACAGAGCCCTTCGCTCTCAGACTGCATGTCTGCTGGTGGTTCCTAGAGTCTCTAAAAGTAGAATGGGAGGCAGATCCTTTAGCTATTAGGCTTATTTTTCTCACTCTGCTGAGTTCTCCTACTGTTCTCCAGTTTGCATTGTTTGTTGTTATTTCATCTTTTAACTTTTGTTCTCTGTCATTTTTTGTCTTCATAGTAGGTCCACCTGGTCTGACGTTCTGTTAACTGTGACATCATCCAGAGAAGACAGATCACCTGCTATTACCATCTAACGTAGAACAGATTACTGGATCAATGTGTGCTGCTCTGTCTTCTGTAACCCCAGTCGGTCGAGGCAGATGACCGTTTATATTGAGCCTGGTTCTGCTGGAGGTTTTTCCTTCTCGCTAATGGGTGGTTTTTCTTTCCACTGTCGCTTCATGCTTGCTTAGTATGAGGGATTGCAGCAAAGCCATGGACAATGCAGACGACTCTCCCTGTGGCTCTACGCTTCTCCAGGAGTGAATGCTGCTTGTCGGGACTTTGAAGCAATCAACTGCTTTCCTTATAAAGGAAATTTTTGACTAATCTGTATAATATGATTGATTTTGACTTTGTAAAGTGCCTCGAGATGACATGTTTCATTAATTGGCGCTATATAAATAAAATTGAATTGAATTGAATTATATCTGTCCTGATTTATCCCAACTGTTTCCAATAAACCTCAAATGAATAAATTCACAACTCAGAGAAAAGGCTAACCAGTGTCAAAGAAAACTCAAGGTACAAGAAATTTGGGAGAATCTTTAACTTTGTACTCCTCTAGAACTATTTTTTTTTACATGTTGGTACTGTCAATGCTAACCTTATCGACAGCCAGCTCTTTTAATAGGAATCACACAGGCCATCTGACAGACAGATCTTTGAAATGCGTCTTTTTTCCAAACCTTGAATAAATACCAGTTTCGATCAAATCTAGATTAGTGTACCCAGGGACTTTAAGTGTTTTGCTTTCTTTGACATTGTGTGGTTTGTAGCAGAGAATCATATTTATATTCTGAGCAGAGGGCATTTGTGACACAAAGCAAAAATAAAGCGGAATGCTCCCGCTTGTAGTTGCAGGCATGTTTACACAAGAAAATAATTAGTGTTATTGCTTTGTGAAGGTGATGCGCATGAAAAAATTGTCTAATAATGCAGTGCAATCTGTATAGATGAAATGTTGACTGAAATCCAGATACAAATTTAAAACATAAAGCACAGAAATTGTTCTGTTTGAGACAAACTAAAGTCACATGACTAATAGAGATTTTTATCACCCTGTCAGCTTTCAACCTTTTTGTCATGACACAGGCCGGATTAAGACAATGTTTACTTTTTATAAATCTCAGAGTTCAGGTATGGATCTTCAGGTTTTGTTGGATTAAACAGAGAAATAGCTTTTAGTAATGCTAATCATGTGAATTTGCTAATTTAAAATGCTAAATTTACGCATAATCTTGTTTTTATTTAAAATCTTGCCCTACAGCAACTCCTCTCTCACACACTTGCTGTGTGACGTCGTCTTTCTGTATAAGCAGAGACTGCTCACTACAGGAGGGTTAGAGGACAGCATTTTATGAGATTATATCTTCTTGTTGGTGCATCTAAAATTCCAGGTTTACAGAGCAAGACTAAGGAGAGACAGACAGGCTCTGTTTGCCATAGTCGACGTGCTTGAAAGAAGTTCGACTGGACAGCCTGTGTGGTTTTACAGCAGCTTGTGTTTTTTTCTCATATCTCTGCGACGCTGCAGGGGAAATTTGTCCAGATGCAAATTTAAAGGAACACCAGATGAACACTAACCCTGTCATTATTATATATGTTTTGCATCGAACAACTGCAGGTCATTCTTCGTAAACATGCATTAGCAAACCATAATTTCCATCAGCACAATCTCCTAGTAAAGATGAAGGAGATTGTACCAGTACCAGTGATACCTGCAAGCAGTGATACCTGCAAGCAGTGATACCTGCAAGCACGTTCTGGTTCTCAAGAGGTGCCAAGATATTGCTACAAGTGGCAGCAGATAGAGGGATAAAAGGAGGGGACCAAGAATAGATCCCTGTGGCAGAAGAGCACTTCAGGAAGATGCGTTATCAATCATAACAGTGAAATATTTGTCTATCAGATAGGATCTAAACCATTTAAGCTCTGAACCGTGCTACAAACATAGTGGTAAACTATGTTTGTAGCACTTTGGAGCAGTTGGTAGCATTGTTACCTTGGTAAATGGTAAATGGCTTGTACTTGTACAGCGCTTTTTAACTAGTCTCGATGACCTCCAAAGCGCTTTACACTGCAGTTTTAGTCATTCACCCATTCACACACACATTCACACCCTGACGGTGGTGAGCTATGTTAGTAGCTACAGCTGCCCTGGGGCAGACTGACAGAGGCGAGGCTGCAATACAACGGCGCCACCGGGCCCTCTGACAACTGCCAGCAGGCAATACGGGTAAAGTGTCTTGCCCAAAGACACAACGCCGGAGACGGTCAGAGCGGGGGGTCGAACCTTGCAACAAAAAGTCCCTGGGTATGAAATTGCCTTTGAGTAGTTCTGCATGGAGTTTGTAAGTTTTGCCTGTGCATACGTGGGTTTTCACAGGACACTTTTATTTAATATCACGGTCCAAAAATAAAACTGTTGGGTTGATTGGTCTCTCTAAATTGCCCTCAAGGTGGGGGGTGTCCTTACATGCTTTCTCCCAAATACTGCGGGGGCCCCCACACTGAACAGGCGGGTGTGGAAAATGGATGGATAGATTATTTAGCAAGTCTCATCATAAGCAGACTACAGGTCAGGAGTTTGTAGTCTAACACTGTTTAAGTGATTTTTTGTCTGTCATTTTCGGTTCCAGGAAGTCAAAAACTAATTCAAATATCCACACAGACAAATGCTTCATTACAAGTTAAAGTTGGGAACAGTTCCAGGACTAAAACGGAGGCCCAGTAGAGATGAATGAAGGACTTTGTGTTTCAGAAAAGCAATAATTGTCAGAAGCAGTCAGGCAGGATAAAAAGTTTGTTTAATTAACATACTTTTTCCATAAAGTCAGCCTTGTTTTTTTTTTTTTTTTTTTTTTTTTTTTGCTGCAGCTCACATTGATCTGTTATGCAAACTTCAAATGTTCATTGCAGAAATAGTTCAGTATGAGCCCAGCAGTTGTAAATTGATTATTGCAGAAAATGGGATTCTCAGCCTGGTGGCATCCACACAAAAGGTGAGGATTAAAAGCGATGTGGCAACGACAAGCTAAAACATTTTACCAGTGACCACTGAAAGCTCTGCTCCGCGGCTGCTGCTGCACAGAGAAGAGCAATGCTTCCAGCATGGAAAATCAGCTTTTTGAGTAAGAAAAACAGAATCCACAATTATCATCAATAATTCAATCTTTTCTTTTTCAACTCTGTAGCTTCCGCGCCTCTATTGTTGAGGCGGCTAGTCGGAGCTGTGGCCACAAGGTTGTCGATGCATGTCGAACCCTCGAACCCGCTGGTGGACACCGGCGGTGAGGGAAGCCGTCAAGCTGAAGAAGGAGTCCTATCGGGCTTTATTGGCCTGTGGGACTCCGGAAGCAGCTGATGTGTACCGGTAGTCAAAGCGGCAGGCGGCTCGGCTGGTCGCCGAAGCAACTCTCGGGCGTGGGAAGAGTTCGGAGAGGCCATGGAGAAAGACTTCCGTACGGCTTCAAAGCTACTCTGGTCCACTGTCCGGCGTCTCAGGATGGGGAAGCAGTGCAGTACCAACACTGTTTATAGTGGGGGTGGTGTGCTGCTGACCTCGATTCGGGACGTTGAGCGCCGGTGGGCGGAATACTTCGAAGACCTCCTTAATCCCACCAACACGTCTTCCATTGCGGAAGCAGAGCCCGGGGACGCTGGGTCGGGTTCTCCCATCTCTGGGCCTGAGGTTGCCGAGGTTGTTAAAAAGCTCCTCGGTGGCAAGGCCCCGGGGGTGGAAGAGATTCGCCCTGAGTACCTTAAGGCTATGGATGTTGTGGGGCTGTGTTGGTTAACGCGGCTCTGCAGCATTGCGTGGACATCGGGGGCGGTTCCCCTGGATTGGCAGACTGGGGCGGTGGTCCCCTTATTTAAAAAGGGGGACCGGAGAGTGTGTTCCAACTACAGAGGAAACACACTCTTAAGCCTCCCTGGTAAGGTCTATTCGGGGGTTCTGGAAAGGAGGGTCCGTCGGATAGTCGAATCTCGGATTCAGGAAGAGCAGTGTGGTTTTCGTCCTGGCCGTGGAACACTGGACCAGCTCTACACCCTCAGCAGGATTCTGGAGGGGGCATGGGAGTTTGCCCAACCAGTCTACATGTGCTTTGTGGATCTGGAGAAGGCATTCGACCGTGTCCCCCGAGGGATCCTGTGGGGGGTACTCCGGGAGTATGGAATACCGGACCCTTTAATAAGGGCTGTCAGGTCTCTGTACGACCGGTGTCAGAGTCTGGTCCGCATTGCCGGCAGTAAGTCGGACTCATTTCCGGTGAGAGTTGGACTCCGCCAAGGTTGCCCTTTGTCACCGATTCTGTTCATAACTTTTATGGATAGAATTTCTAGGTGGAGCCAAGGTGTTGAGGGGATCCGTTTTGGTGGCCTTAGGATTGCGTCTCTGCTATTCGCGGATGAAGTGGTCCTATTGGCTTTATCAGGGCGTGATCTACAGCTCTCACTGGAGCGGTTCGCAGCCGAGTGCGAAGCGGCTTGGATGAGAATCAGTGCCTCCAAATCCAAGACCATGGTCTTGAGTCGGAAAAGGGTAGAGTGCCTTCTCCGGGTTGGGGAGGATGTGCTGCTCCTAGTGGAGGAGTTTAAGTATCTTGGGGTCTTGTTCACGAATGGGGGGAAGATGGAGCGGGAGATCTACAGGCGAATTGGTGTGGCGTCTGCTGTGAAGCGGGCGCTGTACCGGTCCGTTGTGGTGAAGAGAGAGCTGAGCCAAAAGGCGAAGCTCTTGATTTACCGATCGATCTGCGTTCCTACCCTCATCTATGGTCACGAGCTTCAGGTCTTGACTTAAGGAACGAGATCCCGGATTCAAGCGACCGAAATGAGTTTTCTCCGTAGTCTGTCTGGGCTCTCCCTTAGAGATAGGGTGAGGAGCTCAGTCATCTGGGGAGGACTCAGAGTAGAGCCGCTGCTCCTCCACGTCCAGAGGAGCCAGTCAAGGTGGCTCGGGAATCTGGTCAGGATGCCTTCTGGACGCCTCCCTGGTGAGGTGTTCCGGGCATGTCCCACCGGGAGGAGGCCCAGGGGAAGACCCAGGACACGCTGGAGGGACTATGTCTCTCGGCTGGCCTGGGATCGCCTTGGGATTCCCCCGGAGGAGCTGGTCCAAGTGGCTGGGGAGAGGGACGTCTGGGCCTCTCTACTGAAGCTGCTACCCCCGCGACCCGACCCCGGATAAGCGGAAGACGATGGATGGATGGATGGATTCATAATCAAACAGGTTTCTGGCATAACAGAATTTAATTTTGGGGTCTGCTAAGTTTTACATTGAAATACCTAAAAAAAGAATTGTTAATTTAGTTACTGTTGTTTTCTATATAAGACCTAACCTCACTTTTTTTGTAAGTATTTTGCATTAAAACCTATTTTCTTTCAACTTAAACTGAAGGTTTTTCATTTCTAGTTTTAGGTTTACTTGTTTTTTGAGATTTCATGGATCTTACCAGAACACCCCGGTAATCTGAAGTCACAACAATCAAAATTACATTTATCACAGAAAGAAAAACAACAACAGATAAAGCGTTATTGTACATTTAAGATGGGCTTAAAAGTCGCCCACTTGTAAAGACCAAGAGAACCAGCGTGTAGGCCATAACTTAACAACAAAACTTCCATCCATCCATTTTCTGACCTGCTTAATCCTTTATGGGTCACAAGGGGTGCTGGTGCCTATCTCCAGCATTAACTGGTTAAGAGGCGGGTACACCCTGGACAGGTCACCAGTCTGTCGCAGGGCAACACAGAGACAGACAGGACAAACAACCATTCTTGCACAAACTCACACCTAAGGAGAATTTAGAGAGGCCAATTAACCTAACAGTCATGTTTTTAAACTGTGGGAGGAAGCTGGAGTACCCAGAAAGAACCCACGCATGCACAGGGAGAACATGCAAACTCCATGCAGAAAGGCCCAGGGTTGGATTTGAACCCAGAACCCTCTTGCTGCAAGGCAACCACTGCACCACTGTGCAGCCCACACGGCATGATAACGATTGACAACAAAACTTAGCAACAATAATCAAGCCAACATCGGAAAAATTAGCAAGGTAACAATGCTAATGACCTCCAAAGCGCTTTACACAGCAGTTTTAGTCATTCACCCATTCACACACACATTCACACCCTGACGGTGGTGAGCTATGTTAGTAGCTACAGCTGCCCTGGGGCAGACTGACAGAGGCGAGGCTGCAATACAACGGCGCCACCGGGCCCTCTGACAACCGCCAGCAGGCAATACGGGTAAAGTGTCTTGCCCAAGGACACAACGCCGGAGACGGTCAGAGCGGGGGGTCGAACCTTGCAACAAAAAGTCCCTGGGTATGAAATTGCCTTTGAGTAGTTCTGCATGGAGTTTGCAAGTTTTGCCTGTGCATACGTGGGTTTTCACAGGAAACTTTTATTTAATATCACGGTCCAAAAATAAAACTCTTGGGTTGATTGGTCTCTCTAAATTGCCCTCAAGGTGGGGGGTGTCCTTACATGCTTTCTCCCAAATACTGCGGGGGCCCCCACACTGAACAGGCGGGTGTGGAAAATGGATGGATAGATTATTTAGCAAGTCTCATCATAAGCAGACTACAGGTCAGGAGTTTGTAGTCTAACACTGTTTAAGTGATTTTTTGTTTGTCATATTCTGTTCCAGGAAGTCAAAAACTAATTTATATATCCACACTGACAAATGCTTCATCACAAGTTAAAGCTTGGAACAGTTCCAGGACTAAAACGGAGGCCCAGTACAGATGAATGAAGGACTTTGTGTTTCAGAAAAGCAATAATTGTCAGAAGCAGTCAGGCAGGATAAACAGTTTGTTTAATTAACATACTTTTTCCATAAAGTCAGCCTTGTTTTTTTTTTTTTTTTTTTTTTTTTTGCTGCAGCTCACATTGATCTGTTATGCAAACTTCAAATGTTCATTGCAGAAATAGTTCAGTATGAGCCCAGCAGTTGTAAATTGATTATTGCAGAAAATGGGATTCTCAGCCTGGTGGCATCCACACAAAAGGTGAGGATTAAAAGCGATGTGGCAACGACAAGCTAAAACATTTTACCAGTGACCACTGAAAGCTCTGCTCCGCGGCTGCTGCTGCACAGAGAAGAGCAATGCTTCCAGCATGGAAAATCAGCTTTTTGAGTAAGAAAAACAGAATCCACAATTATCATCAATAATTCAATCTTTTCTTTTTCAACTCTGTAGCTTCCGCGCCTCTATTGTTGAGGTGGCTAGTCGGAGCTGTGGCCATAAGGTTGTCGATGCATGTCGAACCCTCGAACCCGCTGGTGGACACCGGCGGTGAGGGAAGCCGTCAGGCTGAAGAAGGAGTCCTATCGGGCTTTATTGGCCTGTGGGACTCCGGAAGCAGCTGATGTGTACCGGTAGTCAAAGCGGCAGGCGGCTCGGCTGGTCGCCGAAGCAACTCTCGGGCGTGGGAAGAGTTCGGAGAGGCCATGGAGAAAGACTTCCGTACAGCTTCAAAGCTACTCTGGTCCACTGTCCGGCGTCTCAGGATGGGGAAGCAGTGCAGTACCAACACTGTTTATAGTGGGGGTGGTGTGCTGCTGACCTCGATTCGGGACGTTGAGCGCCGGTGGGCGGAATACTTCGAAGACCTCCTTAATCCCACCAACACGTCTTCCATTGCGGAAGCAGAGCCCGAGGACGCTGGGTTGGGTTCTCCCATCTCTGGGCCTGAGGTTGCCGAGGTTGTTAAAAAGCTCCTCGGTGGCAAGGCCCCGGGGGTGGAAGAGATTCGCCCTGAGTACCTTAAGGCTATGGATGTTGTGGGGCTGTGTTGGTTAACGCGGCTCTGCATGCATTGCGTGGACATCGGGGGCGGTTCCCCTGGATTGGCAGACTGGGGCGGTGGTCCCCTTATTTAAAAAGGGGGACCGGAGAGTGTGTTCCAACTACAGAGGAATCACACTCTTAAGCCTCCCTGGTAAGGTCTATTCAGGGGTTCTGGAAAGGAGGGTCCGTCTGATAGTCGAATCTCGGATTCAGGAAGAGCAGTGTGGTTTTCGTCCTGGCCGTGGAACACTGGACCAGCTCTACACCCTCAGCAGGATTCTGGAGGGGGCATGGGAGTTTACCCAACCAGTCTACATGTGCTTTGTGGATCTGGAGAAGGCATTCGACCGTGTCCCCCGAGGGATCCTGTGGGGGTACTCCGGGAGTATGGAATACCGGACCCTTTAATAAGGGCTGTCAGGTCTCTGTACGACCGGTGTCAGAGTCTGGTCCGCATTGCCGGCAGTAAGTCGGACTCGTTTCCAGTGAGAGTTGGACTCCGCCAAGGTTGCCCTTTGTCACCGATTCTGTTCATAACTTTTATGGATAGAATTTCTAGGCGGAGCCAAGGTGTTGAGGGGATCCGTTTTGGTGGCCTTAGGATTGCGTCTCTGCTATTCGCGGATGATGTGGTCCTATTGGCTTTATCAGGGCGTGATCTACAGCTCTCACTGGAGCGGTTCGCAGCCGAGTGCGAAGCGGCTTGGATGAGAATCAGTGCCTCCAAATCCAAGACCATGGTCTTGAGTCGGAAAAGGGTAGAGTGCCTTCTCCGGGTTGGGGAGGATGTGCTGCTCCTAGTGGAGGAGTTTAAGTATCTTGGGGTCTTGTTCACGAATGGGGGGAAGATGGAGCGGGAGACCTACAGGCGAATTGGTGTGGCGTCTGCTGTGAAGCGGGCGCTGTACCGGTCCGTTGTGGTGAAGAGAGAGCTGAGCCAAAAGGCGAAGCTCTTGATTTACCGATCGATCTGCGTTCCTACCCTCATCTATGGTCACGAGCTTCAGGTCTTGACTTAAGGAACGAGATCCCGGATTCAAGCGACCGAAATGAGTTTTCTCCGTAGTCTGTCTGGGCTCTCCCTTAGAGATAGGGTGAGGAGCTCAGTCATCTGGGGAGGACTCAGAGTAGAGCCGCTGCTCCTCCACGTCCAGAGGAGCCAGTCAAGGTGGCTCGGGAATCTGGTCAGGATGCCTTCTGGACGCCTCCCTGGTGAGGTGTTCCGGGCATGTCCCACCGGGAGGAGGCCCAGGGGAAGACCCAGGACACGCTGGAGGGACTATGTCTCTCGGCTGGCCTGGGATCGCCTTGGGATTCCCCCGGAGGAGCTGGTCCAAGTGGCTGGGGAGAGGGACGTCTGGGCCTCTCTACTGAAGCTGCTACCCCCGCGACCCGACCCCGGATAAGCGGAAGACGATGGATGGATGGATGGATTCATAATCAAACAGGTTTCTGGCATAACAGAATTTAATTTTGGGGTCTGCTAAGTTTTACATTGAAATACCTAAAAAAAGAATTGTTAATTTAGTTACTGTTGTTTTCTATATAAGACCTAACCTCACTTTTTTTGTAAGTATTTTGCATTAAAACCTATTTTCTTTCAACTTAAACTGAAGGTTTTTCATTTCTAGTTTTAGGTTTACTTGTTTTTTGAGATTTCATGGATCTTACCAGAACACCCCGGTAATCTGAAGTCACAACAATCAAAATTACATTTATCACAGAAAGAAAAACAACAACAGATAAAGCGTTATTGTACATTTAAGATGGGCTTAAAAGTCGCCCACTTGTAAAGACCAAGAGAACCAGCGTGTAGGCCATAACTTAACAACAAAACTTCCATCCATCCATTTTCTGACCTGCTTAATCCTTTATGGGTCACAAGGGGTGCTGGTGCCTATCTCCAGCATTAACTGGTTAAGAGGCGGGTACACCCTGGACAGGTCACCAGTCTGTCGCAGGGCAACACAGAGACAGACAGGACAAACAACCATTCTTGCACAAACTCACACCTAAGGAGAATTTAGAGAGGCCAATTAACCTAACAGTCATGTTTTTAAACTGTGGGAGGAAGCTGGAGTACCCAGAAAGAACCCACGCATGCACAGGGAGAACATGCAAACTCCATGCAGAAAGGCCCAGGGTTGGATTTGAACCCAGAACCCTCTTGCTGCAAGGCAACCACTGCACCACTGTGCAGCCCACACGGCATGATAACAATTGACAACAAAACTTGGCAACAATAATCAAGCCAACATCGGAAAAATTAGCAAGGTAACAATGCTAATGACCTCCAAAGCGCTTTACACAGCAGTTTTAGTCATTCACCCATTCACACACACATTCACACCCTGACGGTGGTGAGCTATGTTAGTAGCTACAGCTGCCCTGGGGCAGACTGACAGAGGCGAGGCTGCAATACAACGGCGCCACCGGGCCCTCTGACAACCGCCAGCAGGCAATACGGGTAAAGTGTCTTGCCCAAGGACACAACGCCGGAGACGGTCAGAGCGGGGGGTCGAACCTTGCAACAAAAAGTCCCTGGGTATGAAATTGCCTTTGAGTAGTTCTGCATAGAGTTTGCAAGTTTTGCCTGTGCATACGTGGGTTTTCACAGGAAACTTTTATTTAATATCACGGTCCAAAAATAAAACTCTTGGGGTGATTGGTCTCTCTAAATTGCCCTCAAGGTGGGGGGTGTCCTTACATGCTTTCTCCCAAATACTGCGGGGGCCCCCACACTGAACAGGCGGGTGTGGAAAATGGATGGATAGATTATTTAGCAAGTCTCATCATAAGCAGACTACAGGTCAGGAGTTTGTAGTCTAACACTGTTTAAGTGATTTTTTGTTTGTCATATTCTGTTCCAGGAAGTCAAAAACTAATTTATATATCCACACTGACAAATGCTTCATCACAAGTTAAAGCTTGGAACAGTTCCAGGACTAAAACGGAGGCCCAGTACAGATGAATGAAGGACTTTGTGTTTCAGAAAAGCAATAATTGTCAGAAGCAGTCAGGCAGGATAAACAGTTTGTTTAATTAACATACTTTTTCCATAAAGTCAGCCTTGTTTTTTTTTTTTTTTTTTTTTTTTTGCTGCAGCTCACATTGATCTGTTATGCAAACTTCAAATGTTCATTGCAGAAATAGTTCAGTATGAGCCCAGCAGTTGTAAATTGATTATTGCAGAAAATGGGATTCCCAGCCTGGTGGCATCCACACAAAAGGTGAGGATTAAAAGCGATGTGGCAACAACAAGCTAAAACATTTTACCAGTGACCACTGAAAGCTCTGCTCCGCGGCTGCTGCTGCACAGAGAAGAGCAATGCTTCCAGCATGGAAAATCAGCTTTTTGAGTAAGAAAAACAGAATCCACAATTATCATCAATAATTCAATCTTTTCTTTTTCAACTCTGTAGCTTCCGCGCCTCTATTGTTGAGGCGGCTAGTCGGAGCTGTGGCCACAAGGTTGTCGATGCATGTCGAACCCTCGAACCCGCTGGTGGACACCGGCGGTGAGGGAAGCCGTCAAGCTGAAGAAGGAGTCCTATCGGGCTTTATTGGCCTGTGGGACTCCGGAAGCAGCTGATGTGTACCGGTAGTCAAAGCGGCAGGCGGCTCGGCTGGTCGCCGAAGCAACTCTCGGGCGTGGGAAGAGTTCGGAGAGGCCATGGAGAAAGACTTCCGTACGGCTTCAAAGCTACTCTGGTCCACTGTCCGGCGTCTCAGGATGGGGAAGCAGTGCAGTACCAACACTGTTTATAGTGGGGGTGGTGTGCTGCTGACCTCGATTCGGGACGTTGAGCGCCGGTGGGCGGAATACTTCGAAGACCTCCTTAATCCCACCAACACGTCTTCCATTGCGGAAGCAGAGCCCGAGGACGCTGGGTTGGGTTCTCCCATCTCTGGGCCTGAGGTTGCCGAGGTTGTTAAAAAGCTCCTCGGTGGCAAGGCCCCGGGGGTGGAAGAGATTCGCCCTGAGTACCTTAAGGCTATGGATGTTGTGGGGCTGTGTTGGTTAACGCGGCTCTGCAGCATTGCGTGGACATCGGGGGCGGTTCCCCTGGATTGGCAGACTGGGGCGGTGGTCCCCTTATTTAAAAAGGGGGACCGGAGAGTGTGTTCCAACTACAGAGGAATCACACTCTTAAGCCTCCCTGGTAAGGTCTATTCAGGGGTTCTGGAAAGGAGGGTCCGTCTGATAGTCGAATCTCGGATTCAGGAAGAGCAGTGTGGTTTTCGTCCTGGCCGTGGAACACTGGACCAGCTCTACACCCTCAGCAGGATTCTGGAGGGGGCATGGGAGTTTACCCAACCAGTCTACATGTGCTTTGTGGATCTGGAGAAGGCATTCGACCGTGTCCCCCGAGGGATCCTGTGGGGGTACTCCGGGAGTATGGAATACCGGACCCTTTAATAAGGGCTGTCAGGTCTCTGTACGACCGGTGTCAGAGTCTGGTCCGCATTGCCGGCAGTAAGTCGGACTCGTTTCCAGTGAGAGTTGGACTCCGCCAAGGTTGCCCTTTGTCACCGATTCTGTTCATAACTTTTATGGATAGAATTTCTAGGCGGAGCCAAGGTGTTGAGGGGATCCGTTTTGGTGGCCTTAGGATTGCGTCTCTGCTATTCGCGGATGATGTGGTCCTATTGGCTTTATCAGGGCGTGATCTACAGCTCTCACTGGAGCGGTTCGCAGCCGAGTGCGAAGCGGCTTGGATGAGAATCAGTGCCTCCAAATCCAAGACCATGGTCTTGAGTCGGAAAAGGGTAGAGTGCCTTCTCCGGGTTGGGGAGGATGTGCTGCTCCTAGTGGAGGAGTTTAAGTATCTTGGGGTCTTGTTCACGAATGGGGGGAAGATGGAGCGGGAGACCTACAGGCGAATTGGTGTGGCGTCTGCTGTGAAGCGGGCGCTGTACCGGTCCGTTGTGGTGAAGAGAGAGCTGAGCCAAAAGGCGAAGCTCTTGATTTACCGATCGATCTGCGTTCCTACCCTCATCTATGGTCACGAGCTTCAGGTCTTGACTTAAGGAACGAGATCCCGGATTCAAGCGACCGAAATGAGTTTTTCTCCGTAGTCTGTCTGGGCTCTCCCTTAGAGATAGGGTGAGGAGCTCAGTCATCTGGGGAGGACTCAGAGTAGAGCCGCTGCTCCTCCACGTCCAGAGGAGCCAGTCAAGGTGGCTCGGGAATCTGGTCAGGATGCCTTCTGGACGCCTCCCTGGTGAGGTGTTCCGGGCATGTCCCACCGGGAGGAGGCCCAGGGGAAGACCCAGGACACGCTGGAGGGACTATGTCTCTCGGCTGGCCTGGGATCGCCTTGGGATTCCCCCGGAGGAGCTGGTCCAAGTGGCTGGGGAGAGGGACGTCTGGGCCTCTCTACTGAAGCTGCTACCCCCGCGACCCGACCCCGGATAAGCGGAAGACGATGGATGGATGGATGGATTCATAATCAAACAGGTTTCTGGCATAACAGAATTTAATTTTGGGGTCTGCTAAGTTTTACATTGAAATACCTAAAAAAAGAATTGTTAATTTAGTTACTGTTGTTTTCTATATAAGACCTAACCTCACTTTTTTTGTAAGTATTTTGCATTAAAACCTATTTTCTTTCAACTTAAACTGAAGGTTTTTCATTTCTAGTTTTAGGTTTACTTGTTTTTTGAGATTTCATGGATCTTACCAGAACACCCCGGTAATCTGAAGTCACAACAATCAAAATTACATTTATCACAGAAAGAAAAACAACAACAGATAAAGCGTTATTGTACATTTAAGATGGGCTTAAAAGTCGCCCACTTGTAAAGACCAAGAGAACCAGCGTGTAGGCCATAACTTAACAACAAAACTTCCATCCATCCATTTTCTGACCTGCTTAATCCTTTATGGGTCACAAGGGGTGCTGGTGCCTATCTCCAGCATTAACTGGTTAAGAGGCGGGTACACCCTGGACAGGTCACCAGTCTGTCGCAGGGCAACACAGAGACAGACAGGACAAACAACCATTCTTGCACAAACTCACACCTAAGGAGAATTTAGAGAGGCCAATTAACCTAACAGTCATGTTTTTAAACTGTGGGAGGAAGCTGGAGTACCCAGAAAGAACCCACGCATGCACAGGGAGAACATGCAAACTCCATGCAGAAAGGCCCAGGGTTGGATTTGAACCCAGAACCCTCTTGCTGCAAGGCAACCACTGCACCACTGTGCAGCCCACACGGCATGATAACAATTGACAACAAAACTTGGCAACAATAATCAAGCCAACATCGGAAAAATTAGCAAGGTAACAATGCTAATGACCTCCAAAGCGCTTTACACAGCAGTTTTAGTCATTCACCCATTCACACACACATTCACACCCTGACGGTGGTGAGCTATGTTAATAGCTACAGCTGCCCTGGGGCAGACTGACAGAGGCGAGGCTGCAATACAACGGCGCCACCGGGCCCTCTGACAACTGCCAGCAGGCAATACGGGTAAAGTGTCTTGCCCAAAGACACAACGCCGGAGACGGTCAGAGCGGGGGGTCGAACCTTGCAACAAAAAGTCCCTGGGTATGAAATTGCCTTTGAGTAGTTCTGCATAGAGTTTGCAAGTTTTGCCTGTGCATACGTGGGTTTTCACAGGAAACTTTTATTTAATATCATGGTCCAAAAATAAAACTCTTGGGTTGATTGGTCTCTCTAAATTGCCCTCAAGGTGGGGGGTGTCCTTACATGCTTTCTCCCAAATACTGTGGGGGCCCCCACACTGAACAGGCGGGTGTGGAAAATGGATGGATAGATTATTTAGCAAGTCTCATCATAAGCAGACTACAGGTCAGGAGTTTGTAGTCTAACACTGTTTAAGTGATTTTTTGTTTGTCATATTCTGTTCCAGGAAGTCAAAAACTAATTTATATATCCACACTGACAAATGCTTCATCACAAGTTAAAGCTTGGAACGGTTCCAGGACTAAAACGGAGGCCCAGTACAGATGAATGAAGGACTTTGTGTTTCAGAAAAGCAATAATTGTCAGAAGCAGTCAGGCAGGATAAACAGTTTGTTTAATTAACATACGTTTTCCATAAAGTCAGCCTTGTTTTTTTTTTTTTTTTGTTTTTTTTTTTGCTGCAGCTCACATTGATCTGTTATGCAAACTTCAAATGTTCATTGCAGAAATAGTTCAGTATGAGCCCAGCAGTTGTAAATTGATTATTGCAGAAAATGGGATTCTCAGCCTGGTGGCATCCACACAAAAGGTGAGGATTAAGGAAGCAGAGCCCGAGGACGCTGGGTCGGGTTCTCCCATCTCTGGGCCTGAGGTTGCCGAGGTTGTTAAAAAGCTCCTCGGTGGCAAGGCCCCGGGGGTGGAAGAGATTCGCCCTGAGTACTTAAGGCTATGGATGTTGTGGGGCTGTGTTGGTTAACGCGGCTCTGCAGCATTGCGTGGACATCGGGGGCGGTTCCCCTGGATTGGCAGACTGGGGTGGTGGTCCCCCTATTTAAAAAGGGGGACCGGAGAGTGTGTTCCAACTACAGAGGAATCACACTCTTAAGCCTCCCTGGTAAGGTCTATTCAGGGGTTCTGGAAAGGAGGGTCCGTCGGATAGTCGAATTTCGGATTCAGGAAGAGCAGTGTGGTTTTCGTCCTGGCCGTGGGACACTGGATCAGCTCTACACCCTCAGCAGGATTCTGGAGGGGGCATGGGAGTTTGCCCAACCAGTCTACATGTGCTTTGTGGATCTGGAGAAGGCATTCGACTGTATCCCCGAGGGATTCTGTGGGGGGTACTCCGGGAGTATGGAGTACCGGACCCTTTAATAAGGGCTTTCAGGTCTCTGTACGACCGGTGTCAGAGTCTGGTCCACATTGCCGGCAGTAAGTCGGACTCGTTTCCAGTGAGAGTTGGACTCCGCCAAGGTTGCCCTTTGTCACCGATTCTGTTCATAACTTTTATGGACAGAATTTCTAGGCGCAGCCAAGGTGTTGAGGGGATCCGTTTTGGTGGCCTTAGGATTGCGTCTCTGCTATTCGCGGATGATGTGGTCCTATTGGCTTCATCAGGGTGTGATCTACAGCTCTCACTGGAGCAGTTCACAGCCGAGTGAGAAGCGGCTGGGATGAGAATCAGTGCCTCCAAATCCAAGACCATGGTCTTGAGTCGGAAAAGGGTAGAGTGCCTTCTCCGGGTTGGGGAGGATGTGCTGCCCCTAGTGGAGGACTTCAAGTATCTTTGGGTCTTGTTCACGAATGAGGGGAAGATGGAGCGGGAGATCTACAGGCGGATTGGTGTGGCGTCTGCTGTGAAGCGGGCGCTGTACCGGTCCGTTGTGGTAAAGAGAGAGCTGAGCCAAAAGACGAAGCTCTTGATTTACCGGTCGATCTACGTTCCTACCCTCATCTATGGTCACGAGCTTCAGGTCTTGACTTAAGGAACGAGATCCCGGATTCAAGCGACCGAAATGAGTTTTCTCCGTAGTCTGTCTGGGCTCTCCCTTAGAGATAGGATGAGGAGCTCAGTCATCCGGGGAGGACTCAGAGTAGAGCCGCTGCTCCTCCATGTCGAGAGGAGCCAGTTGAGGTGGCTCGGGCATCTGGTCAGGATGCCTCCTGGACGCCTCCCTGGTGAGGTGTTCCGGGCATGTCCCACCGGGAGGAGGCCCAGGGGAAGACCCAGGACACGCTGGAGGGACTATGTCTCTCGGCTGGCCTGGGATCGCCTTGGGATTCCCCCGGAGGAGCTGGTCCAAGTGGCTGGGGAGATGGACGTCTGGGCCTCTCTACTGAAGCTGCTACCCCCGCGACCCGACCCCGGATAAGCGGAAGACGATGGATGGATGGATGGATTCATAATCAAACAGGTTTCTGGCATAACAGAATTTAATTTTGGAGTCTGCTAAGTTTTACATTGAAATACCTAAAAAAAGAATTGTTAATTTAGTTACTGTTGTTTTCTATATAAGACCTAACCTCAATTTTTGTAAGTATTTTGCATTAAAACCTATTTTCTTTCAACTTAAACTGAAGGTTTTTCATTTCTAGTTTTAGGTTTACTTGTTTTTTGAGATTTCATGGATCTTACCAGAACACCCCGGTAATCTGAAGTCACAACAATCAAAATTACATTTATCACAGAAAGAAAAACAACAACAGATAAAGCGTTATTGTACATTTAAGATGGGCTTAAAAGTCGCCCACTTGTAAAGACCAAGAGAACCAGCGTGTAGGCCATAACTTAACAACAAAACTTCCATCCATCCATTTTCTGACCTGCTTAATCCTTTATGGGTCACAAGGGGTGCTGGTGCCTATCTCCAGCATTAACTGGGTAAGAGGCAGGTACACCCTGGACAGGTCACCAGTCTGTCGCAGGGCAACACAGAGACAGACAGGACAAACAACCATTCTTGCACAAACTCACACCTAAGGAGAATTTAGAGAGGCCAATTAACCTAACAGTCATGTTTTTAAACTGTGGGAGGAAGCTGGAGTACCCAGAAAGAACCCACGCATGCACAGGGAGAACATGCAAACTCCATGCAGAAAGGCCCAGGGTTGGATTTGAACCCAGAACCGTCTTGCTGCAAGGCAACCACTGCACCACTGTGCAGCCCACACGGCATGATAACGATTGACAACAAAACTTGGCAACAATAATCAAGCCAACATCGGAAAAATTAGCATGATGTTAGCTGGTTTTTTTTTTTTTTTTTTCATAAATTAATCAGAATATAAAATGTTCACATTTACACCAGGGTTTCCGCGAGGCATTAAAAGTCATTAAGTCATTAAATGAATTTTTTTTAAATTAAGGCCTTAATTAGCATTAAAAGTCATTAAATGTGATTATTGGTGGCATTATTTTTTCTAAAAAAATACGGTCATAAAAACAGTTTCGTCAGATATATTATCAGATATAACCGATTCCGCGTGTTTGCACTGAACTGCTTCCGGGTGATCGTAAAGCCGTTTGTTTTTACAATGTTCGGAGCTCGAGCCGGAGCTCAAAGCTCGAGCCGGAGAAAGATTTAGAGAATGGCAAATATGCAAATTTCAACAAAAGTGGATGGAAAACGAGGAATTGGGGACATGGCTAAAGCCTGTCAACGGTAAGGATGACAAAGGATTTTGCCGTGTTTGTAAAAAAAAAAATTAAGCTGCATTAAGATGCTTCACCATCTCACATGAAGTCGGACAGTGTAGTCCAGGGTGTACGCGGGTATACGGCGTATAGCCGCATATTTTTCAGTCAGCATTACGTATACCCTCTTCTGGAGCGATATTTGTGTCTTTTGTTTGAGCGCGCAGGAAGACAGGTATTCAGCGTTTAAACATCACCAGCCAATCACAGACAGGTTTTTTTTTTTTCCATCTAATCAGAGTAGGGCTTGCAAATACTGCATTCAGATGAATTAAATTAAAATGCTGCAACTTTTGGCAGAAATTACTAAACATAACGGTGGAATTGAAGAAAAAACAACAACCAATAAACAGTTTAATATTTTAGGCTTAAATATTTAGTTTAAAATAATTCCTTGAGTTGCTAAGTGAGGTGTGAAAAATCTTTTTGTCTCTTTTCTTTCCAGCTTCTGGGTGATGATTTAAAAGTTTCTTGTGATCATAATCATCATCATTGTCATCATTATTAAAAGAGCACTTTAACAGGGGGTAAAGCAAAATAACATCTAATAAAATGACTTGGGTAAAGACTCAACAGTTTAAAACAACAACAATTATAACAGTAAGCTGTTTAAATCCTTAAAAACAAACAGAAGTTCTTTAAACTGAACTGTAAGATAAACAGGCAACCAGTGAAAGGAGGCCAGGGGCGGGTAATGTGCTTTATTTTATGTTTTTCCATTAAAAGGTGCGCAGCAGCATTTTGAACCATCTGCAGACATTTGAGTGAGGACTGACCGATTCAGAGCTAAAGAGAATTACACTAATCCAGCCATGATGAAATGAAGGCTTAGAGTAGTGTTTCCATGTGAAAGAATAGGTTTTACCTTTGCTTTGTTCCTTACATGATAAAAATGACTTAACTGAGGTCCCTTTTTGACTGTCAAAAGGGACCTCAGTTACTGGAGGACATCAGGGCCTATTTTTCTCACTCTACTGTTCCCCAGTTTGCATTGCATTACATTGAAATGACTGTAGTCATTTTAGCTTTTAACTTTTTGCTCTCTCTCTTTTTTCTTCATAGAAGGTCCACCTGGTCTGGCGTTCAGTTAACTGTGACATCATCCAGAGAAGACAGATCACCTGCTATTACCATCTAATGTAGAACCGATTACTAGATCAATGTGTGCTTCTGTGCTTCTTTGTCTGTCTTGTTGTGTCTCTGCTCTGTCTTCTGTAACCCCCAGTCGGTCGAGGCAGATGACCGTTTATATTGAGTCTGGTTCTGCTGGAGGTTTTTCCTTCTCGCTAATGGGTGGTTTTTCTTTCCACTGTCGCTTCATGCTTGCTTAGTATGAGGGATTGCTGCAAAGCCATGTACAATGCAGACGACTCTCCCTGTGGCTCTACGCTTCTCCAGGAGTGAATGCTGCTTGTCGGGACTTTGAAGCAATCAACTGCTTTCCTTATAAAGGAAATTTTTGACTAATCTGTATAATATGATTGATTTTGACTTTGTAAAGTGCCTCGAGATGACATGTTTCATTAATTGGCGCTATATAAATAAAATTGAATTGAATTGAATTATATCTGTCCTGATTTATCCCAACTGTTTCCAATAAACCCCAAATGAATAAATTCACAACTCAGAGAAAAGGCTAACCAGTGTCAAAGAAAACTCAAGGTACAAGAAATTTGGGAGAATCTTTAACTTTGTACTCCTCTAGAACTATTTTTTTTTTACATGTTGGTACTGTCAATGCTGACCTTATCGACAGCCAGCTCTTTTAATAGGAATCACACAGGCCATCTGACAGACAGATCTTTGAAATGCGTCTTTTTTCCAAACCTTGAATAAATACCAGTTTCGATCAAATCTAGATTAGTGTACCCAGGGACTTTAAGTGTTTTGCTTTCTTTGACATTGTGTGGTTTGTAGCAGAGAATCATATTTATATTCTGAGCAGAGGGCATTTGTGACACAAAGCAAAAATAAAGCGGAATGCTCCCGCTTGTAGTTGCAGGCATGTCTACACAAGAAAATAATTAGTGTTATTGCTTTGTGAAGGTGATGCGCATGAAAAAATTGTCTAATAATGCAGTGCAATCTGTATAGATGAAAAGTTGACTGAAATCCAGATACAAATTTAAAACATAAAGCACAGAAATTGTTCTGTTTGAGACAAACTAAAGTCACGTGACTAATAGAGGTTTTATCACCCTGTCAGCTTTCAACCTTTTTGTCATGGCACAGGCCGGATTAAGACAATGTTTACTTTTTATAAATCTCAGAGTTCAGGTATGGATCTTCAGGTTTTGTTGGATTACACAGAGAAATAGCTTTTAGTAATGCTAATCTTGTGAATTGCTAATTTAAAATGCTAAATTTACGCATAATCTTGTTTTTATTTAAAATCTTGCCCTACAGCAACTCCTCTCTCACACACTTGCTGTGTGACGTCGTCTATCTGTATAAGCAGAGACTGCTAACTACAGGAGGGTTAGAGGACAGCATTTTATGAGATTATATCTTCTTGTTGGTGCATCTAAAATTCCAGGTTTACAGAGCAAGACTAAGGAGAGACAGACAGGCTCTGTTTGCCACAGTCAACGTGCTTGAAAGAAGTTCGACTGGACAGCCTGTGTGGTTTTACAGCAGCTTGTGTTTTTTTCTCATATCTCTGCGACGCTGCAGGGGAAATTTGTCCAGATGCAAATTTAAAGGAACACCAGATGAACACTAACCCTGTCATTATTATATATGTTTTGCATCGAACAACTGCAGGTCATTCTTCGTAAACATGCATTAGCAAACCATAATTTCCATCAGCACAATCTCCTAGTAAAGATGAAGGAGATTGTACCAGTACCAGTGATACCTGCAAGCAGTGATACCTGCAAGCACGTTCTGGTTCTCACAAGGTGCCAAGATATTGCTACAAGTGGCAGCAGATAGAGGGATAAAAGGAGGGGACCAAGAATAGATCCCTGTGGCAGAAGAGCACTTCAGGAAGATGCGTTATCAATCGTAACAGTGAAAGATTTGTCTATCAGATAGGATCTAAACCATTTAAGCTCTGAACCGTGCTACAAACATAGTGGTAAACTATGTTTGTAGCACTTTGGAGCAGTTGGCAACATTGTTACCTTGGTAAATGGTAAATGGCTTGTACTTGTATAGCGCTTTTTAACTAGTCTCGATGACCTCCAAAGCGCTTTACACTGCAGTTTTAGTCATTCACCCATTCACACACACATTCACACCCTGACGGTGGTGAGCTATGTTAATAGCTACAGCTGCCCTGGGGCAGACTGACAGAGGCGAGGCTGCAATACAACGGCGCCACCGGGCCCTCTGACAACTGCCAGCAGGCAATACGGGTAAAGTGTCTTGCCCAAAGACACAACGCCGGAGACGGTCAGAGCGGGGGGTCGAACCTTGCAACAAAAAGTCCCTGGGTATGAAATTGCCTTTGAGTAGTTCTGCATGGAGTTTGCAAGTTTTGCCTGTGCATACGTGGGTTTTCACAGGAAACTTTTATTTAATATCATGGTCCAAAAATAAAACTCTTGGGTTGATTGGTCTCTCTAAATTGCCCTCAAGGTGGGGGGTGTCCTTACATGCTTTCTCTCAAATACTGCGGGGGCCCCCACACTGAACAGGCGGGTGTGGAAAATGGATGGATAGATTATTTAGCAAGTCTCATCATAAGCAGACTACAGGTCAGGAGTTTGTAGTCTAACACTGTTTAAGTGATTTTTTTGTTTGTCATATTCTGTTCCAGGAAGTCAAAAACTAATTTATATATCCACACTGACAAATGCTTCATCACAAGTTAAAGCTTGGAACAGTTCCAGGACTAAAACGGAGGCCCAGTACAGATGAATGAAGGACTTTGTGTTTCAGAAAAGCAATAATTGTCAGAAGCAGTCAGGCAGGATAAACAGTTTGTTTAATTAACATACTTTTTCCATAAAGTCAGCCTTGTTTTTTTTTTTTTTTTTTTTTTTGCTGCAGCTCACATTGATCTGTTATGCAAACTTCAAATGTTCATTGCAGAAATAGTTCAGTATGAGCCCAGCAGTTGTAAATTGATTATTGCAGAAAATGGGATTCTCAGCCTGGTGGCATCCACACAAAAGGTGAGGATTAAGGAAGCAGAGCCCGAGGACGCTGGGTCGGGTTCTCCCATCTCTGGGCCTGAGGTTGCCGAGGTTGTTAAAAAGCTCCTCGGTGGCAAGGCCCCGGGGGTGGAAGAGATTCGCCCTGAGTACTTAAGGCTATGGATGTTGTGGGGCTGTGTTGGTTAACGCGGCTCTGCAGCATTGCGTGGACATCGGGGGCGGTTCCCCTGGATTGGCAGACTGGGGTGGTGGTCCCCCTATTTAAAAAGGGGGACCGGAGAGTGTGTTCCAACTACAGAGGAATCACACTCTTAAGCCTCCCTGGTAAGGTCTATTCAGGGGTTCTGGAAAGGAGGGTCCGTCGGATAGTCGAATTTCGGATTCAGGAAGAGCAGTGTGGTTTTCGTCCTGGCCGTGGGACACTGGATCAGCTCTACACCCTCAGCAGGATTCTGGAGGGGGCATGGGAGTTTGCCCAACCAGTCTACATGTGCTTTGTGGATCTGGAGAAGGCATTCGACCGTGTCCCCGAGGGATTCTGTGGGGGGTACTCCGGGAGTATGGAGTACCGGACCCTTTAATAAGGGCTTTCAGGTCTCTGTACGACCGGTGTCAGACTCTGGTCCGCATTGCCGGCAGTAAGTCGGACTCGTTTCCAGTGAGAGTTGGACTCCGCCAAGGTTGCCCTTTGTCACCGATTCTGTTCATAACTTTTATGGACAGAATTTCTAGGCGCAGCCAAGGTGTTGAGGGGATCCGTTTTGGTGGCCTTAGGATTGCGTCTCTGCTATTCGCGGATGATGTGGTCCTATTGGCTTCATCAGGGCATGATCTACAGCTCTCACTGGAGCAGTTCACAGCCGAGTGAGAAGCGGCTGGGATGAGAATCAGTGCCTCCAAATCCAAGACCATGGTCTTGAGTCGGAAAAGGGTAGAGTGCCTTCTCCGGGTTGGGGAGGATGTGCTGCCCCTAGTGGAGGACTTCAAGTATCTTTGGGTCTTGTTCACGAATGAGGGGAAGATGGAGCGGGAGATCTACAGGCGGATTGGTGTGGCGTCTGCTGTGAAGCGGGCGCTGTACCGGTCCGTTGTGGTAAAGAGAGAGCTGAGCCAAAAGACGAAGCTCTTGATTTACCGGTCGATCTACGTTCCTACCCTCATCTATGGTCACGAGCTTCAGGTCTTGACTTAAGGAACGAGATCCCGGATTCAAGCGACCGAAATGAGTTTTCTCCGTAGTCTGTCTGGGCTCTCCCTTAGAGATAGGATGAGGAGCTCAGTCATCCGGGGAGGACTCAGAGTAGAGCCGCTGCTCCTCCACGTCCAGAGGAGCCAGTCAAGGTGGCTCGGGAATCTGGTCAGGATGCCTTCTGGACGCCTCCCTGGTGAGGTGTTCCGGGCATCTCCCACCGGGAGGAGGCCCAGGGGAAGACCCAGGACACGCTGGAGGGACTATGTCTCTCGGCTGGCCTGGGATCACCTTGGGATTCCCCCGGAGGAGCTGGTCCAAGTGGCTGGGGAGATGGACGTCTGGGCCTCTCTACTGAAGCTGCTACCCCCGCGACCCGACCCCGGATAAGCGGAAGACGATGGATGGATGGATGGATTCATAATCAAACAGGTTTCTGGCATAACAGAATTTAATTTTGGAGTCTGCTAAGTTTTACATTGAAATACCTAAAAAAAGAATTGTTAATTTAGTTACTGTTGTTTTCTATATAAGACCTAACCTCACTTTTTTTGTAAGTATTTTGCATTAAAACCTATTTTCTTTCAACTTAAACTGAAGGTTTTTCATTTCTAGTTTTAGGTTTACTTGTTTTTTGAGATTTCATGGATCTTACCAGAACACCCCGGTAATCTGAAGTCACAACAATCAAAATTACATTTATCACAGAAAGAAAAACAACAACAGATAAAGCGTTATTGTACATTTAAGATGGGCTTAAAAGTCGCCCACTTGTAAAGACCAAGAGAACCAGCGTGTAGGCCATAACTTAACAACAAAACTTCCATCCATCCATTTTCTGACCTGCTTAATCCTTTATGGGTCACAAGGGGTGCTGGTGCCTATCTCCAGCATTAACTGGGTAAGAGGCGGGTACACCCTGGACAGGTCACCAGTCTGTCGCAGGGCAACACAGAGACAGACAGGACAAACAACCATTCTTGCACAAACTCACACCTAAGGAGAATTTAGAGAGGCCAATTAACCTAACAGTCATGTTTTTAAACTGTGGGAGGAAGCTGGAGTACCCAGAAAGAACCCACGCATGCACAGGGAGAACATGCAAACTCCATGCAGAAAGGCCCAGGGTTGGATTTGAACCCAGAACCGTCTTGCTGCAAGGCAACCACTGCACCACTGTGCAGCCCACACGGCATGATAACGATTGACAACAAAACTTGGCAACAATAATCAAGCCAACATCGGAAAAATTAGCATGATGTTAGCTGGTTTTTTTTTTTTTTTTTCATAAATTAATCAGAATATAAAATGTTCACATTTACACCAGGGTTTCCGCGAGGCATTAAAAGTCATTAAGTCATTAAATGAATTTTTTTTAAATTAAGGCCTTAATTAGCATTAAAAGTCATTAAATGTGATTATTGGTGGCATTATTTTTTCTAAAAAAATACGGTCATAAAAACAGTTTCGTCAGATATATTATCAGATATAACCGATTCCGCGTGTTTGCACTGAACTGCTTCCGGGTGATCGTAAAGCCGTTTGTTTTTACAATGTTCGGAGCTCGAGCCGGAGCTCAAAGCTCGAGCCGGAGAAAGATTTAGAGAATGGCAAATATGCAAATTTCAACAAAAGTGGATGGAAAACGAGGAATTGGGGACATGGCTAAAGCCTGTCAACGGTAAGGATGACAAAGGATTTTGCCGTGTTTGTAAAAAAAAAAATTAAGCTGCATTAAGATGCTTCACCATCTCACATGAAGTCGGACAGTGTAGTCCAGGGTGTACGCGGGTATACGGCGTATAGCCGCATATTTTTCAGTCAGCATTACGTATACCCTCTTCTGGAGCGATATTTGTGTCTTTTGTTTGAGCGCGCAGGAAGACAGGTATTCAGCGTTTAAACATCACCAGCCAATCACAGACAGGTTTTTTTTTTTTTCCATCTAATCAGAGTAGGGCTTGCAAATACTGCATTCAGATGAATTAAATTAAAATGCTGCAACTTTTGGCAGAAATTACTAAACATAACGGTGGAATTGAAGAAAAAACAACAACCAATAAACAGTTTAATATTTTAGGCTTAAATATTTAGTTTAAAATAATTCCTTGAGTTGCTAAGTGAGGTGTGAAAAATCTTTTTGTCTCTTTTCTTTCCAGCTTCTGGGAGATGATTTAAAAGTTTCTTGTGATCATAATCATCATCATTGTCATCATTATTAAAAGAGCACTTTAACAGGGGGTAAAGCAAAATAACATCTAATAAAATGACTTGGGTAAAGACTCAACAGTTTAAAACAACAACAATTATAACAGTAAGCTGTTTAAATCCTTAAAAACAAACAGAAGTTCTTTAAACTGAACTGTAAGATAAACAGGCAACCAGTGAAAGGAGGCCAGGGGCGGGTAATGTGCTTTATTTTATGTTTTTCCATTAAAAGGTGCGCAGCAGCATTTTGAACCATCTGCAGACATTTGAGTGAGGACTGACCGATTCAGAGCTAAAGAGAATTACACTAATCCAGCCATGATGAAATGAAGGCTTAGAGTAGTGTTTCCATGTGAAAGAATAGGTTTTACCTTTGCTTTGTTCCTTACATGATAAAAATAACTTAACTGAGGTCCCTTTTTGACTGTCAAAAAGGGACCTCAGTTACTGGAGGACATCAGGGCCTATTTTTCTCACTCTACTGTTCCCCAGTTTGCATTGCATTACATTGAAATGACTGTAGTCATTTTAGCTTTTAACTTTTTGCTCTCTCTCTTTTTTCTTCATAGAAGGTCCACCTGGTCTGGCGTTCAGTTAACTGTGACATCATCCAGAGAAGACAGATCACCTGCTATTACCATCTAATGTAGAACCGATTACTAGATCAATGTGTGCTTCTGTGCTTCTTTGTCTGTCTTGTTGTGTCTCTGCTCTGTCTTCTGTAACCCCCAGTCGGTCGAGGCAGATGACCGTTTATATTGAGTCTGGTTCTGCTGGAGGTTTTTCCTTCTCGCTAATGGGTGGTTTTTCTTTCCACTGTCGCTTCATGCTTGCTTAGTATGAGGGATTGCTGCAAAGCCATGTACAATGCAGACGACTCTCCCTGTGGCTCTACGCTTCTCCAGGAGTGAATGCTGCTTGTCGGGACTTTGAAGCAATCAACTGCTTTCCTTATAAAGGAAATTTTTGACTAATCTGTATAATATGATTGATTTTGACTTTGTAAAGTGCCTCGAGATGACATGTTTCATTAATTGGCGCTATATAAATAAAATTGAATTGAATTGAATTATATCTGTCCTGATTTATCCCAACTGTTTCCAATAAACCCCAAATGAATAAATTCACAACTCAGAGAAAAGGCTAACCAGTGTCAAAGAAAACTCAAGGTACAAGAAATTTGGGAGAATCTTTAACTTTGTACTCCTCTAGAACTATTTTTTTTTTACATGTTGGTACTGTCAATGCTGACCTTATCGACAGCCAGCTCTTTTAACAGGAATCACACAGGCCATCTGACAGACAGATCTTTGAAATGCGTCTTTTTTCCAAACCTTGAATAAATACCAGTTTCGATCAAATCTAGATTAGTGTACCCAGGGACTTTAAGTGTTTTGCTTTCTTTGACATTGTGTGGTTTGTAGCAGAGAATCATATTTATATTCTGAGCAGAGGGCATTTGTGACACAAAGCAAAAATAAAGCGGAATGCTCCCGCTTGTAGTTGCAGGCATGTCTACACAAGAAAATAATTAGTGTTATTGCTTTGTGAAGGTGATGCGCATGAAAAAATTGTCTAATAATGCAGTGCAATCTGTATAGATGAAAAGTTGACTGAAATCCAGATACAAATTTAAAACATAAAGCACAGAAATTGTTCTGTTTGAGACAAACTAAAGTCACGTGACTAATAGAGATTTTATCACCCTGTCAGCTTTCAACCTTTTTGTCATGGCACAGGCCGGATTAAGACAATGTTTACTTTTTATAAATCTCAGAGTTCAGGTATGGATCTTCAGGTTTTGTTGGATTACACAGAGAAATAGCTTTTAGTAATGCTAATCTTGTGAATTGCTAATTTAAAATGCTAAATTTACGCATAATCTTGTTTTTATTTAAAATCTTGCCCTACAGCAACTCCTCTCTCACACACTTGCTGTGTGACGTCGTCTATCTGTATAAGCAGAGACTGCTAACTACAGGAGGGTTAGAGGACAGCATTTTATGAGATTATATCTTCTTGTTGGTGCATCTAAAATTCCAGGTTTACAGAGCAAGACTAAGGAGAGACAGACAGGCTCTGTTTGCCACAGTCAACGTGCTTGAAAGAAGTTCGACTGGACAGCCTGTGTGGTTTTACAGCAGCTTGTGTTTTTTTCTCATATCTCTGCGACGCTGCAGGGGAAATTTGTCCAGATGCAAATTTAAAGGAACACCAGATGAACACTAACCCTGTCATTATTATATATGTTTTGCATCGAACAACTGCAGGTCATTCTTCGTAAACATGCATTAGCAAACCATAATTTCCATCAGCACAATCTCCTAGTAAAGATGAAGGAGATTGTACCAGTACCAGTGATACCTGCAAGCAGTGATACCTGCAAGCACGTTCTGGTTCTCACAAGGTGCCAAGATATTGCTACAAGTGGCAGCAGATAGAGGGATAAAAGGAGGGGACCAAGAATAGATCCCTGTGGCAGAAGAGCACTTCAGGAAGATGCGTTATCAATCGTAACAGTGAAAGATTTGTCTATCAGATAGGATACCATTTAAGCTCTGAACCGTGCTACAAACATAGTGGTAAACTATGTTTGTAGCACTTTGGAGCAGTTGGCAACATTGTTACCTTGGTAAATGGTAAATGGCTTGTACTTGTATAGCGCTTTTTAACTAGTCTCGATGACCTCCAAAGCGCTTTACACTGCAGTTTTAGTCATTCACCCATTCACACACACATTCACACCCTGACGGTGGTGAGCTATGTTAATAGCTACAGCTGCCCTGGGGCAGACTGACAGAGGCGAGGCTGCAATACAACGGCGCCACCGGGCCCTCTGACAACTGCCAGCAGGCAATACGGGTAAAGTGTCTTGCCCAAAGACACAACGCCGGAGACGGTCAGAGCGGGGGGTCGAACCTTGCAACAAAAAGTCCCTGGGTATGAAATTGCCTTTGAGTAGTTCTGCATGGAGTTTGCAAGTTTTGCCTGTGCATACGTGGGTTTTCACAGGAAACTTTTATTTAATATCATGGTCCAAAAATAAAACTCTTGGGTTGATTGGTCTCTCTAAATTGCCCTCAAGGTGGGGGGTGTCCTTACATGCTTTCTCCCAAATACTGTGGGGGCCCCCACACTGAACAGGCGGGTGTGGAAAATGGATGGATAGATTATTTAGCAAGTCTCATCATAAGCAGACTACAGGTCAGGAGTTTGTAGTCTAACACTGTTTAAGTGATTTTTTGTTTGTCATATTCTGTTCCAGGAAGTCAAAAACTAATTTATATATCCACACTGACAAATGCTTCATCACAAGTTAAAGCTTGGAACGGTTCCAGGACTAAAACGGAGGCCCAGTACAGATGAATGAAGGACTTTGTGTTTCAGAAAAGCAATAATTGTCAGAAGCAGTCAGGCAGGATAAACAGTTTGTTTAATTAACATACGTTTTCCATAAAGTCAGCCTTGTTTTTTTTTTTTTGTTTTTTTTTTTTTTTGCTGCAGCTCACATTGATCTGTTATGCAAACTTCAAATGTTCATTGCAGAAATAGTTCAGTATGAGCCCAGCAGTTGTAAATTGATTATTGCAGAAAATGGGATTCTCAGCCTGGTGGCATCCACACAAAAGGTGAGGATTAAGGAAGCAGAGCCCGAGGACGCTGGGTCGGGTTCTCCCATCTCTGGGCCTGAGGTTGCCGAGGTTGTTAAAAAGCTCCTCGGTGGCAAGGCCCCGGGGGTGGAAGAGATTCGCCCTGAGTACTTAAGGCTATGGATGTTGTGGGGCTGTGTTGGTTAACGCGGCTCTGCAGCATTGCGTGGACATCGGGGGCGGTTCCCCTGGATTGGCAGACTGGGGTGGTGGTCCCCCTATTTAAAAAGGGGGACCGGAGAGTGTGTTCCAACTACAGAGGAATCACACTCTTAAGCCTCCCTGGTAAGGTCTATTCAGGGGTTCTGGAAAGGAGGGTCCGTCGGATAGTCGAATTTCGGATTCAGGAAGAGCAGTGTGGTTTTCGTCCTGGCCGTGGGACACTGGATCAGCTCTACACCCTCAGCAGGATTCTGGAGGGGGCATGGGAGTTTGCCCAACCAGTCTACATGTGCTTTGTGGATCTGGAGAAGGCATTCGACTGTGTCCCCGAGGGATTCTGTGGGGGGTACTCCGGGAGTATGGAGTACCGGACCCTTTAATAAGGGCTTTCAGGTCTCTGTACGACCGGTGTCAGAGTCTGGTCCACATTGCCGGCAGTAAGTCGGACTCGTTTCCAGTGAGAGTTGGACTCCGCCAAGGTTGCCCTTTGTCACCGATTCTGTTCATAACTTTTATGGACAGAATTTCTAGGCGCAGCCAAGGTGTTGAGGGGATCCGTTTTGGTGGCCTTAGGATTGCGTCTCTGCTATTCGCGGATGATGTGGTCCTATTGGCTTCATCAGGGCGTGATCTACAGCTCTCACTGGAGCAGTTCACAGCCGAGTGAGAAGCGGCTGGGATGAGAATCAGTGCCTCCAAATCCAAGACCATGGTCTTGAGTCGGAAAAGGGTAGAGTGCCTTCTCCGGGTTGGGGAGGATGTGCTGCCCCTAGTGGAGGACTTCAAGTATCTTTGGGTCTTGTTCACGAATGAGGGGAAGATGGAGCGGGAGATCTACAGGCGGATTGGTGTGGCGTCTGCTGTGAAGCGGGCGCTGTACCGGTCCGTTGTGGTAAAGAGAGAGCTGAGCCAAAAGATGAAGCTCTTGATTTACCGGTCGATCTACGTTCCTACCCTCATCTATGGTCACGAGCTTCAGGTCTTGACTTAAGGAACGAGATCCCGGATTCAAGCGACCGAAATGAGTTTTCTCCGTAGTCTGTCTGGGCTCTCCCTTAGAGATAGGATGAGGAGCTCAGTCATCCGGGGAGGACTCAGAGTAGAGCCGCTGCTCCTCCATGTCGAGAGGAGCCAGTTGAGGTGGCTCGGGCATCTGGTCAGGATGCCTCCTGGACGCCTCCCTGGTGAGGTGTTCCGGGCATGTCCCACCGGGAGGAGGCCCAGGGGAAGACCCAGGACACGCTGGAGGGACTATGTCTCTCGGCTGGCCTGGGATCGCCTTGGGATTCCCCCGGAGGAGCTGGTCCAAGTGGCTGGGGAGAGGGACGTCTGGGCCTCCCTACTGAAGCTGCTACCCCCGCGACCCCACCCCGGATAAGCGGAAGACGATGGATGGATGGATGGATTCATAATCAAACAGGTTTCTGGCATAACAGAATTTAATTTTGGGGTCTGCTAAGTTTTACATTGAAATACCTAAAAAAAGAATTGTTAATTTAGTTACTGTTGTTTTCTATATAAGACCTAACCTCACTTTTTTTGTAAGTATTTTGCATTAAAACCAATTTTCTTTCAACTTAAACTGAAGGTTTTTCATTTCTAGTTTTAGGTTTACTCGTTTTTTGAGATTTCATGGATCTTACCAGAACACCCCGGTAATCTGAAGTCACAACAATCAAAATTACATTTATCACAGAAAGAAAAACGACAACAGATAAAGCGTTATTGTACATTTAAGATGGGCTTAAAAGTCGCCCACTTGTAAAGACCAAGAGAACCAGCGTGTAGGCCATAACTTAACAACAAAACTTCCATCCATCCATTTTCTGACCTGCTTAGTCCCTTATGGGTCACGAGGGGTGCTGGTGCCTATCTCCAGCATTAACCGGGCAAGATGCGGGTACACCCTGGACAGGTCACCAGTCTGTCGCAGGGCAACACAGAGACAGACAGGACAAACAACCATTCTCACACCTAAGGAGAATTTAGAGGAGCCAATTAACCTAACAGTCATGTTTTTAGACTGTGGGAGGAAGCTGGAGTACCCAGAAAGAACCCACGCATGCACAGGGAGAACATGCAAACTCCATGCAGAAAGGCCCAGGGTTGGATTTGAACCCAGAACCCTCTTGCTGCAAGGCAACCACTGCACCACTGTGCAGCCCACTGTTATGCCATAAGCTGGTTGAATATGCTTATTATTATTATTATTAATTATAATTTGGTATTATAATTTAAATAATAAATCATTCAACTCAAATTTCCGCTATAACAAATATAGTTCAAATGGTGGTGATGTTAGCTATAAGCTTGTAAGTATTTATACCACTAATGCATTAGTTAATTTGCTGTTTTGAACTCATTTATGCTGGAATAAATGATCAGGTCGGACTGTTAACCGACCAGGTTTATCCAGCAGGCTGTTAGAACCCCAATGTAACTGCAATTAGAGTTTAAATCCTTATTCCTTATCACCATCCAATGATATTGTCTCTGTATTAATATCAGATGTTAACTCCAAAGGAGGTTAGCTCTGAATTCTGAATACCCAGGCAACTGTGAATTGGACTGAACACAAAACAATGTCTATTCCGCAGTCGTTGGTTTTATTGAACCAAAAGCAATTCCCTGTTACAGTAATTCTCTGATTCAACAACTTTGGAATTCTTACTCATTACTAAACTAACATGCAAAATATATATGTGGAAATAAAGAACAAAACAAAAATAAACAATGGATTAAAATGAGCGGTTAGCAGATCTTAACTTAACTCAAAGTTGTTTAACACCGCCCTCGAAACACCGGCATTTCACGTATCAGCATTGACAGACAGAACAGCTTCGGGAATCTCACTGGACGCTTTGATGTCTTACACAAAAGCTAGTTCAGCTAAGCTCCCTACAGTCCAGATACACGTCACCCTCCCAAGATGGCTGCTACGATGACGTATGAGGGGAGGTCCTAATGACGTAACCACGCTTACGCTGATGGGATAATGCCTCGCTTCGAGAGGGCGCGGCTAACTGGGAGTTTAAACAAACCCGCGAATCGAGCTCGGACAAAGAGATTAAACTGATAAGAAGAAGCGAAAAGAGAGAGGGGGGGAAAGCAGGGAAGAAGATGAAAGAAATGAAGCAGTAACCCACGGCGGGGTTCTTGATGGATCACAAATCAACACAGCAAAAATCAATTGTAAAATACATGCACATACAAAGAGAATGTTCAGCAAAATAATTCCAACTTCGTCGTGGAATAAAAGCATTAACCAACACCTACAAAGTTCTACCGCCTGCCCAGGCACTTCTAAACACCCTGTTGTTGAGACAGAAATAAAAGGGAAAACCCTGTTACTTTGAGGTGCCTCGGGGCTGGTCCGGAGCGCTCCGAGTAATGCGGCTTTCTGGACGCGTCTTGACGAGCGCAGTTATCCGCAGGCTGCAGCGGGACGGGGAAGAAGCTCCTTCGTTTCTTCCTCCGGGTTCACAGTCGCTTTGTTGGCCAGACAAAGCGGGGTCCTCTTCGATCACTGGGAGATACGGCGTCTCTCAGTCTTTTGATCAGAGGGAATTTAAAAGTACTTATTTAAGTCGACCTCCTGTTATACAAAGCAGGGAATAACCGTTGCGTCGAAAAATCTCGGTCCAGCGAGCAATCGAACACGTGGCGTGGAATCACCCCAACGGAAACAGCTGTGTCTTCTCGGGTTGGCTAAAAGCCAGGGAAGAAGGAAGATTGTCGTGTGTGATCGGCTTTTATAGCCATCACCATAGCAACCTTATCTTGATCGGCGGCCATTTTGCCGTGTTGCGTGATGGGAGTTGGTGGCCATTTTGACCACATTGCATCATGGGTAACGCAGTCCGTTACGTCCCGAATTGATGCCCGCTTTTTTTGTCACGTATGAACTGGCACAACACCACACGGCATGATAACGATCGACAACAAAACTTGGCAACAATAATCAAGCCAACATCGGAAAAATTAGCATGATGTTAGCTGTTTTTTTTCCCCCATAAATTAATCAGAATATAAAATGTTCACATTTACACCAGGGTTTCCGCGGGGGCATTAAAAGTCATTAAAAGTCATTAAATGATTTTTTTTTAAATTAAGGCCTTAATTAGCATTAAAAGTCATTAAATGTGATTATTGGTGGCATTATTTTTTTCTAAAAAAATACGGTCATAAAAACACTTTCGTCAGATATATTATCAGATATAACTGATTCCGCGTGTTTGCACTGAACTGCTTCTGGTTGATCGTAAAGCCGTTTGTTTTTACAATGTTCGGAGCTCGAGCCGGAGCTCAAAGCTCGAGCCGGAGAAAGATTTAGAGAATGGCAAATATGCAAATTTCAACAAAAGTGGATGGAAAACGAGGAATTGGGGACATGGCTACAGCCTGTCAACGGTAAGGATGACAAAGGATTTTGCCGTGTTTGTAAAAAAAAAAAATTAAGCTGCATTAAGATGCTTCACCATCTCACATGAAGTCGGACAGTGTAGTCCAGGGTGTACGCGGGTATACGGCGTATAGCCGCTTATTTTTCAGTCAGCATTACATATACCCTCTTCTGGAGCGATATTTGTGTCTTTTGTTTGAGCGCGCAGGAAGACAGGTATTCAGCGTTTAAACATCACCAGCCAATCACAGACAGGTTTTTTTCCCATCTAATCAGAGTAGGGCTTGCAAATACTGCATTCAGATGGATTAAATGAAAATGCTGCAACTTTTGGCAGAAATTACTAAACATAACAGTGGGATTGAAGAAAAAACAACAACCAATAAACAGTTTAATATTTTAGGCTTAAATATTTAGTTTAAAATAATTCCTTGAGTTGCTAAGTGAGGTGTGAAAAATCTTTTTGTCTCTTTTCTTTCCAGCTTCTGGGTGATGATTTAAAAGTTTCTTGTGATCATAATCATCATCATTGTCATCATTATTTAAAGAGCACTTTAACAGGAGGTAAAACAAAATAACATCTTATAAAATGACTTGGGTAAAGACTCAACAGTTTAAAACAACAACAATTATAACAGTAAGCTGTTTAAATCCTTAAAAACAAACAGAAGTTCTTTAAACTGAACTGTAAGATAAACAGGCAACCAGTGAAAGGAGGCCAGGGGCGGGTAATGTGCTTTATTTTATGTTTTTCCATTAAAAGGTGTGCAGCAGCATTTGAACCATCTGCAGACATTTGAGTGAGGACTGACCGATTCAGAGCTAAAGAGAAATGCAGCTTAAGCGAAAATTCAGACTGAAGAAACACTATTGCCTACCTCCATCAATCAGGGACTCATCCGCCTCCGACGCAAGCCAATCAGCTTTGAACTGCTCCTCCTCAAAGCCAATCAGCATCCTGGGTTCATCTTAAAAAGAACTCCACATCCTCGTCTCGGCCTTCTCCTCAGCGAGCAAGCAGTGGCTGCGCGGGTCCGGTTTGGACTCTGTCGACCGGTTTCAACCCACCTCCATCCCCTTCTCCACCATCGTACCAAGCTTCGCCTGGCTTTCCTACGGTGCTCCTTCAACCTTGTTCCTATCAGAGTGTAATTCCTCCTGGACTCTCATGGAATTCCCAGTCACTCCTTAAAACGGTCCGGCAGAAGACCGCCATGTTGAGCCTGGTTCTGCCAGAGGTTTCTTCCCAAAGGGGAGTTTTTCCTCTCCACAGTCGCTTCATGCTTGCTCATCATGGACAGTTCATGCAAACCTGTGTTTATCAAGTTGGACATCAAGCTCAAACAGATCATCATATGGACTGAACAAACTTTGCTTATCTCCACTCCACCACCAGTTTCAGACCCGGGGGAAATATCCCTATTCTCATACGCCTGCTAATGCATATTCAAGTATAATTCAGCGTGAATTTTTCCTGCCGAGGTCTGAGCGCCAAACTCTTAAAATATTGTATCAATAAAATTCTTCTAATTGCCTTTTCTTTCTGTGTGAGTTTTTCAGATTGAATTACACTAATCCAGCCATGATGAAATGAAGGCTTAGAGTAGTGTTTCCATGTGTTTTTTCCTTGAAAGAATAGGTTTTACCTTTGCTTTGTTCCTTACATGATAAAAATAACTTAACTGAGGTCCCTTTTTGACTGTCAAAAAGGGACCTCAGTTACTGGAGGACATCAGGGCCTATTTTTCTCACTCTACTGTTCCCCAGTTTGCATTGCATTACATTGAAATGACTGTTGTAATTTCAGCTTTTAACTTTTTGCTCTCTCTCTTTTTTCTTCATAGAAGGTCCACCTGGTCTGGCGTTCAGTTAACTGTGACATCATCCAGAGAAGACAGATCACCCGCTATTACCATCTAATGTAGAACCGATTACTAGATCAATGTGTGCTTCTGTGCTTCTTTGTCTTGTCTTGTTGTGTCTCTGCTCTGTCTTCTGTAACCCCCAGTCGGTCGAGGCAGATGACCGTTTATATTGAGCCTGGTTCTGCTGGAAGTTTTTCCTTCTCGCTAATGGGTGGTTTTTCTTTCCACTGTCGCTTCATGCTTGCTTAGTATGAGGGATTGCAGCAAAGCCATGGACAATGCAGACGACTCTCCCTGTGGCTCTACGCTTCTCCAGGAGTGAATGCTGCTTGTCGGGACTTTGAAGCAATCAACTGCTTTCCTTATAAAGGAAATTTTTGACTAATCTGTATAATATGATTGATTTTGACTTTGTAAAGTGCCTCGAGATGACATGTTTCATTAATTGGCGCTATATAAATAAAATTGAATTGAATTGAATTATATCTGTCCTGATTTATCCCAACTGTTTCCAATAAACCCCAAATGAATAAATTCACAACTCAGAGAAAAGGCTAACCAGTGTCAAAGAAAACTCAAGGTACAAGAAATTTGGGAGAATCTTTAACTTTGTACTCCTCTAGAACTATTTTTTTTTTTACATGTTGGTACTGTCAATGCTGACCTTATCGACAGCCAGCTCTTTTAATAGGAATCACACAGGCCATCTGACAGACAGATCTTTGAAATGCGTCTTTTTTCCAAACCTTGAATAAATACCAGTTTCGATCAAATCTAGATTAGTGTACCCAGGGACTTTAAGTGTTTTGCTTTCTTTGACATTGTGTGGTTTGTAGCAGAGAATCATATTTATATTCTGAGCAGAGGGCATTTGTGACACAAAGCAAAAATAAAGCGGAATGCTCCCGCTTGTAGTTGCAGGCATGTCTACACAAGAAAATAGTATTATTGCTTTGTGAAGGTGATGCGCATGAAAAAATTGTCTAATAATGCAGTGCAATCTGTATAGATGAAAAGTTGACTCAAACAGAAATTGTTCTGTTTGAGACAAACTAAAGTCACGTGACTAATAGAGATTTTATCACCCTGTCAGCTTTCAACCTTTTTGTCATGGCACAGGCCGGATTAAGACAATGTTTACTTTTTATAAATCTCAGAGTTCAGGTATGGATCTTCAGGTTTTGTTGGATTACACAGAGAAATAGCTTTTAGTAATGCTAATCTTGTGAATTGCTAATTTAAAATGCTAAATTTACGCATAATCTTGTTTTTATTTAAAATCTTGCCCTACAGCAACTCCTCTCTCACACACTTGCTGTGTGACGTCGTCTTTCTGTATAAGCAGAGACTGCTAACTACAGGAGGGTTAGAGGACAGCATTTTATGAGATTATATCTTCTTGTTGGTGCATCTAAAATTCCAGGTTTACAGAGCAAGACTAAGGAGAGACAGACAGGCTCTGTTTGCCACAGTCAACGTGCTTGAAAGAAGTTCGACTGGACAGCCTGTGTGGTTTTACAGCAGCTTGTGTTTTTTTTCTCATATCTCTGCGACGCTGCAGGGGAAATTTGTCCAGATGCAAATTTAAAGGAACACCAGATGAACACTAACCCTGTCATTATTATATATGTTTTGCATCGAACAACTGCAGGTCATTCTTCGTAAACATGCATTAGCAAACCATCATTTCCATCAGCACAATCTCCTGGTAAAGATGAAGGGAAGTTATAGCTGCAAGCTGTACCGTTTCTCACGTTCTGTTTCTAACTAGGTGCCAAGTTATTATTGCTACGAGCGGCAGCAGATAGAGGGTTAAAAGGAGGGGACTAAGAATAGATCCCTGTGGCAGAAAGAAGAGCACTTCAGGAAGATGCGTTATCAATCGTAACAGTGAAAGACCTGTCTGTCAGATAGGATCTAAAAACCATTTAAGCTCTGAACCGTGCTACAAACATAGTGGTAAATAGGCCACTAACACTGGAGCAGTTGGTAGCACTGTTAGCTTGCAACAAAAAGTCACTGGGTATGAATTTGCCTTGGAGTAGTTCTGCATGGAGTTTGCAAGTTTTCCCTGTGCAGACAAGGATTTTCACAGGACACTTTTATTTAATATCACAGTCCAAAAATAAAACTGTTGGGTTGGGGGGGGTGGGGGGGTCCTTACCCGCTTTCTCCCAAATACTGTGGGAGCCCCCACAAAGAACAGGCGGGTGTGGAAATTGGATGGATGGATTATTTAGCAAGTCCCACCATAAGCAGACTACAGGTCAGGAGTTTGTAGTCTAACACTGTTTAAGTGATTTTTTTTCTCTCTCATTTTCTGTTTTAGGAAATCAAAAACTCATTTATATATTCACGTAAACAAATGTGTCATCACAAGTTAAAGTTGTGACTGGTTCCAGGACTAAAACAGAGGTCCGGTAGAGATGAAAGAAGGGCTTTGTGTTTCAGAAAAGCAATAGTAGTCAGAAGCACACAGGATGAATAGTTTGTTTCATTAACATACCTTTTTCCATAAAGTCAGCCTTGTTTGTTTTTTTCTGCTGCAGCTCACATTGATATGTTATGCAAACTTCAAATGTTCATTGCAGAAATAGTTCAGTGTGAGACCAGCAGTTGTAAAGAGATTATTGCAGAAAATGGGATTCTCAGCCTGGTGGCATCAACTCAGAAGGTGAGGATTAAAAGCGATGTGGCAACGACAAACTAAAACACCTTACCAGTGACCGCTGTAAGCTCTGCTCCACTGCTGCCGCTGCTGATGCACAGAGAAATCACAAGTCGCCCACCTGTGAAGACCAAGAACAACAGCCTGTAGGCCATAACTTAACAGCAAAACTTAACCAAAATCAAGCTAACGTCGTAAAAATAAGCATGTTAGCTGGATCTTTTTAAATAAATTTATCAGAATATAAAATGTTCATATTTAATCATATATTCAAATAGGAGCATTTTATGGTGTAACACTGGTACAGATTCCTGCAAAATGTACTTACCATTAATTATTCCTCCTCTGTTGAGTCCTGAGCATAAATGAAAGGTGTGATGATGTGTTTTATAGGTCTAAACTCCACGAGGAAGCCAAAAAGAAACAGAAATATTGGTATGCATCTATTGTGTGCCTACATTTAAAAGAATGAGGATATACTGCAGCCCAACCTGCTCAACCATAGAACCAGTTCACTTTCTGCATCACCACACGTGGCATCAAGCATCATTGCTGATGGTCAGAAATGGTTGTCAGTAGTCCCAGGAACAATTACTTTTTATATCAGGGTGTCTGTAGCTCAGTGGGTGCAGTTGTATTCCAATCCGACAGTTTAATTGACAACAGTTTGATTTGGATAATATAAAAGTGCCTGGGTGACTTTTGAATACCAACCTTTAAACTTTATAAATCCATTTAGAATTTTAGTGAGACAGTTAAAAATATTTTTTGCACAAACGGTTTTTGTAAGATCTAAAGATTGCGGTGTTGTTGGTGGTGGGGTTCCCCTCACTCAGGTCAGCAATCAGACGCTATTAGGTCCATTTTTCTGACCTTGTTGAATATACGCTATGAAGAATAAAGTCTGTTCTGAAGGCAAAAGGAGGCCCAACCTGGTACTATCATAGTCTTCCTATAGACACTGGTAGATTAGTGTACATTATATCCCCACAAAAAAAGGCAGACTTCTACTGGATCTCCTCTGCAGAATGGATCCAGCACCTCCAGAGGGTGACAGACAGCCAAGAGACAAAGAGTTGAAATTCAATTTGCTGTACTACAGTAAATGTGAAATGTTGAGGGCTACGCCATAAATAGAAGCCTGACGGTACCGCAAAATTGTTATTCACGCTGTCGGTAATGACACCCGGTCACGCCAATCAGAGGTCACCAAAGTTGGTGTTGCTTCGGTGTGTGAGTTTGCTAAAGCAATGTCGGACTCTGTAATTTTCTCTGGTCCCCTGCCTGATCTGACCAGTGATGACATGTTTAGCCGCATGTCGTCATTCAGCCGCTGGTTGTCTAGGTGGTGTCCAGAAAACGACGGGGGCTACACTGATAACTGCCGAACTTTCTGGGGAAAACCTGGTCTGATCAGGAGAGACGGCATTCATCCCACTTTGGATGGTGCAGCTCTTCTTTCTAGGAATCTGACCGGATTTATTAGTTCTCCTAAATGCTGACAACCCAGGGTCCAGACCAGGAGGCAGAGCCGTAGTTTAACACACCTCTCTGCAGCTTCTGTACTGTTACCCACCCATTACCCTATTGAAACGGTGTCTTTCCCACGGCCAAAGCTTAACAGATCAAAAACTGATCTAAAAGGAACAAATCATAAAAATCTAATACAAATCCATACGGATCACTTTGAACCAAAAAATAAAACAATTAAATGTGGTCTATTAAATATAAAGTCTCTCCATCCAAAGACTTTGTTAGTTAATGAATTGATTTCTGATAATCAGATTGATTTGTTTTGTCTCACAGAAACCTGGCTACAAGAGGACTACGTTAGTATAAATAAGTCAACCCCCTCCAGTTATTCAATTTTCCACATTCCCAGATCTGTGGGAAGAGGAGGAGGAGTGGCAACTATCTTTCAGTCTGATTTATTAATTAGTCCCAGGCCAACTAATAATTACAGTCCTTTTAAACATTTAACCCTCAGTTTCCTTCATACAAACTGCAAAGCAATAAAACCTCTTCTGTTTGTTGTTTTGTATCGTCCACCAGGCCCTTACACTCAGTTTTTGGATCAGTTGTCAGATTTCTTATCTGATTTGGTGTTAAATACTGATAAGGTTATTATAGTGGGTGATTTTAACATCCATGTTGACACTCAATGTGATAACCTTAGTGTAGCCTTTAAAACTATCCTAGATTCAATTGGTTTTGCTCAAAATGTGCATAAACCGACACACTCTCGGCTCCATACTTTAGACCTCGTTCTGACATATGGCATTGATTGTGAAGAATTAACAGTATTCTCTCACAACCCTGTCCTGTCTGATCATTTTTTAATAACATTTGAGTTTAATCTAACTGAGTTCTCCACCCCCAAAAGAGGATTCCATTATAGTAGATCTTTATCGGATAATGCTGTATCAAAACTTAAAGAGTCTGTCCCCTTTTTAATATCCTCAGTATTGCAGAAATGCCCTGTAGATGGCAGCAATGCTGTTTCTTCCCATTCACAAATCGATACCTTTGCTAACAATGTGACTTCCTCATTGCGTTCTGCATTAGACAATGTAGCTCCCTTGAAAAAGAAGGTGATTATTCACAGGAAGCTGGCTCCCTGGTTTAATTCAGAGCTGCGTTCCTTGAAGCACAATGTTAGGAAATTGGAGAGAAAATGGCGCTCTACACACCAAGAGGAATCCTACTTCATCTGGAGGGACAGTCTATTGTTTTATAACAAGACCCTTCGCAGAGTTAGAGCAGCATATTTTTCATCATTAATTGAAGAGAATAAAAATAATCCTAGATTTCTCTTTAGTACAGTTGCCAAACTTACCCAGAGCCACAGCTCTGTTGAGCCATCCATTCCCTTAGCTCATAGCAGTAATGGTTTTATGGGATTCTTCATAAATACAATTGATGCCATTAAAAATAAAATAATTGGCATCCTCCCAAACATGATTACCTCGTCCTCAGTAAGTGAGGCAGCATTGGAGGAATCTTTAGAACCTGCGCAGTGTTTGAACTGTTTAGAAGCAGTAGAGCTTTCTGAGCTATCTAAAATTTTAGCTTCATCTAAACCTTCTACCTGTATGTTAGACCCAATCCCAACCAAGTTGTTTAAGGACATATTCCCTTTGATCAGTGGCACTATTTTAGACATGATTAATCTTTCCTTAGTTGTGAAGTCAAATGAGGGGGGAAAAAAAAAAAAAAAAAAAAAAAAAAAATGCACTGTGTTTCACACGGACTTAAAAGAGGGACGGACAACAAGGAAGAGAGAGCAGAGAAGAAAGCAAGCCAGACAAAGAGGACGGAAGTTTGGGTGATCAGAGATCCTGGACACTTTGTGCAGAGGAGGACAAATCTGTGAGACGAGCAGAGAGGCAGCCGGTTTTTAGCTGCTTCTGGACCAATTTGCACATGTCCTGTCATTCACCAAATAAATGGAGGATAAAAGAAGGAAAACTGCGTGGTCCTTTGAGTAAATACCCTGTTTATAAAAGTCTGCATGACTTTGTCCATCCCTTTTTCAAGTGGGGAAGCTGCACAGATTAAAAAAGAACTTGACAGTAAAAACCGGCATAAACTGCTGAAGAAAAAATAAATAAGCTAATTGAAGGATCTTGCTAAAGAGAAGACAGTGCTGACATCATTTGTTTCCCTGATCTGTGAACAACTGAGACTGATTCAAAAGATGGCAGAACCAGCTGATGGAAAGTCTGTTGAAGAACTAAAGATGGAGAGGACGACAGCAAAGAGGTCGTTGACTCGATTGATCAATAACATAACTCGGATGCATGAAGATATGACTGAAGAGGAATTAAAGGACAGTTTCCACAAGCTCAACATAGAGGCTGGAAAAGTAATGGCAGCAAATGATGATCTGGAAGCAAGTCTCATCGCAGAAGTGGAATCCAGATTGGGTGAAGATGACAAAGCCGCAGTGACTGAACAGCAGAAATCTGATCTGGAAAAGACTGCAAAGGAATGTGAAGCAAAAGTAAGAGAAGTCAAATGCTTAATCCAGGAAACCCTGTGGAGAACCTTTGGAAGGACTGAACTGTTAATTGCACTTCAAGCAGCAGAATCAGAATGTGAACATGCCGCCACCATCAGACCAGGAGTGGAAAAGGAGGCATACGACTTCACGCTCAACCACCTGAAGGAACTCTTAAAGGTTGCAAAAGAAGCTCATTCTCACTGGAAAAGATGGATCCCTCATGGCAGACGGGATGAAATCCAAGATCGGCTGGGAGGATTGGAACTCAGGGTCCCCAAGCTGGTTTCCAGGACAGCAGAGTTCATTCATGCAAAGCTAAAAGAAGATGAAGGAAAAGAGGAGCAAATTGCAATGTCCCGAAATTATTCCTTACCAACCATCAAGCTAAAACCAACATCGCTCCCAAAGTTTCTTGGGAACAAACGTGACTTTTACAGATGGAAAAGGGACTGGGAAGCACTTCAAAAACAAGGAGAACCAACCGGTTCAAAGGAGGTGAAAAAAGCACAGCTATTGGACAGTCTAGATGAGAAAATCACAAAAGACCTCCGCTTAATCTCCTATAGCACTCCAGAAGATATTTTTCAAATCCTTGAAAACCGCTATGGAAATCAGACAGCTATTGCAATTGAAATTGTGGAAGAGCTACAGAAGATTCCTGCAGTTAGAGGTCACCAGCCAAGAAGAATCGTGGAGTTGATTCAAGCTGTTGAAAAAGCTCTTAAGGATTTAAGTGACCTTGGAAACACCGGCGCCATTAAAAACCCTCTGGTGACAAAGTCAATTGAAATGAAGCTTCCTGAAGTTCTAAAGAAGGAGTGGCTCGTTTATGCAGCTGATAAAAGGAATGCTGTGGGTACCAGAGAATCGGTTTGATCACCTCCTTGCATTTCTGAAAGATCAAGAAAATATTTATGAGCAACTAGAGCAACTGAGAGAGGAGGATTCAAGTAGACGAGAGACCCGAATGGAGCAAAGGACACGCCAGAACCAAGTCAGTCAAAGCAGTTGATGACTTTGCAAGTTGTGTTGTCTGTGGCGATGGAAAACACAGGAAAAGACTCTACTTTTGCAAACAGTTCAGAACATTAACATTAAATGAGAAAAGAGCTGCGGTTAAGAAGGTAGGAGCATGCAGTAAGTGTTTGGAAATACATGAGGAACAAATCATACTGCAAACC